>NW_025767480.1:0-515980 GCF_003918875.1 Haliotis rubra | reverse complement strand
CCAGGGCCAGAGAGGCGGCTACACAAAGTACTGATTGGTCATGGTCATGTTGTGACTTTCCGTTTTGGGGGTATCCCTTTGTTTGATGTCCGAGTAGATACAGTCCTGATCCTTTTCTCACGGTTTAGCACTGTACACTCTCCTTCGTTAATAAACTATCTCTTCTTTCTATAATCTTGTCACGGCATACTTTATTTTGCATTATATTACCTTATAGCTACATGACCCATTTGATGGTTAGACCCCGATATGAATTTAATTTTTTGCTGTTTCCATGGAAACATGGCTTGAGGCTGTGACTATGGGGATGTCATCTTCACCGGAGCAGATGTTCCAAGCTATCCATATGGTACATATGTCAAGTATGATCCATAGATGTGCCTTTTGGGGTTTAGACCAAGATAAAAAAATTATTTTGGCGGTTTCCATGGAAACGTGACTTTCCATGGAGGCTGTGGCTATGAGGATGTCATCTTGTCCAGAACAGATCTTTAAAACCGTTGCATATGTCTTCACCAAACTTGGCACATAGATAGGTTTGGTGATATACTGGTAACGTTTGGTAGTTTGGGATTTCTCATTAAAACATATTTTGCGTTTCTATGGCAACAAGTTTGACTTTGAAATTGGTGGTAGTGCTCTTTTCCGGAGCAGAACTTAAAAACTTTTCAATACTCACCTTCCACTTTGTAATATAGTCACAGACTTGGTTGACACATATCATTGCATCCCATTTGTGTAGATCGATGCTCATGTTGTTGATCACTGGATTATCTGGTCCAGATTCTATTATTTATAGACAGCTGGAATATTGCTGAGTGTGGCATAAAACTAAACTCACTCACTCACTGCTATATACACACCAAAACATTTGACATACACATAACTAACTGACGTATACATAAAGAGTATTTTGCCATTGTAACAGTTTTGCACATGCCAAGCTTGGTAGCCGCGAACTTAAGAAAGAATTAATAGATTTTGATCCAATATTATATCAAGGTGTATTGGCGGGAATCCCCCTACACCAATTAAAACAAAATATGCAAAAAACATGGTGTATGTTGGTAAAAGTCAAACTTACATATTAAACTGCACAAAAAAGCAATTTTAAACTACAATCGATTGTTCAAGTGACTCCCCCTTCATGTTTACTGAAAGGGCTTGTTTTGGAGACACTACCCACCCCCTCTCAGTTGACGTCATCATAGGGATATAACTCATCCTAAAGTTTTCACTTTTTCATACATGGTGTCAAAGGTTCAAACTAAATACTGAATGGTCACACAAGTGTCAGCTCTCAATATGTTGTATATCTGGACACAATGTTTTTGAAAATGTAAAATGAGGGTGTCCTAAAAACAACAGTCCCCGTCTAAATGTAAATCAAGCAATCCAAATCTTTGAATGTTGATGATGACGGGATGTCATCCAATACTATGCTGAACATATTTTATATGATACTATCTGAGGGTATACCATTATCCAAGAGATAGCGCAATAGTGCAGTTGTAAGGCGTCTGCCTATCACGCTGAAGACCCTGTTTCGAGGAGGCACCGAGGTTCGGTTCCCGAGATGGGCACATTTGCGTAGTATCCTTGGACAAGATACTTAGATCTACACTGTCTCAATTCACCCAGCTGTACAGTGGGTACCAGTGAGTATGTGCTGGCAATGTGAGTGTTTAGTTCATTGCGCCTAACAGGCAGCATGGCTGTACTGTCCCCAGGGAATTGAAAAAGTATCGGAAACTACGATAGTGTCCTATGATCGGGGATCGTAATGTACGTAGCGCCGTGAGCAGGCAATGTGCCTAGATGTGAGAGCCATATAAGCGGACAATTACTATTACTAGATACCAAATGGGAGATCGTTTTCCATTTTCTGCAAATTTCCAAGAAACATAATACCCCAATGTTGTGATGACTAATTGCTCGTTAACCACATTACCCACATGAAATTTTGGATATGACTTTGCTAATGATTCCTTCAAAATAAAATGGAAGCTTCTTTTCAAACATTGGACATCGAGAATATAGTTAGTTTGACTACTTTTTCAACGCCCCTCGTAACATACTTAAAAGAAATGAGAACGTCTAAGGAAAAAAGCATTTCGATCTCTGAATACTTCTGAGCTATATAAATACAAAAAGCAAAGGAATAAAGTAAATAATCTGAAAAGAATAGCCAAGGGAAACTTTTATTCTAATTTTTATAACTGTTTATCACCAGATGTTACTGATGGCGACAAGACTTTGCCACCTGTTAGCCATCGCTGTGTTAACAGTATAACAAATGTCATTAACACGTCACAATTTAATTCTGGACTCACAAAAGTCCAGAAACTCTCCGCACGTTTGGTACTTTTTGACAAGTGATTTGACCAAATTAAATATGCAGTTGTTTCGAATATATGCCAATGATGAAAAAATGGAGAAAAAAAAAGCGAAAACTTTAGATATAAACTCGCTCGCCCATGGGCGAGAATGTTTAATTTTACTCAGAATTCATGTTTTGGAGGTTGTAAATGAATGAGTGTATGTTTATAAGCATCATGACACAAAGTCCAACTCATTTTGACTTAATTCGACTAACTTAGGGCGATATTTAAAAATCTCGCCCATGGGCGAGAAATATGTTGGCCCATGGGCGAGAATGTTTAGTTTTGCTCAGAATTCATGGTTTGGAGGTTGTAAATTGATGAGTGTATGTTTATAAGCGTCATGACACAAATTTCAGCTCATTTTGACTTAATTCGACTAAGTTAGAATGATATTAAAAAATCTCGCCCATCAAATTATATATTATGTGAGACATGAAATGAAAAATAGTGAAAAAAAAAGATTTTTCGTAATGTTGCATTACTGAACGTTTACCCGTCGGAGAAGTCCTTCTCAAAAGATATATATTCCGTTGTTTGGAGCAGGCCTATATGACTATTACGCCCCAATGTTGCTAAACAACTCGTAGACCTTTAGTCTGCCATAGACGCAGACCTTGCATGTTCAAGTTCACATCTGATAGGGGCCGAAAAAATTGAATCAGACATGAATGCAATATATCATTGGGTTATTGTTTTCCTAAGTAAGTGGAGTGTCTTCTACAACATTGGAGACAAGTGTATCGCTGTCCTTCTGATATTCCCCCGAACGGAAGCTCTACCCATTTTAGGTACAATGTGCATATTATAGAATAGTAAGGAATAGTCTTAAGACGTTCAACTTTGACCAGGATTCTCCGAACTTGTAACACTCGTTTGAGAGATCAAAAGAGAAAGGGGTAGTGCGCGATGTATCTGAAGGACGTATGTGGAGAACGTTTGAAGAATGTTACTGTATAAATACAATAATTGAAATACCAGTTATGTTTAAAAAGTAGCCTCAATCTGATAGCCAGAGAGATTATTGTGAAACATCGCAGTATTTATCTTCATAAACGGGCCAAGATAAAGGTACATGCCATTCATCCCCATATTATATCCCTTCTATATACAAGGGACATCGTTGTTACGGGTAGGGCAAACACTTTCTTCTATAGGTATCTGCCGGTTTCACGCTATATACATGTATTCAGATTATTGAGAAACGTAGCGACGCATGTTCTCCTCCATCACACATATAATTGTATAGATACCCAGTGATTAGTGATAGCACTGCAGCAACTTAATTAAATTTACGACAGACACTATCAGCTGCAGTAGTACTGCCATACCTAGCATCGTATTTATTACTCTCTTACATAAGGTGAAATATCACAGAGTTGTCATGGTAACGATAATTTGGCATACTATTTATTGTCTTACTCTTTAATCAGCGATTAGAATTTAAATCAGTTTTGAGGTCAGCATGTTAAGAGAAAAGAAGTTGTAAAACGAAAAGTATTGTGATCGAATTTATTGGCCTTTGTAAAAGCAAGATTCAAGCCACCTACATAAAAACCTGTTTTCATGATAAATATCTGCTAATCCGTGGCATGATTCCGAACAGATCATGAGCATGTGTTTGTGAATCATAATCAAATAGTGATGTTACAAGGCGTCCATGCCGCGTCAACAACACATGCAAACGCACGAGAATTGCAATACGAGCCCCTACACCAAAGATTATCCGTGACCTGGAGACACTTGTGATTGAGCGTATGTAGGGACGTAGTCTGTCATACAGACCCTGAAGCAAATATATCCAAGTCCACGCAAGTCTAGAAAATGTGGCAAGTCTAGATTTCCACAGATTCAGGAGAATGTCTCAGGGCTCCTTTTTATTATATTTCTCTTTTTTACTATGAACTTTTTTTCTGTAAAATATGTTCATTTCAGAGACCAGTTGTTCGTCTAGTACGGACGGGTAGAAGACAAAAGACAAAATGGATACTCGTGCTGTCATACTTTTGAATTATATGTAAACATTCGTTCTTGTCTCGAGATAAATGTATATTTTCCAGTTTCAACCAAATGTACATTCGAAGGATATCGAAATCTAGGTTAAGCTATTTGAATCATATTTACAATTAAAAGACCCAAACAATAGTCTGTTGTCCAAATTGTTGGTTTTCCATACCTTTTCCCAGTCCGTATCACAGTCACAGACCGATATTATTTGCCCTTCACTCCAGCCCTTACTGTAATATGTATACTGCAATACTGTATATGTTGCACATATACTACACAACGTATTATGCATGTAGTCAATGCTATGCTAAGCAACGTCCACTCGTATTCAAAATTACACCTGGTTAGAGAAGCAAACAAATGTGAATTCGTATGTGCATTTTAATGAAATGAGGAACCAAGCAAGCAAACTCATCGTATGCGTAAAAGGTTGGTACACTGGGACTCGTTATCATCGGGGGAAGCTCACAGTTTACTTGTATGGACGATCTATTATAAGTACGTGTTGTCTGTCTGTAGTAGACAGAACCGTTACATAACGTGTAGAGCACGGATACACTGCTCGTGCATCCCACACACTCACGTGCACGTGCTTCACAACATTCGCAGCGCGTTCACCGTTAACATATGGCGGTGCGTGTCACTGACTGAAGACGTGAAGGGAGGCATTGACAACTTCATGAGCGCATATCATCATATTTATCTAAATCATATATAGATTGTTCATTTACATCACTTGTGAATCTTCCTGAGAGGGTACGTAAGTCCCAAAACATTAAGTCAATTTAAGTGTACCAGGTTTTTATTCGTAGAATATGTGTACTTTTAATTTATGGCTAGGTTTCTCTTCTGTCGCCAATGGCTGAAGGGATGGTGTAAATCCAGCTAGGGTCCATGCAGGAAGCAAATGTACTGTAAGTCCCCATGGTCCCTAGTATGGTGATCTACCTTCAGTTGTTGGCGATCAATAGCCTGTTTTTTATATTGTATCGTCTTGTATAGTTCAAATGTTTTAGATTTAGTTACTAGTTTTATATCTATATCTGTGATAATCTAGTTATTTTACTGTCCTTCGTCGGCAGAATTTTATAATTTCACTAAAATTGTTGATATATTTATAACTTGCTTTAGTCACGATATGGCTGATATATTGCCGATGTGACTTAAAATCTTAACTCACTCACTCACTCACTTGTGAATCTCTGCAAAAGCGCAATGTTACTGTAAAAAACACAGTTTTATGCACAGTTATACTGATGTTAACATATGTAAAGCATGGAGTCATGATGACTATCGACAGTAACTGTTCATGAGATCGTGCAAGGGTATTATGGGTATTTCAAACAAGTTATCGCATGACTGTAATAGTATTCATTTGTCTTGACTCAGACTAATCACCACCTTGAGTTTAGTAGACTCGCACACTATATCTGCTGTGTCCATATATGAAAACAACCATAGGAATGTGCTTGATGTTTAACAAATTATGTTCTGGTCACGTGTCCTCGTTGATCATGGAGGGTCGGTTTGCTTGGCTAGTGGTTAAAGCGTTCGCTCGTGGATCCGGGTTCAATTTCCCATATTTGCATAATGTGTGAGGCCACCCCCGAGATATTGCTGGAATATTACAAAAAGCGGCGCAAACCACACTCACTCGCTCACTCGTTAATTACAGAGTAACAGCATGCTACGAGATTCCTTCTTATCGTTTATTTGCATATCTCCTTAAAGGCATTGTAACTCTTTAATCGTGCATGGAAACACATTTAGATGATATCAGCTTTTACTGACATTATTGTAACATGCAATTTGTATGTGTCTCCGAATGGTTCATACACGGACATGGGCGACGGCAAAATAGTCGGGGCTGCATGAAATACATGGACAGTGTTGGTTATAATGAAGAGAGTGGGTGAGTTGAGTTTTACGCCGCTTTTAGCAATATTCCAGCAATATCACGGCGGGGGACACCTATGGGCTTCACACATAGTAACCATGTTGGGAATCGAACCCGGGTCTTCCGAGTGATGAGCGAACGTTTTAACCTCTAGGCTACCCCACCGCCCCGTTCTTTAGGAAGAATGTTCAAGCGTATTTTACCATACATTCTAATCGATTATTCATTCGGGAAATAATCAACGTTTTTAAACCAGTCGGCGTGACGAGTGAACGCTTTAGCCACTTGGCTACCCGACAGCCCAAATAATGGCTGAACGTTTGTCAAGTTATATTTATCAATAATACCATTTGCAAGGCATTACATGTACTTGACTTCATACTCATAGGCATATATGGAGAGATTATTCATATTGGTCAACCCATTTCGATCGTTATTAAAAAGTCATTACTGCAAAATTTACACTAGTCTTTCATGTTAAATACCTGTCTTTGAAACACATCTTCTATTCCGAGCTGATTTGCTTTTCAGTCACTTCCCTTCCCCCGCCCAGCGATGACATTGGCATTATGTGATCTGACAACGGAAAACAAATGGAAGTTCTTGCGCTTATTTACTCTTTGAAGTGCAGCGTTTCTACAACTTAACACATGCTAAATGACACATAATAGTGGATAAAAAGAAACCTTGCTTTTTTAATTTAGTTTGTAAACTACTGACTGTTTTTTGCTATTGAACACTGATGTGACAACAACGGTGTCCTCCCATTACGCACACAGCCAGTTCGCAGACACCTTAAAACAACAACATTTACGGTTCAGTGAACAGATTATCTACTACCTGTTACCTACACATTATAATGGAATAGTCCAAATAAAAACACAGGAACAAGCTATATTATTTATTTTGAAAGACCGACGAAAATACAGTAATTTGAATTTTTTATTGCTGTAATATAAAAACAGTACATTTTCATAAACATTTCGGTTTAACCTTCTAGTCTAACGGGAGTCGGCATCATTATATTGAAAACATTAGCTTAGCTGTTAGAAATTGCGACACTGTTGTATCAAATCAAATGAAGACAAATGTGAACCTAAATATTATTCATATGGAATAAAGAAGTTACATGTTTTGCACCTGGTATTAAGAATATGACGAGTGCACTTAATTACGATTTATTTAGAATAAATATTTAAAATATGACGCATCATGTGAATGTGGCCATGGATGTGAGAATGTTTCTCATTACTTCCTTGAATGTCCATTGTACACTACTCAAAGACACAAACTGTTACAATCTTTAGAAAGTATTGTTAAAATTAGAACACTGATTACTATTAATCGTATCTTACATGGCAATGCAGGTGTCTCATTTACTGCAAATCAGAATGTTTTCAAATATGTACATATCTGTATCTCTCCAACAAAACGTTTTCTCAGTTAACTTCTGTTGTACATATCCTATTATTGGGAGGGGGCTTTTCTATCAATAAACACAATCAAACCTCTCAGTGACAAAGCTGATTTATGTTCGATAGTAATTGATAGTAAAATCAATTTGAGAAGAGAAATCATTTATTATTTAGTCACAAAAAAGTTCTATTTACCCACAATCAAACTTCTCAGTAACGAACCTGTTTCAGGCTCACCCTGCTCTACTCAGTACACAGTGGACTGTTCCATTATACCCGTAGGTGTTACCCTAATTAACCTTTTAGTTCAGTGTCTGTCAATTGGGTGTCTGTCAAATGGGTGTCTGTCAATTGGGAGATAACCACAACAACCATCTGTCGTCATATATCTCATAAAGCGAGAACGTGTAGTGAACGCCTGTGTTTGTTCGTGCTGGTCTTTGCTTTGGAAACATAAATCTAATCAAAGCCCTGTATGGTGTAGGGCGATGATTTTATTACCTCAATTGGCTGTCTTTTTATCCAATCAGGTGCCTTCGCTGGGAAGTTGAACGTACCAATCACAACTCACTTTCGCTTCTTATTAAATTATCTAACCGTATATTTAAAACGTGGCAACACAATTGATGCAGAGATACTCTGAAAGAAGTAGAAGGAGTTCTGTCATATATTTTTTAAAGTTTCAGATCTGTTAATTTGTCTATATTATTTCCCCAAAAATCTGAGTGGCACTGCGAACAAACCTTCGCGACTGCGACCGCTATCCTTGTTGACACTGGCAAGCTCGGTTGTAACGGCGGCTTAACTGATTGGCTACTGTGAGAATGCGGATCCAGCCAAGGGAGGTAATAAAATCATCGCCCTAAGCCGTGGATGCATCCAGGGTATAGTGGAGAGTTATCGTAACGTATACCCTGGAGATTATCGAGGATGTCTCTCTTAGAGCACAGCCAAATATGCCACACGTACCAACTTGTAATTCTTAAGTCTATTCAGCTCACTACTGTAAAATATTTTTTGGCAGCACATAATTGGAATATTATTGCGCTGCATGTGACCTTCCTTAATAGTCTCACAGTGCCGGAACCATGCTATTTCTCCTTCCGCTCAGCCTTTGCTGTAATAACGCCATACATCAGCTTTAAGTTGTCCACATTTGTTTCAATATCGCAAAAGTATGCGACAACAAAAAAGGAGGTATTTGATAAGACCTTACCAGCAAACAAATCTAGTGGACCTGATGGCATTACCATGAGAGTGTTAAAACGAATTTGTACATCTATAGCTGAACCTCTTTGTTTGTTGTATAATATATCAATGAGTGACTATAGTACTGTATTTCCTACATTGTGGAAAACGGGTAATGTTACTCCTATTTTGAAAGAAGGAAATGTATCCCTCCCAACTAATTACAGACCTATTAGTTTAATACCTATCCTTTGGAAAATCCTTGAAAGAATAATGGTAAAGCATGTGCACGACCATTTCCATGAACATAACATTTTAAGTAAATTCCAGTCAGGTTTTACTGCTAGTCATTCTACTACATCTCAGCATAGACATTTATCATAATATATGCTCAGTGCTAGATAATCACCACTTTTACTGTATGCTGTTTTGTGATATTTCAAAAGCTTTTACAGGGCAGGGCATAAAGGTTTATTGCACAAATTAGAAAATGATGGTGTTCGTGGAAACGTACTTAGTTGGTTAACTAACTATCTGTCTGGGCCCGGTTCTTCAATACTCGGTTATCTTAACCGCCGGTTAACTCCTAACGGCAGGTTAAATCCTTAACCGGCCGTTAGGTAACCGAACGTTAAATATGCGTTGTTCAAAACATGGTTAGTCATGCCGTTAGCTAACGTCGCCGTCAAAGTTTAACAGTGTGGTTAACGTCACTGGTTAGCTTCCATATATCCCATAGTTCCGTTTTCTGTTTACTTCCGGTTTACCAATAATGGAAACGCAAAATGTCGCCTGCACCCCAAGGAAAAAGAGAAGTCAACATTTCTCTGCTGACGAAGAGAATGTAATCCAGTCAACGGCTGAGGCCAACTCTATAGTTTATCATAGGCATGCGAATGTCGTAGCGTTACGAACGTTTTGTATTGGAACACAAGGTTTCAGCCGTTTGCATAATTTATATTTCGAAGACATATGATCCCAGCTCTGTGTGGGACTTACTTCAATTCCAGCAACAGAAAAGAAATTTTAATGAAAAACTATAGCACAGCTATAGATAAAATATGATAAATCCATGAAAATAATATTAATATTAGAAGCATGTTGTCCGTGGATAGAAAATGTATAAATATTACACACAGAGTTACTCATAGTCGGCTACAGTCTTAATGAATCTTTGAATTCCCACAAGACCTATAGCTCACTTTTCACTCCTTAAATTGTCATGACTGTATGGCCAAGTCGTGAAGATGCTATCAATATCATTTATTATTTATTTGCCAAGTCTGTCAAAAATTGTAATGTATGAACACACATTGCCAAATCTTTTAACATCGAACAATATAGATGTTGTGTAATTAATACCATAGCTTTTATCTGAAATATGCATTCAATACCAATAGAAACTTAATATGTTACTAGCACCACGTGCAAGTAACCAAACTGTAATCGTACTATGGGCCCCAGGGCCAACACTGCTGAATAAAATCGATCTATTATCCGACCTTACTTTTGACAAGAATCTCATGAATAATACTGTGCAATATCGTCATTATCTGAACGCCTTCACAGACGCATATTCCGGAAAGATGTCTTGAAAAACATGAAGCTGCGTCTAGAGTATAGATGAATATAATTTACTTCAATTCACAAGTGACTGCAGAAAATACATAATTCTTGTTAATGACTTCACGGTCGGAAAACATATATTATATTTTATAAGTGTATTATAGAACGCTGTAGTAGATAAACATAATTTCCTCGATACTCATTAATCAGGTGAACCTCCATTTAATGCATAGATAGTTCTTTTCAATGTCTTCAAGGACGGAAAACATGTATTATATTTCATAAGTGCATTATAGAACGCTTCTACGATTCGGCAGAGAAATACTATTGTGCCAGAGTATTCCTTATATGGACCTATCAGTGTATAACATTATCATTCAGATATTGTAATAAAATAAGTTAAAAATTCCAAATATTATCGTGTAATATGACAAGAGATAGTGTTGTGTTCGCTGTGACAAAAAGGTTTCGATATTCAAATATAACATTTAATCAAAGTGACTACGAAGTAGGCCTGCATATCACTCACAACAGAAATAGATACATAATAATGTTATGTATATTTTCCTACACATCAGTTGCGAGAGCAATGTTTATGCTAACTAAGTTTTCATCAATTAATACAGCATTTTAAAAGATGATTTGCTTCAATTAAAACATTCGAAGAATGAAAAAGAAATTAGGCCTATTGCTGAAATGAATATAATTAAAATCCATCTATGGGAAGGGATGCCAGACGGACATATCAAAACAAAATCGGATAATTACTTGGAGTATAGACTTTCAAAAATAGCATATTAATTAACAATGATATCAGTTTTCAATAAAATCACTAATAATTCTGAAACGTTGCCGATAAACCTGGAATCGTGTTCAGATGTTTTCACAAATACACTCACACGAACGCCCAAGTGCACTTTGCGCCCTATTGGATAGTGTTTACAAAATCAAGTTTCGCGAAGGCCGGCATTGAAACGCCAATTACATCACTTGTATTTCATATTCAGCGGCGACAAATGAATCACTGCATTCTCGGGTACTCGAATCCGGGTCGGGTACAGCTGGAATCGAGTCCTATTTCTAGGAATCGACTATCCGGAAAGGGAGAGAGCTCTGTAATGACAAGGGCAGACAATAGCTTGTCTTTTTCATTTTTGACGTAACACACATTTACATCATTGAGTGAGTGAGTGCGTGAGTTTAGTTTTACGCCGCACTCAGCAATATTCCAGCTATATGGCGGCGGTCTGTCAATAATCGAGTCTGGACCAGACAATCCGGTGATCAACAACATGAGCATCGATGTGCGCAATTGGGAACCGATGACATATGTCAACCAAGTCAGCGAGTCTGACCACCCGATCCCGTTAGTTGCCTCTTACGACAAGCATGGGTTACTGAAGATCCATATTCTAACCAGGAAATTCACGGGTTTTTACATCACTGGTATTGTCCGATTAATGGAGCATAGTTTTAATGACTGTAATTTATCTGTGCATGAGCAGTGAGTAGTTAATTTACAGTAGCAGCAGGAACAAAACGTTCGTTGTTATAACGAGGAGTGTAAGTAATGGTGTTACTCTCTATATTGGTTAAACAGACGTAAATTAAATAGCTTGAGGTCAGTTTTAATGTCTTATTACCAACTGTTCAGGTTTTCTATAATAATCTCTGTCAAATCGTGATTGAATATTCAGAAAGTTGACCCGAATGTATTTCTTAATTACATTTCCGGGTACTCGATTCCGATTCGGGTACGTACATGCGGGTACTCGATTCCATTGTTTCCTACTCGTCCCAGCCCTACAGTGAATTCCTCAGACATTTTAGCATCTAATTACAACTGGTCTTTTTGGCACCAATACCAAGTGTCTAGATAAAGTGAAACGAAAGATATTGGGGGTGGAAACAACTGCTGTGCTCGAAAGACAACACCTGTTTGAAATGTAAACAAAGAAAATTTCAGACTTTACACTGTGTAGCATTTTCTCAAATTTTCAGACACCCATTTGCATGGAAAGAGCATAGTAGCAAGAAATAGGAAATTAAAAATAGATACAATACAGGAATGTGATGCGTTTACACGAAACTGTCAAGTTTCTGTGCTGCGTGACGCCATGACTGACGCAAAATCACGCAGAACGACAACGGTAATAATCGGCATTTCTGGCTTCTTCTCTTTCTTAAAATGGGAGTGTATTTGGCAATTCCTCTGAGGTGACGGTCGGTAGAATAAGAGAATACACAATCACCATATCCCGCCGATTACACTCAGTATCATAATGTAATCGTTCGGATATTTTTTCATGAAACTAATTTAATTATCTACATGTAGCCTTGTTCAATATCATATCATACGTGGGTATAGGGTGTACGTGTTATATTCTTTGAAAGTGTTTGTTGAATAATATTTACAGAAGAAATTCACACATTTAGTGTAGTAAACCTTTCCACAAGTGTTAAAATATGAAATGTAGGCATCATGTACTTGTACAACATGTATTTTAGTTCCTATGATGTGCATAGATACAGTTTCGTATGTTACTCTTCGTCAGAATAATTTCCAATATCGAAGTCCAGTCCACGATACACCCTATCCTTTCTTTGCTGAACTGGCATCATGAAAGCAGTGTTAGCCATGAACGCCATTTGCGAGTTAACCACACTGTTAAAAAGTTAGCGGCGGTCCTTAGGTGTGTTAACTTAACGTCACGTTAACTTCCTGTTAAAAGTTAACAGAGTTTTGAACAACAAGATAACCCTCTGTTATTAGGTAACAGTCGGTTAAATGTACTTAACGGCTGGTTAAAAGATAACCGAGTTTTGAACAACCGGGCCCTGATAGACGACAGTGTGTCTCTGTTAATGGAACATTATGAAAAACTAAATGTTACTGCAGGGGTTCCTCAAGGATCTGTCCTTGGTTGATTTGTGTTCCATATATCAATGATTTACCTTGAAATTTACAAAATATCACAATAATGTTGGCCGATGTTAGATATTAATGAGCTTCGTCCTTCAAGCCTGAAAACCTTTAATATGGTTGATTAATCCTTTGTCATTTATCAAAAAAGTAGTGAGGTTGTGCTTTATTGTTATAGATTTCTAAACTATATGGACACTATTGGGACGTTGGTAACTGTCATCAGACATTATTTGACGACATTTCTCATGGTTTGAATATAGCCGACTTTATAGAAGATAAATGTCAGTTTACAACACAACTGCCTAAATCTTGGTATTTTCGGAACCAGAGAAGGGATATGCCGATATTTAGGTCGTTAACCTAGCATATTATGGTCATGAATATAATTTTCTATTTATTACCGAAGTCTTTAATTGCGGAAATTACGCGATAATCTACTTCCCAACAAAGGCAAGCTCCCCGTAATCGTTGTATTTAGAAGGCGGCTTTTTAGAAGCAACGTGACGTCATAACATTGTTCATGATGTCATGTCACCATGACAAAGTGATATTTTACCCGGTGCATATCGCATGAAAACAAATTATTCCCGATATGTTTGCCCTCGTATGTTATAGTCACGCCGAAGACCCGGGTTCGAATCCCCACATGGGTACAATGTGTGAAGCCCATTTCTGGTGTCCCCCGCCGTGATGTTGCTGGAATATTGCTAAAAGCGGCGTAACACCAAACTCAGTCAGTTAGTCGTATGTTATAAGCATTGTTATTATCATTCTTTGAGGTTAATGCCACCTGTTGAATTCTTTGTTGTATTTGAGCGGTGAAACTAAATAAATGATTTCTTTGGTCTACCCATAACAATGAAGGTGTCAACCTCCACTGTTTACCTTACAGAAAGAAGTTTTGACTTTACTTTGATAACGAGCACATCTGATCGATTGCTTGAAGCAAATGATGCAATTCAGTATCATTTCTACATTTTATTTTAAAGCATCAATCAAATACAACAAATGAGTAGACAGACTGACTGCTATGTGGCAAGGAATAACCAGGCGCCAGCGATTTATGATATCCTTAGCAAATGTAACTTAAAATTCCCTCTCATAAAAATACAATAATATGTAGTAATATGATGACGAAAATAATACGAACCAGGTTAAACTATAACAACGCAATATATGAATGTATGATCGAAACATAAATCATAATAAATCACATATGATCAAAACATAAAATTGACTTCAAATATATCCTTGCGTCAACATTGAAAATAATTCGAAAATGAAGAAGAAGAAACGTACATTTCAAAGCGTAAACAAACAATATCCTGTTATTTTGGGATATGCTATGAAGAACTTCAAAATCTAATAGAAATAACATTAAATTATTGAAAGCTATTGCTCGTAAAATATGTCCTTGCGTCAACATCGAAAATAACTCCATAATGAAAAACAATTAACTTTAATTTTCGAAACATACACAAATAATCTCTGGCTTTTTTAAGACGTGTCACGAATAATTTCACAGCTGGTAGAATTAACATGAAATTATAGAAACCATATGCTAACAAAAATTTGAAAATTAGTAATGACAAAGCGTTTGTCACAAACATAGCTATTACCCCCGCCACATGTCGATATCTGAATGTCGCAATTATCCTCTGTCTGACCCTGAAAATTATGTAAACGTTACCGAAACTGTCATTTGATGCCTTGATACAAAATGCGAACAAATTACATCCATTAGGTTTGGAGATATCGCAAGAATACTAGCTGTGACCTTGAAAATAATCCGAAGGTCACTGAATTCGACTGGCGTTAGACGATACTCCCAACGCATCTTGGTACTACCTTGAAGCAAAATATATTAATTCTTTCTTGTATTTTCGCACTAAAAAAGTTAGAGATGTGCAAAACACTTTTCACTGTGAACTTAAAATGAGCACAAGTTTCCCAATCAATTGGTGTTGGGGGAATCCCGCCAATACACCTTGATATAAAATTGGATCAAAATCTATTAATGCTTTCGCGGCTACCAAGCTTGGCATGTGCAAAACTGTTACACCTTCGCTGTGACCTTTAAAATGACCTCAAGGTCACTAAATTCAAGTGGTGTCGGTAAATCTCCAATTTCCAGTCAATAAACCTTGGTACCAAATTTGAACAAAATCCATCATTTCTTTCTCGAGTTCTTTTAGTAAACAGAATGGGGACAAGCGATTGTAGTTTTGAACTTGCTTTTTTTGTGCAGTTTCATATCTAAGTTTGATTCTAGCCGACTTCTACCAATTTCAAACATAGCATATTTTGTTTCCTGAAGTTTGTGATGCATTTTATTGCAGATTTTACGTTTTTTGGGAGTACCAAGCCAAGATACAAAGTCTCAAAAATGGGGATCGTGAGGCTGCAACATAGCAAACCCAATTTGCTTGAGGCTGACAGATAATATGTAGAAAAATAAAACATAAAAACAGCTGCATTTGTATCATATTCTAGGTGAGGCTGACTACTATTTGAACGTCCCTCGTAGTTATACCCGTTAGAACACCCACCCACCTCTCCGACTCTACATGCATGCAAGTGTGTTAGATATACCCGTTAGAAACCCACCCCTACCCCACCCCCCACTTTATATGTATACATATCATAACCTCAAACGATATTTGCGAAAAGACATGATACAGAGGACAGTTTATATCGATTATATATCAGGACGAATATCATTTTCGTCATTTAGCTAATATTTGTCAATTCATTCTTGGGTTATCGCGCTAACAATCTTTATATTGGCAAAACTCTCAGATTTTTGCTGTGACCTTGAAAATTATCTCAAGGTCACTCTATTTCACTTGTGTCGGTGAATCTCGCCAATATACCTTGGTACCAAATTTGAACAAAATCCATCATTTCTTTCTTGAGTTATCGCCCTAACAAGCTTATTTGATGTATGAAATGCAACGAAAAACAAACACCCGCGTATTTACGAGTGATTAAAACTGTTATTACAATTTACGTAAACATTTATTACATTTTACCGCAACGAAAGTTATTACAATTTACGTCAATTTTTATTACAATTTGCGTATTACAATTTACGTCGTAACAGGCTCCTTTTCATTATATTTAAATTTTTTTACTATGAACTTTTTTTCAGTAAAATATGTTCATTTCAGAGACTAGTTATTAGTCTAGAGAAATGTCAAAGGTTCAGTTTCAGTATCAAAGTTCATGTGAGAGGAATGCTCCGGGACTCGAACTCGAAATGGGCCAGAATAACAGCCTTTTATCCCTACATCCTCTGTATCGCAGGAAAAAATCTTCAATAGAACTTTTGTAAGTTTCAGGACAACAAATACCAATTGCGTTTTTAATGGCTTACAGTATATAATGATCTACAGAGTAGCAAAGATATTTCAGGATCTACACAGTAACTGATATATTTCACGATCCCCACAGTAGCTGGGATATATAATGATCTACAGAGTAGCGGAGATATTTCACGATTTACACAGTAACTGATATGTTTCACGATCCCCACAGTAGCTGGGATATATAATGACCTACAGAGTAGCTGACATATTTCACGATCTGCACAGTAACTGATCTATTTCACGATCCCCACAGTAGCTGGGATATATAATGATCTACAGAGAAGCTGAGACACTGCATTCTAGTTGTGATCTAGAATGACTTGAAGAAATGCTAGGATATATAATGATCTTCAGACTATTTATCATAAATGATTACCTACAGAGCAGCTGTAACGGAAAATGACCTATATGTACAGAGTAGCTGAAGTATGTAATCATCATACAGTAGCTGGGATATATAACGACCTATACAGTAGCTGGGATATATAACGAGCTATACAGTAGCTGGGATATATAATGACCTATACCTTAGCTGGGACATATAATGACCTATACAGTAGCTTGGACATATAATGACATATATAGTAGCTGGGATATATAACGACCCATACAGTAGCTGGGACATATAATGACATATACAGTAGCTAGGATATATAACGACCTATACAGTAGCTGGGACATATAATGACATATACAGTAGCTGGGATATATAACGACCCATATAGTAGCTGGGAGATATAATGACCTATACAGTAGCTGGGATATATAATGACCTATACAGTAGCTGGGATATATAACGACCTATACAGTAGCTGGGAGATATAATGACATATACAGTAGCTGGGATATATAATGACCTATACAGTAGCTGGGATATATAACGACCCATACAGTAGCTGGGAGATATAATGACCTATACAGTAGCTGGGATATATAACGACCAATACAGTAGCCGGGAGATATAGTGACCTATACAGTAGCTGGGATATATAACGACCCATACAGTAGCTGGGATATATAACGACCTATACAGTACCTGGGATATATAACGACCCATACAGTAGCTGGGATATATAACGACCTATACAGTAGCTGGGACATATAACGACCTATACAGTAGCTGGGACATATAATGACCTATACAGTAGCTGGGATATATAACGACCCATACAGTAGCTGGGAGATATAATGACATATACAGTAGCTGGGATATATAACGACCTATACAGTAGCTGGGACATATAATGACCCATACAGTAGCTGGGATATATAACGACCTATACAGTAGCTGGGACATATAATGACATATACAGTAGCTGGGAGATATAATGACCTATACAGTAGCTGGGACATATAACGACATATACAGTAGCTGGGATATATAACGACCTATACAGTAGCTGGGACATATAATGACCTATACAGTAGCTGGGATATATAACGACCCATACAGTAGCTCGGATATATAACGACCTATACAGTAGCTGGGACATATAATGACATATACAGTAGCTGGGATATATAACGACCTATACAGTAGCTGGGACATATAATGACCTATACAGTAGCTGGGATATATAACGGCCTATACAGTAGCTGGGACATATAATGACCTATACAGTAGCTGGGATATATAATGACCTATACAGTAGCTGGGACATATAATGACCTATACAGTAGCTGAGATATATATAATGACCTATACAGTAGCTGGGATATATGATGACCTATACAGTAGCTTGGATATATAACAACCCATACAGTAGCCGGGATATATAACGACCTATACAGTAGCTGGGATATATAACGACCCATACAGTAGCTGGGATATATAACGACCTATACAGTAGCTGGGATATATATGACCCATACAGTAGCTGGGATGTATAACGACATATACAGTAGCTGGGATATATAATGACCCATACAGTAGCTGGGATATATAGTCACCTTGACCAAGAGAATCTCTGTGATACCTATTGACCTACACCACAGCTTTAATATATATTAAGCAGCAAAAGAAACGTGTTTTGAATGTTCCTTCGCAGAAACGGATAATTGTAAACTCATTTAATGTTTTGATTGTATATTGTTGACAACATCTCCAACTTTACCTGAGCAAAGACATTCCTTCCCAAACTCAGAATGGAACCCAGGAAATGGTCTCAAAAACGCAACCTGATCTCGGAGATGGTACGGTTTTCTCCATGTTTTTCATGCAACTCATGCTTCACGTCCTGTTCACAAATACACCTCCAAACCTGGTTGAAATATTCTCATTACAACGTCAGCAGGATGTCGCGACTTACGACAGCTCAGAGGAACCAGGCGCTAGAACGATTTGAAGCTGGCCACACTGCACAAGCCGTTGCCAATCACTTCCAGGTAAACGTTCGGACAATCTACAGGCTGCAGCAACGTTTCAGGGCCACAAACACCACAAATGATTGCCCCCATACTGGCAGACCAAGGTGACCACAAGACGACAAGACCGCCGTGTTGTGCGACAGCATGTACAGAATCCCTTCATGCAGGCATCCGAAACAGCACGCCAGACAGTGGGAACACACGGAAGACCAATCAGTACTGATACAGTACGCCGACGTCTTAACAGCGGAAACCACCATTGCCGTAGACCTTACCGTGGACCTATCCACTCCCCTCGTCATCGGTGTGAACGTCTACAGTTTGCCCTACAACACCAAAACTGGCGATACAGGCAATGGAGAACTGTTCTGTTCACAGATGAGAGTCGGTACTGCGTATCAACTGCAGATGGCAGAACAAGAATATGGCGACGACGTGGCCAGCGTTACTCAGACCAATGTGTTATGGAAAGAGACTCATGGGGAGGTGCAAGCATCATGGTATGGGATGGAATAGGCCTGAACCAGAGAGTGGGTCCTGTGGTGTTCCAGAACCTTGGTCCAGGGAGAGGAGGCAGCATCACAGCGGTGCGCTACATCGACCAAGCTCTCAGACCCCACGTCATACCACATTTCGCAAGTCAATGGAACATTTTCCAACATGATAACGCCCGGGACCATACTGACAGAGCTACACGGGACTTCCAACAGCAGAACGGTGTCAACATTATGCAGTGGCCAGCCCATAGTCGCGATTTAAACCCAACTGAACATCCCCGGGATGAAATTCAGAGGAGACTGAATAATGTCATACCAGGGCCGAACACTGCCGATGTACTGCGCCAGGCCTTTCTCAGAGTGTGGTTCCAGGTGTCAATGGCCTTCATCAATCGATTGGTGCACTCCATGCATAGACGCTGTGCTGTAGTTATTGCTGCTCGTGGTGGTCACACTAGATACTGAAGTCAAGAGTCTGAATGGACTGCAAACGTTCACGTAATGTCTTGAAATTGTGCTGAGTTATTCATCGATGTGGCAAGATATTGTACACAAAATAAATTTTGATCCGCTTATTATGTCCATTTCTGTAATGATTTGATTACAGTGCCTGTCTAATTTTGAATTCGTACCGACGTTTTTGTGCTGCTGAGTATATAATAAACCGTACACTATGGAGGACTGACCGAGAGAGTAGTTGTCCTACAATGTAACTGGGATATATAATGACCTACACAGTAGCTGGTATATAAAATTTATTAACATATACGGTGACCTCTGCTACACAGTTGTCGTGGCAGATATAGTAATATTTAAGTAGTGTCATATAATGATCTGCATTGATGACAACAAACACCACAAATAACAGACATGCATGATTCTTTCCTTTTACAACACATGAATACACAATGAAGATTTCATGTAGCAATGAATTAAAACGTGATTCATTTTACAAAAGGTTTTGCTCTGTTTATGAGTCCTATGGTGTTTATGTTTTGAAACATCACAAGAAAAGCACCATCCGTAAAATACCCGCATTTAACAGCATGATTTTCAATTTCGGCGTGTAGTGTCACAGAATACACAATTCACATGCAATACACGTGAAAGTTGGGGATCAGATAGTCTCAATGATGGGTATAAAAGGTTAATCGCTGTCAGTAGATTATTCACTGTATTTGGAATATTGTTGACGAACGCAAAATGCCACGTCTAAGTGAAGCCAACCGTCATATCGCCATTGGTTTGCTTGAAGCTGGACAGTCTCAACGTGCAGTTGCCCGACGCATGAATGTTCACCAAAGCATATTTTACGGCTCTGGGAGAGATATCGCCGGCAGAATGCGGTATCAGATGCCCCTCGTAGTGGGCGACATCGAGCGACCACTGCGGCGCAGGATCGCTACATCAGGGTACATCACCTGCGTCTGCGAACAGCTACGGCGACCAGTACCGCTCGACAAATACCCGGATTGAGGAGGCTTTCTGCACAGACCGTCAGGAACAGGTTGAGAGAGGCTGGTTTACGTGCCAGAAGACCTTATTTTGGCCCTGTGCTTCGATAACAACATCGTCGACATCGAGTTCAATGGTGCACCAACGTTCAGGCCTGGAACCTACCGAATTGGCGTAGAATCTGGTTCAGTGATGAATCACGGTTTCTATTGGAACGACGCGATGGAAGAATGCGGGAGTACAGACGTCGACGTGAACGCTTCGCCGACGCTTGCGTTCCCCACGTGGGAAGATTCGGCCGGGACAGTGTTATGATGTGGGGAGCAATCACCAGCCGTAGGAGAAGTGATTTGGTGATGATCCAGGGCAACGTGACAGCTCAACGGTACTGTGACGAAATCCTACGCCCACATCTCCTTCCAATCATTGATCGCCAGAGGGAGTTGTTACAACAGGACAATGCCAGGCCCAACACACTAGAGACTTCCTCCAGAACCACAACATCAATGTGCTCCCCTAGCCCTCATGATCACCGGACTTAAACCCGATCGAACATCTGTGGGATGCCCTGGACAGACGGGTGCGACGCCGTAACCCTCAGCCCCAGACACTTCATCACCTCGCACAGGCACTACAGGCAGAGTGGGCTGCGATTGGGCAACACGAGATTCTGAGACTTATTCGTTCGATGCCGAGGCGATGCCGTACAGTTCTGGATGCCCATGGTGGTCACACGAAGAATTGACTTCAGCGCCACCACATGTCTGCATTCCCAGTGTGCAATTTCGGTATATTTCATTGACTCATAAAGCTTACAAGATGTTTCAAAATATATGGGATTACACTTTCTCCGTAAAGTATACATTCGAATCCAAGGTATCAGAGTCTGACACCTAGCACACAAAGTCAGTGATCTGACCCACACAGCCCCGCGGCTTCCAGACAATACGCTGTGATGAGCCACACAACAGCTCTCCCAGATGACTACCTACATAGTAGTAGCCATGCTGTTTAATCACCTACACTTTCTGTGATATATCTGTTCCTCCATCATAATTATATGTACCTATGTTTGACAATTACCTATACAGTCTATGTGATATATGACTCCTCTGTTATAGATAAACAGTTAATGGTTAATGATTGGAACAGTAGCTTCTAAAAACAATACTTTGTGAATTGATACGTTAAGCAAATTGCCAGTAAAGAAACATATTTTGAAGAACTACTCAGAAAACAAAAGCCAACTCACCACACAGAAGCAAACGGCCAATTTCTGGGACATTCTCTGGTTTGAACGCCTTATAGTTGTGGGGTCAAACGCTTTCGTGCAAAGCTTTCTCAACGTCGACACGCTTTGTCACGAAATATCTATCTGCCATTAGCATAGTCATTGGCATCGGACAATGATTTTATCACATCGAATGGTATTTCTAGTGTTGTTAACCTGAATGTCACCCAATCTTCCTACCTCCAGTGTAGAACACATTAAGACTTATCGGACATCAATAGTTTGGTCGTGAGAGCCAGGGACATATCTAGAATTTGAACCAATAGATATACTCTTACCTCCTTACCTATCCTGGTGATACCATTGTTCTCATTGTAGATAGGAATTAGATTCGATACCTGAGAATATTCAGACTATTGGTGAGCATGAAGTATGTAATAATCTAAGTTTCATTTCATTCTATATACTGTGACATTTCATTTGCCACGGTTAAATCTTTATTTAAAAAAAGATGAATTTTAGAATATATATGGTTTGGAAATGTCTTCCACATTTACAGTGTAACACGCTTCAAAGGTTTTGCTGAGGCCTTGAATGTTGCTAATTTATTGGCCAGTTTGCCATTAGACGCCCTGCACTGGGAAAACTGGTTCGTGTGGTGTAATGAATATAACAGTTGCAGTAAGTGAAATCTTTATTGATCCGTGAAGATTCGGGTTGGAATTGATGTTCAGCAATCCATGATTGTAGGAATTAACTAAAGGGAACGGGTGATCAGGCAGACTTGGGTGACACGTCATCGTATCCCAGTTGCGTAACTCGATGATGTCAACCTCTGAAGTTTCAGGTCCAGGTTTGAGTATTTACAGACCGCTGTCACACAGCTGTAGCATTGCTGATTGTGTTGTTAAACAACGTTCATTATTCCTCGACTATTGCAACAGTATTATGAGTATTGTACTGGCATAAGGCAGATTTGGTAACGCCCTAGATACAGAACAGTCGAGTGTTAGGCTCAGATTACCATAGAACTATCGATATCGATATTCTATGTTGATATTCACATTCGCGCCCCCTAAGTTTGCGTGTGAAAATATGATACTATGTGAATGGTAATAATACCTTGAGTTAGGTATAAATACCGCAATATTGTCTAACGAAGTTCAAAATCTCTTGATTTGATATCAGGTCCGTAACCCCATAGACACACGTGGATTGATCGTGCGTGGACTGATTTCGGCGGCATAAAGCATATTGTTCGTGTCCATCGGAGGAAGCATTACAACGCGATCGGGTCAGGCTCACTGACTTCGTTAAGGCTGACTTCAAATAGCTGGAGTATTCCTGGGTAGACCAACCAATATACACATGACAGTTGAAAACATGCAAAGAAAACAGTTAAAACTGCTGCATATTTATTTTTTCTGGAACATGCGATAACAGATATACACAAATGCATACATTGTAGAATTAGATTGGGTGTAGGGTGCACGAGTATTTCATCTTCTGAACACGTGAAAAGACACGTATTCTTCTGCAGATTTTTGTCCAAGTTTTTGTCCAGTCAATGAATTTGTCGTCGTGATACTTCACATAAAAACACGAATCTTTCAAAATGATAGAATATATATATATATATGACCAAAAATACTTGTCAGACTGATGTCAACATAGTGATTGTTCAAATGTAAGCAACGCAATTAACAGTAAACGTATCGACATCTTTGTGTCCCATTAAACGTCCAGTACAAGACATGTATTTCGTGGTGGTATATAACGACAGTAGGTGCAGGAAAGCATTGGTTCAGTTACAGGTCGCTGTCCCGACTTGGTTTATCAGTTAACACAATGCTCCCTTCGCGTCTCTGAAGGGTTGATCTGAGCAGAGAGTAGCCGCTTCCAGGTCGCTCGTCACACTGTTCCACTGGTGTCATAGACCGTTCCATTGGCGTGACAGATCGCTCCACTGGCGTCACAGACCGCGTCCACTCCATTGCATTCGATTTGGATGGCCTGGCCGATTCTTGCGGTGAGGCATGGTTTGATTTTGGCTGAACTGTAACTTCTCGCGGAGTGGTTGGACGGCTGATGTTACCCTGAAAACATATAGATGATTGTCGTTGTATGATGTTTATAACAGTGGTTGTATGATGTTAATAACAGTGGTTGTATGATGTTTATAACAGTGGTTGTGTGATGTTTATAAACAGTGGTTGTATGATGTTTATAACAGTGGTTGTATGATGTTTATAAACAGTGGTTGTATGATGTTTATAAACAGTGGTTGTATGATGTTTATAACAGTGGTTGTATGATGTTTATAAACAGTGATTGTATGATGTTTATAACAGTGGTCGTATGATGTTTATAAACAGTGGTTGTATGATGTTTATAACAGTGGCTGTATGATGTTTATAACAGTGGTTGTATGATGTTTATAAACAGTGGTTGTATGATGTTTATAACAGTGGCTGTATGATGTTTATAACAGTGGTTGTATGATGTTTATAAACAGTGGTTGTATAATGTTTATAAACAGTGGTTGTATGATGTTTATAACAGTGGTTGTATGATGTTTATAACAGTGGTTGTATGATGTTTATAAACAGTGGTTGTATGATGTTTTTAACAGTGGTTGTATGATGTTTATAACAGTGGTTGTATGATGTTTATAACAGTGGTTGTATGATGTTTATAACAGTGGTTGTATGATGTTTATAAACAGTGGTTGTATGATGTTTATAACAGTGGTTGTATGATGTTTATAACAGTGGTTGTATGATGTTTATAACAGGCTTCAGTCAATTTTGAAAGTAAATCAGGGTAAAGGTGAAGAGATTCCATTTCGTGGTGTTACAGATATATACAGAGGTAACCATGGAACTACAATACTTGTGTCAGTTTAGTCAGTCGCGAATGCGTGATGTAACAGCATTCCTTCGTTATAGATCAGTGTAGAACACGTCGCGTGCCCTTTCGAGTATGTAGTTGTCGAATAATGACGAAACGTGTCCAATACTCACGTCCACGGAATATTTCAGTGGAGCAGAGTCGGCCACAGTTGTTGACACCTTGTTCTTCTTGCCACCGGAAGTTAGTTTCTTAACCGGATGTGACGTGTCAGACTTCGACTTGTTCTCGATTCCATGTTCAACCTACACAGTAGAAAACAGACATGACTGTGTGTTGATGATGTGGCAGAACAATACACCTGTTCCACCGTCTTCCAGAGACTACTCCGTCTTGATTGTAAATCCACGGAAGCTATCATCTCAGTTATCAGGACAGCATGTATATACAGGAATACATTTATAGAAATACAAGTCTGTCGGTCCCAGGACGGCGCCATCATGAAACAATGATAACACCTATACGTATTCCAGACACCTTATTGTAACCATTACGGCAACCAATACCGTATTCCCCAATATGTTGGTCATAGCTGATAGGTGGCGACAGCTAATCGCCATCATAGGTTTGCGTACACATAGTAGACCTTATCAGCGTGCATTGGATATCCGGCAGTTTCATGGTGAACAGACCGTTCAAATCAGGGCTTACTATATCCTTAAATAGAAACATCGATAAATTAGAAATGTGACCTCTGGTTTCCCTGGTGCGATATTTACTTGGTCCAATTGTACCCTCATAGGTTTGAAACTTTATGTGACTGACTACATGTATTTGGCAACATAATCAATTACTTATTTAACAGATGTTGTTCGACGCAGCACCATGTATCCTTGACGAATAATGCTGCCATCAGTAATATATAGATCTGAATGCTCACCTGATCACAGGCAGAGTTGACGAATGCTGTTTTAGTTTCGGATACGTCCGGAGCTTCTCCTGCAATACGTCGCCACAACGTTGACCACTTGAGACGGCTGCAACAACCCAATGGTACACCACAATGTATTTGTTAAGTTTGTACACGTTACCTTCTGTACCTTTCATATGTCATCGCTCGGTATAAGTAACATGTTCAGGTTCACTCAAGAGACTCTCAATCTCTGACCATTACGAAGCTTATTCGTAGTTGACTGGATAGGTTGCAATTGGAACATTTACATGATGTCTTAAAACTGACTGGCTCCCCCTTTCGGTAGAAGCGCTGACCGCACAAATACGTGACTGAGTTATTACCCTGAGTTTGACAACCATGGCTGAATGTGTGATGAACAACAGAAGCACACAATGTAACTTAAGTCTACGATAATTGGTAATAGAAATGCTCATGTCTTCCGTAAGCGCTGGGACTACTTGGTCCCCGGCCATCCCTGATACTGGGTCATGCGTCTCGGTGCTGGCGAGTACTGTAGGGCGATAACGTCCATTTGAAAAGTGTTATGGAAATCACACAGGCTGACCCTACTATTGGGAGAAGGCCAAATGTACTCAGTCCTGTACGTAGTTTAGCAGGGATATGATGGTGATAAACCAAGGGTCATAATCCGGACCAATGTGGAAGTCACTCAGCGGATCCTGCAGTGGGGCCGGTGTTAACATCCCATTGATAGCCCCCAGAAGAGTTAGATCAAATAGCCAGTGTATCATTACACATATCATGCGATGGGCGTTGCTCACTCTTCCAGACACTGGTTTACACGGGGCGGACATTTCAGACGAAGGGGTGAGCGATATTATTGCTGAATACGGTATACAACAATCCCCTGTCAATAACCTGTATACAAAACACATACATCCTACTTTACTGACCCCCTTTTGACCATGAAGGAATACCATCCCAGAAAGGAGATAACGACTAGGAGCAGCAGTGTCAGCACAACTAGCCCGATCATCCATGCCTCCAGCCCGTCACAATTAGGGTCACTTTCCGGGCATGCGCAGTCATATCTTCCGATGTCGTCGTGACACACGTAGGGCCAAACACAAGGGGAGTTACTGCACTCATCGATGTCGGTGTCGCAGTTGGTGTTGGTCCAGCCAGGGGCACAATCACAGATGTAGTACTGGTGGAAGCCCTCGGCTCGTCGGTAGTCAGTGCACGTGTACTTGTCAGGGTTCTTACCTGTTTGGAATTCAAGTTGTAAGTATTATGAATGCTCTTATATCTGAGGCACAGGCAAACTGTAGCGCAAATAGGGTTGCGCAACAAAGAGAAAATGACCTGTCTTGCTATATGCGAGCGAAGCGAGCAAAGGTTGGCAATGTACTTCCCCCGCTTCGGTTCGAAAAATATTTTTAATATCAAAATAAAATATCGCCATCATCAAAGGTAGACACATATTTCCTCACAGGGTTGTGCTCTCAGATTTCCAACCATATATTTAATAATTACTCACGTAAAACATATTTAATTCAACATTTTAAGCGCCACTCGTGCCACATAAAATCGTTCTTCGCCTCCATTACTCCTGCCAGCGTCCGGTTCAACGAAGTGAAGGAACAGGGGACTTATAACACAGATCGACACATCGTTATTTGTTTGTGTTTATAATACGGACTGTGAGTTCATATATGCTATTTGTATCTTGAAATATTCTTAAGGGTGAACAAAAAATATTTTTGTGCCATACACAGTGTATAGTTCCCTGTTGTTCACCGGCTGAATAAACCTGCAGCTTTATGAGAATATTGTTTTCCAGATGTTTTTGATAGCATTGACTATTGGAAATACTTATTTCTTGCTTCCAATCTAAAAGTAGGTGACTTACTCTTGCACTTGGCTTCATTCTGACAGGGCCGCTCCATGACAGCAAACTTGAGAGTGATAATATCCGAATATAGCCCCGTCTTGTCTTGTACGTATATCCGGGTCTCGTCAAAGCCATAGAATTCTGTGTCCGGCTCGTACCGGAAGATTCTGTAGATCCAGCTCACTGAGTCTGCGCGCTGGCCAATTGTGACGACTGAACAAGGGAAGTCACTCTGGAGGGACAAGTCAACAAGTGTATGAGTGATCTCGTTCCCGAGACATATCCGGTGATGTTTAGATCACATGACTGAATTATTTCAAATGAATGTTTTAAAACATTCCTTATTCGATGAGTAATTCAATCTAATCATTCACCATCGGTGGACATGTAGACAGTGGTTAACCACAACAACAAAGGTTGATAGTGTTGACACTGGCAGTTATTCAACTACAATAACTGTGTGATGTGCATGTACATTCTAGGGGTTCCATATACAGGAAGGACTAAACGTATGTGCGGGTTTGCAATAACTGTTTGTTTATCATCAAGCCATCTAATCCACGGTTTAACGTGAATACTTTACTTTGAGCTAAATAACCAGAGGTTGATAGTATAAGCAACGTTCCACAGATGGTTTAGCAATATTCCATTAATATTAAGGCGGGGGACATCAGACATGAGCTTCACATATTGTACTCCTGTTCGGCCTGCCGAACGATCGCTTTAACCACTAGTCTACCCCTGCATGCAGGATGATCTGTCAACAAACCCACCGCGTGACTTCCAGAACAAACTACACCTGCTGGATGATCTGTCAACAAACCCACCGCGTGACTTCCAGAACAAACTACACCTGCTGGATGATCTGTCAACAAACCCACCGCGTGACTTCCAGACCGAACTACACCTACAGGATGATCTGTCGACAAACCTACAGGATGATCTGTCGACAAACCCATCGCGTGACTTCCAGAACAAACTACACCTGCAGGATGATCTGTCAACAAACCCACCGCGTGGCTTCCAAAACAAACTAAACCTGCAGGATGATCTGTCGACAAACCCACCGTATGACTTCCAGAACAAACTACACCTGCAGGATGATCTGTCAACAAACCCACCGCGTGGCTTCCAAAACAAACTAAACCTGCAGGATGATCTGTCAACAAACCCACCGCATGACTTCCAGAACAAACTACACCTGCAGGATGATCTGTCAACAAACCCACCGCGTGACTTCCAGAACAAACTACACCTGCAGGATGATCTGTCAACAAACCCACCGCGTGACTTCCAGAACAAACTAAACCTGCAGGATGATCTGTCAACAAACCCACCGCGTGACTTCCAGAACAAACTACACCTGCAGGATGATCTGTCAACAAACCCACCGCGTGACTTCCAGAACAAACTACACCTGCAGGATGATCTGTCGACAAACCCACCGCATGACTTCCAGAAGAAACCACATCTACAGGATGATCTGTCAACAAACCCACCGTGTGACTTCCAGAACAAACTACACCTACAGGATGATCTGTCAACAAACCCACCGCGTGACTTCCAGAACAAACTACACCTGCAGGATGATCTGTCGACAAACCCACCGCGTGACTTCCAGAACAAACTACAACTGGAGGATGATCTGTCAACAAACCCACCCCGTGACTTCCAGAAGAAACCACACCTACAGGATGATCTGTCAACAAACCCACCGCGTGACTTCCAGAACAAACTACACCTGCAGGATGATCTGTCGACAAACCCACCGCATGACTTCCAGAAGAAACCACGACTACAGGATGATCTGTCAACAAACCCACCGTGTGACTTCCAGAACAAACTACACCTGCAGGATGATCTGTCGACAAACCCACCGCGTGACTTCCAGAACAAACTACACCTGCAGGATGATCTGTCAACAAACCCACCGCGTGACTTCCAGAAGAAACCACACCTACAGGATGATCTGTCGACAAACCCACCGCGTGACTTCCAGAACAAACTACACCTGCAGGATGATCTGTCGACAAACCCACCGCGTGACTTCCAGAACAAACTAAACCTGCAGGATGATCTGTCGACAAACCCACCGCATGACTTCCAGAGCAAACTACACCTACAGGATGATCTGTCGGCAAACCCATCGCGTGACTTCCAGAACAAACTACACCTGCAGGATGATCTGTCAACAAACCCACCGCATGACTTCCAGACCGAACTAAACCTGCAGGATGATCTGTCGACAAACCCACCGCGTGACTTCCAGAACAAACTACACCTGCAGGATGATCTGTCGGCAAACCCACCGCGTGACTTCCAGAGCAATCAGGTGACGTGGTTACGACATCGCCAGCTGTCAGATATCCGTGTTCTGGCTGGGTGAAGTACATCGTCATATTGTCGCCGTCTACGTCGTAGGCTCCGAATTCCCATGTGTACACCGTCGGGGACGTGTCGTTCACCCTCTCTTGCTCCAAAAAGGTCTGAAATCGTGGAAGCAAATGTGTCATATTTCACCCAGAGATATATATGAATCGTGTATATGTACTCAAAGTGAAAAGGTATGTACGAGTGTCAAAGTGTAGGAGTAAACACGATGGTGGTCTAACGGTTCCTGGAGAGAAATAGCGCATGTAATTTGGTAAACATATTTTTTTTGTAAATATTTGGAAAGTTATCACGTATTTTCAGCAGCTGCCCTCAACATGGAAAAAACACACTAACACAACCACGACAGCAAACCTGGTCATCCAGCCCATTATGTTAACTTCAAGGACAAGATCACCCAGATAACCAAAGTTTTGGTTTATGCATTTTCTCAGATTACATGGGAGAGAGTAAAAATCTAATTTCTATTACGAGTATTGGTTCTGTGTGGTCTGGGTTTAGGATGTTGACGTTGTCACTGGCAGCGAAGGCGGTGGGAGCATCAGCGACGGATACAACGATGATGGTGACGTTGACGGTGACTTCACTTGGGGGAACTCCATCTATGGGGACTTCATACAGAACAACAGATATCTCCACAACACCACTGAAGTCAGGGGCAGGGGTGTACATCAGTCTGTAACAAACATGACAACTTTCAAAATAGTCAGAGGCCCCATGTTGTCTCTATTGTCACGTCCATCTGTGATCTCTATTTTTAAGATTGGACAAATCATGAACAGTAACAAGAACGTGTGCGCATGTATGCTAATGTTAGTGTTGTATACTTCACGTACATTCCATTCTCTGAAAGGGTCAGGTTGTCTACAGGTATGTCATCCTGGTCTATCCTGAACCGGACCTCATCCCCATCACCGTCCGCTGCCTCCAACATGTACACCATTGTGCCTGAAGCATACATCAGTATTATAATATACAGTCAATCACCCTTGTGTCGAAATTGAAGGACCTGCGCAAATGCTTCGAGTTATCAGACGATGGCCACAACCGAAGCATGATTGTTAGGAAGACACCCGCAGCGAGTAAGCTTTCACCTCGAGATAAACGTAATATCGACACAGGGAAGTTCAGCACAATAGTGTTTGATTGTTTTATTGGGCATATATAAAATACAACTTCCACAGGCATACACAATGTCTTCCTGCTTGATGACTATATTTTAAGACGATAATTATTACATCCCAAACCTGTGCTGTGAGGATGCAGTTGAGTAGATGCAAAGCATTTCATCTTCATGAACAACTCTACTTAGTCCTGATATATAATTCTAGCTACATCAGCTGTTAATTTCGCAAACTGATTCAGGTATGTCGCCATGTCGATCTTTACATCCATTCCTATGAGTGAGGGGAATGTGTTTAAGTAAATTATATTCCAACTATACCACGGGTTTCTGTAACTATGTCTAATGTCTTCAAAGTAAAGCTTGTAGTTGTTAATAGCACAGCACACAATTATACACGGCAGGCAGCTGATCCTCATTCTGCTGATAAACACGCGGTAATGGGGACACCCGTTCTCCTCATCAGAACACCACCCCTCTACCGAGAGATCAGATCCCTCCGGAAGAGCCAAAATTCCAATTTACCTTGATCTTCATCAATTTCAAAGAGGGAATGTCCAGTAATGCTTGGTCTGTCGTTGGGTATTTGAATCAGAACTGGTGTGATGAGAAACTGAGTAGGCTGGCTGAAATAGGCTGATTCAGAGGCTGAGCGGCGGCGTCTCGTTGCCTGGTTACCGCCCCTCGTGCCACATACCTAAACACCAACCCAAACACGTCAGAAGTCTAGTTTAGTGACTTTGATTTAAGAGTTAGTACAGTTACATATCTTCGTGGCTCTTGGAGACCTGCTTTGAGTATGGGTATGGTGCTGATAAATCATTGTAATCAGGTTGAATATTAGGATTTTTTAAACGAACAATCATCAGAGGTACACCGCTGACCACCATGCAGCATCGAAGTGCGTAGTGAGACTCAGCAATGGCAACATCGTTACCAGGACATACCAAAACGTCAAATTACATTTTACATTGTAACTCTTGAATGCAGTTGATTAAGAGTGGGCGAGTGAGTTTAGTTTTACGCCGCTTTTAGCAATATTCCAGCAATATCACGGCGGGGAACAAACGAAATGGACTTCACAAATTGTACCCATGTGGGAAATCGAACCAGAGTCATCGGCGTGACGAGAGAACGTTTAACCAACCCCACCGCCCCCAGCAGTTGGTTCAGAAACGTCTGCAAGCTCAGTAGTGATATAAAGGCATGACTAATTTCAGATATATTAACTCTACGTTAAGTTGCCGTACAAGGTCAATGGAAGAGATTAACATTACTTTGACTTTGATGACAGAGGATTCCGGGTCCTCAACTTCTGTGTTGAGCTCGGATGAGCATGTCTGACTGCTATCATGCCAGGATTGTGTATCTGAGTAAAACAAAAACGAACATTCTCATTGTACTTAAACTTTCTTTGAAAGATGGTTGTAGAAATGAATGTCTGAGTATGTTTGATGCTCGCCCTAGCAACACTGAACACATCTACCGGCGGACGGCGCAAGGCATTCAAGTATTTGACATGTGCATAACAAGTTAAGATAACATACATGTTACGGGCAGGGCCCATGTTGTCACATGTACTTGACATTATGACTTCCAAATATATATCACATACAGACAAGGTAACCATTCCATTAGTATCTGGAACGAATTGACAAATCACAGCTATATTCTTCCAACTGGCGACTCATAACCAAGTGAAACAAAGACATTGGGTTTCTGTGTATCCGCCATGACTATCATCAGTCTCCAGTACCGTTCAGTTACCGTGTTGTAACACTGAGGACATGTGTTAGGTTGATGTTGTACATAACAACCTGAGGGCTTCGACTGTCGTATGTCTGTATAGCGTTATGGGAACTACGATCACCCTAGGGCTTCGATCGCATTCTATGACAATATCCTTTATTTGCCCAGGAAGTAAAGGAAGTCGAACCTACCAGGGTTCCAATGGAGAAGTTTGTACTTCCTCTCCATATCCTCCGGTTCATATGGAAATGTAACAGTGAGTGGTCCTGACATAGCGAGGCCACCGACGCTGGTGATGGAGAAGGAGGTGTCCCTGTGGGAGTAGTTTAGTCTCTTCCTGAGAACTCTGGCCATGAACGCCGGGTCGGTCGCTGTTGTATCAGGATCCGTGATGTACGGGACAAACTCTGTAGACGCATCCGATCTGTAATCTTTTTCCAAATCTTCCCGGTTAAGTACTGTTACGGCTACTGACTGTCCGGATTTTAGACCTAGGGAGAGCATAAATGAAGTGAAGTTTATGAGTGTTTTCACAACCCCTAGTGTACAGTACACAACCCTGTGCACTTAAAAGAACCCACGAATCCGTTGGTAAATGACTAGATGGTGACCACATGAGTACATGCAAACACCTAGTTGCGGTTACAGCAACATGCAGTAAACTTGGACAAAGTACTGTAACTATGTGTCCCAGTCCACCCAGCTGTGAATGGGTACCTCACAAGGATGGGAAGGCCACATTAACTTGGTGCACCTAAATTGCTGCAAGAGTTGTATAATCCTCAGGGACTTTAGATTGTAAAATATACGTCCCGCTGAGATTGACATCCAATGATCGAGGAAAAAACAAAGGGCCTTTGAGCAGCTGAGCTGGATATTGGCGTTATACAAATATAATATATGAATAAAACACCCATATGAAAACAAAATCGGAAATATCTGTTAAATGTGAGAGGAGAGCCCGAGTAGCTACATGACAACTACATGAAACAAAGGTCGGTCGCAGACATGTGATATTTAACACAATATTATACATTGCAATCAGCATTTTATTCAATACGTTTTTGTAAAGTTAAGTGTGAAATAGTAATTGAACTACTCACACGACATGACGTTGAACCAATATAAACTGACCACACAGACGCATGTGACGATTATATGTGAAAGCATTAAACAATATAAATAACTATATTACTAATAACTATAAATAATGTTTCATCTTTATATCCTGTTCATCCTCAACTTATACTTATAAAGTTGAACCAGTGCTCATCCTCAGCCAAAGCCGCCGCCATATAGCTGGAATATTGCTGAGTGCGGCGTAACACTAAACTCAGTCACTCACCTCTGAGCCAAAGGTTTACCTCTAACTCACGTCTATCATCTCATATGCTTCTCACATTCATCGTCAACCAATGTTTCGCCTTTACCTCAAGTCATGTCTTGATCCACACCTTGAATCAACTCCCTACTCTACCACTCACCCGTTGGAGTTTCTACAGACACTTTCGAGGCTGCCCTTTTCCGCCTGAGACTAATTGCTCCATCCATCATGATGCTGACCGGTAGGCCATTTGGTCCAGTCACCGCCAAGTGTGTCGACTTCGTCTCAACGTACGACGACCCGATGAGTTTGGCGGTACATCGACCAGCCTCGTTACACATCTTCATAAAGATGAACATCTCCGTTCCAGGAGCCATTGTGAAGCGTGTCTTGTCGAAGGGGGTCGTTGATCCAGTCACTGGCGTCCGGTCGGTACTGGTTCAGCTTATGAACCTTCTCCCCGTTTATCTTCAGATAGCCATCTTCTATGGTGACGGTTCCAGACTGATTGTAGCCTACCCAGGTACAGGGGAATATGTCGTCTGGCACTGATGCAGAACTCCCCACACAAAAATCTGCAAGCAAAGAATAATGAGTTCGGGAGGGTATGGTGGTTCGGGGACTCGAATGATTAACCTCAATGCACGATATGGGAACAGAACAATCGTTCGGCGTGACGAGAGAACGCTGTAACAACAAAGATCGCCTATAGACTCACCGTATCTCTTGATACTTGGATCCTTGCTGATCGTCCATGAGGCACCCACAGAGTTTTGATCGTCCGTTTTCATGGCGTTGTCTGGTATGACGTCGTCTGCAAATGGCTCAGCGCCATCTATTGTGGTGTTGACGTCATCGACCACAGGGTCTTCAAGCAGCACGGTCACCCCTTTGACCAAATAGCAGAAATGACATCAAATGTTCATACTTGTCATATATCTAGTGATAAACTTAACATTGTAATATTACAAAATAATCTCTAAAGTCAAAACATTGCAATATCTTTATTCACATAACAGTGTTAAAATCAAGGTCAGTGAGTTGCAGCTATCCCGTCGTTTTGTAGTCTCAGGAACATCCAGAAATATGTGTTCTCACAAGCGGGGTGACATACATTTAGTGTTATTTTTGCTCGTGTACCTTTCTTGTCTTTATATGTTGTAGAGAGGCCTCCGCTATTCGTGCAGCGGACTGTCACGTAGTAGGTGATGTTATGACGCAGTATGCCGGCAAACCCGGCGTTTTCCCCGCCTGGGTTCTCCCCCCGTCGACGTGAACGTCTGTAGCTCGTCACCCCCCGGGATGCGGCCTATCGCCCACTCGTAGTTCTGAATTGTGCACACATCACGAAAAGTGAGGCAGTGTGTTGTAATATATCTCATTATAGTAGAGCAACGAACTGGTTACACGGTCTTCAACGATACATGTGTGGCTATTCAATACTGTAATGAAGAGCTCATCTGATGAATTTCAGAATATCAGTACAAAATGTACACAGTAAGCAAGCAAGTCTTTACGTTGCATGTATCTGTGTTTTGGAAACAGTATATGCGTTGGAAACCTCAAACGGGATTCACATCCTGTGCCCGGTACCAGGACCCGTCATGACAGTGAAATGATTTAACCAGTGGCTACTAGGAAATGACTCAAGTGTACGTCTTATGGTACACACTAGCGGTGGTCCGATTAATTGAAAAAAATCGAAGATTGGTCGCAGTGACTAAACGACCAAGCAATCGATCATGTTTTCTCATAACCGAACACAAACAATTCTGGAACACTTTTTGCATTAACAATATTTTTCACACGGTTGGTTTTATCTGTTACATTTCATGAACACGACATGCTCGTTTCAAGTCACAATTGAATTTATTTTAAAGACGACAAGAAATGTATTTCCCTAACATACTAGTCATCCTTTAAAGATGTGCAATTTGCAAAAATACACCCCAAGGAACTGCATGTTTTTTCTTTATTTTTTGTGCATTAATTTTGTGGGAAATTTAATAAATGACGCTAACCAATTATTTTCGATGATTGATCGGTTGTAATGAACCAATCACCAATTATGAGATTTTAACCAATTTACAACACTAGTACACACATCGAGCACCTTATGGCGTAGCTGTTGACAGAACACGAATCATAGTCATCCTTGAAGAGAAGTCATGCTGTTGATCCCTGGATTGTCTGGCCCAGGTCCGATTATTTACAGACCGCCGCCATAAAGCTTGAATATTACTGAGTGCGGCGTAAAACTAAACTCACTCACTCACTTCAAGAGAAGATTCCTCAAACGAATATCCTCTGTGGACTCACACCACATTCAGTATATCCTGCTCATCAAGGCATTACCAGATACATGACCTTCAACCCTGTCAACGCTTTTAGTTATAATGTCTAGTAAAAAATATATACCGTGTTGAAAACTAATACATCTGAGAAGTCCAGGAAGACTGAGGTATATAGCCAAATCCCTAAACTATGATGGAGGCACACAGACATACTACTATTGCACTCTCATTGTCGCTGCACTTCCACACAGCTTTGATGGTGTCGTTGGATCCCTGGAATGAGGAAGGTGTGAAGTTGCCTTGGTACACGTCCATGTAGAGCATGAGGTCGTGGTCGAAGTAGGGCTGGGTGGTGTCGACGGAGAAGCCGTCAGAAGAGGATACGGCTGACAAGCCTGACCCCAGAACTGCCTTCACTAAAACAAAAGGGAAGTGAGTGACTTAGTGGGTATGGTGTTACGCCGCTGTGAGCAATATTCCAGCAATATCACGACGGAGGACACCAGAAATGGGTTTCTCACATTGTACCCATATTTGGAATCGAACCCAGGTCTTCAGCTCGATGAACGGACGCTTTAACCATTAGGCTACCCCAGGGCCCCAAATGGGACGGGAAGTAATGGGTCGGCCTCCTCATCCCCACACAACGTGCCCATTACTTTTATTCCCGGAATCTTACAAATGAAATGAATAGAGCTGGACGTGATCTAGCAATGTTACCTGACTCAGATATTAGTTCTCTTCCTCTGTGTCATTTTAATTTCCAGCCCTTTGTTACATGTAAAGTATGTTATATTTGGGACCACACTTTCTCAGTAAAGTACAGATTCTAGTACATTTGTTGGGTAGAATGTCATTTTGATACAGTTGATTAGGTGCCTGACTCTGAGGGTGTGAGGTCAAATCTCGGATTGGACTCAACCTAACAAAAGTACTAAAATCTGTACTTTATACATCAGCGTTTGTTGATACAAGTAAACAATCACACACTATTTGAACCTCAGTACAGGAAACTCTCCGAAAGCTACTATTGAGTGGAGAACAGATGTGTTATGACGCTGCCCATACAGCAATACCTTACATAATTACCTGGAATCGAGGACAGAACGAGGACACACAGAGATTAAACACTTCTGATATTCGAACAACATTATAATACATGAAGCTCACTCAAAGAAGGTGTTCGAATAGTTTAACTACAAAATATCGCATGGGGTGATATTGTACATGTAGATGATAAGGTATATAGAGAATCTCACTCAAGTGTCTACTGATATCACTTCTTTATCAACACGAGTTGATAAAGTTACAAATATCCGAGGCTTGCCGATATTTTTACCTTTATCAACGAGTGTTGATATAATTGATATCAGTAGACACGAGGGTCAGATTCTATTTATCATCAAAATCATTCTTCATTAGCTTTCAATGAAAAATGCACATCTCTCAACACTGTACTACCATTAGCTTTGCAGTGCAGCGATGTCATAGCATTGTGACGTCATCAAGTTGATGATGTCATAGCATTGTCAGGGCATTGTACAAAATCTACTGTCCAAACGATATCTCCGAGGAGATATCATATGATCTCACACAAGCGATATCTCCTGTGGAACACAGTTTTGGATGATAAATGTACTTACCTGCTGAATAATAAAATACTGACTACGTGCCCACTTTATAATACAATACTGATTACTTATCTGCCGGGAAAAAAACAATATTTACATGCAAGATAATAAGGTATCGATTACGCACCTGTTAGATAATAAGGTATCGATTACGCACCTGTTATATAATAAGGTATCGATTACGCACCTGTTATATAATAAGGTATCTATTACGCACCTGTTAGATAATAAGGTATCGGCTCAGTCTTCCCATTTAGTGTTGCTGTTTCATTCAGCGAGAGGTCAGTCAGGCTGAATCTGACCTGCTCTGTACGTGACTTGTCACATGATGTGTTACAGCTGTAAGTGTCACATGGCCTCAAACAGGGTACACAGGGGCTATATATCTGTAACATAGGCACACAGGGGCTATATGTCTGTAACATGGGCACAGGAGCTATATATCTGTACCATCGGCTCAAAGGGGTTATATAACTGTAACTTGGACAGACAGGGGCTATATATTTGTAAGATTGGCACATATGGGCTATATATCTGTAACGTCGGCAGACAGGGATTCACTTCTGTATGGTTGTGATCAGAAATGTTAGGGGGAATACTTAAACTTTATAATCACTGTTATGTTGAGACATATCTAGATACTAATCCGTTAACAGTGTTATACACCCTATATACCTGAAACCACCAAGCTTGTCTCAGTCCTAATCACAGTTATTATTGAGCCATAACGTTAAAAATATAATGAAAACTTTTAAATATTACAATTCTCTCTCAGCTGGGTCGTTCTGATAGACACGATGGTATTAACCGCAGCGACAGCTTTAGGATAAAAGTATGCATTGTTCATACTACAACCAACACTTAGACGCATGGATGTATATCGGGGTAATTCCTCAAATCATTATCAATCATTCAGCCCTCTGATTATGACCACTGGCATTTTGACACCAATTGCCGATAAACTCCGTTATCTCACACCATACTCTTGCGGCGGTTCTCTTTTCAGTCTATTTATTAATGACTATTCTCTGGTTTACAACTCAAGAAGCGACTCGTGTCACATTATAATATTTGTTCAGTATTAAAAATGACACTTTGATATATTCCATAGGCAGAACCGTCGCAATAATATTGATCACTGGATTGTCGAATACAGGTTCGAACACATACCATATTTCTTCATACAGCTTCACCCGTTCTGAGAGTTGCGTTACACTTTAATAATCTAATAATATTTAATTTTCTCTCGTAAGTATAAAAGTAGCAAAACTTATATAGCGAATTTATCCCAAATCGATGCTTTCATTCACTTGTAATGGGCATGAATGTCGTTTGCTATTACATAGAATAAGTATATTCTTATAAACCTAAACCTTTGTTAGGTGTGTTAGAAGTTAACAGGTTCTCTGGCTAAACTGTTCGGTCCCACAAATACATAACCTAAACATTTACAACTACCGTGACAACACTCTCATCTTACCGGGCGGAACGGTACGACATCATTTTGACCTGTCTTCAGCCCGATCCCAGCTTCGTAACGAACTATGGCATTGTTTCCTCCACGGAACGGATTACCATAGCGACACAGCTTCCCCAAATCAGGGGGCAATTCCATGTTTCTAAACGATGCTCTCTGTTCCCAAACCCGGAGGTAATTGGACCCGTCTCTGCGAGTAGCAGGCATATAATTCTTGTGGTTCCATATTCCCAGGAATATGTTGGTGTTTGATGACAAATGAGGGATGCCACACTGGTCCGATATGTCCACTCCGTCCATTTCTATCTTCATGCACCAGGTGGCCTGTATGGGTGGGGACAGACAGCAGATCTACACACTAATCAGTTACGCCTAGAAGATCTGTCGTGTGGCGATGTTACAAGTAACCGGTGCTTCTCGAAAGATGCAGTTACATGCACTGGTTGGTCGTGCTCGGTTACATGGTAAAAAACCCAGCCATTGTACCGATATTAATCAGTGGTTTACAGGACCAGACTCGATGATCCGCATACTACCAAAACATGGCTGGATTATTGAGACACACATGTAAAGGTGTTTGAGAACGATTACAGTAACAGTGTATATACACAGCTGGACACATGGCAGCGTGGAGCCTTGTTTGATGGTTATTCAACGGTTATGTATAACGTACGTGTATCATGGGTGTATTTGGGACCTTAGCAGTGTTTAGTCGACTGTTTTCAGTTCTTTGACGTTGTGATAACGTTTGTAATTCAAGATTTAAGGGCGCCTGTCAGCATGTACTGGTATTTCTTGTCAATGATACTTCGTGAACCGAATATATGTCGACCTTGTTTACAGTTACTGACAATTTAACAAAGCAGATATACAGGGTTAAATTACACAGAACTACTGGAATGTGATACTTTTGAAAGATGAAGTATCACATCCAATGAGATTGTCTGTAAGACATCAGGTTCAAACAATAATACAGTGTGGGTACCAAAACAAAGCTCTTCTTAACATACTAGAACTCGCTTTTGCTCATGATGAAAAATAAAATATGATACGCAGATGTTTTTCAGCTTGACGAAAAACACAAAATATGCTTGTCGGCATGATGAAAAAGACAAATGTGCTTTTTCATGTGATGAACAAACAGTTAAACCCATGAATGGGCAGCTACCGCCCGTGTATTGCTTGTCATTCCATTGCTTGTCGTTACAAGACATCAGATGTCTCACCGCGGAATCCTTGGCTTCCTCCCTGCTGATGGTGTAAGAGATGGTGTAGTCATGGTAGTCGAGGGACGGATCTACATCGAGGTCCCGGACAGTCTCCAGAGCCCTCATCATTGGGTCCTTGAAGATGCACCATGCAACCAGCCTGCCCTTCACGGACTCGTCCTCCCCTTGGTAATAGAAGCAGTAGGATTTCTCATCCATACACGATACATCGATACTATTAATCAATACATGTTATGGCATTTATTTGGAAAATAGCTGACATATCAGTACGGTTATATTAGACAGGAAAAGCATATACACCAGCCGTTCTGACCTTTTTGTAAACTATTGTGCAGTACAGATTGTTTCAGAACTTAGTTTAGACACACGGAGATCTTACTGAGATTGTTTGATAATTAGCTTAGGTTACCTGCAGTCTTTAGTTATTCATATAGAGTACAGTTATACACCGAGCAGGTAAAACCAATCAGATTTCACCAAGTACACACGTATGGCTCAATAGTTGAAAACATGATATTGGCATCGCGTCAATGGCTATAATTCGATGGCACTTGTATGGCCAATACATAGATATTTCAAAGTCCACAAAAGCTTCAACACGAAGCTTGCTGGCATATGAATAATACAGTAACAACTGACGAACTAATAACGTATGACGCGCTGAAAACAAGTATACACGTTAATGTTCAGTTAAGATGAACAAACTTTACTCTTCTCACTGGCAAGCCGTTGTGTCCTGAATCTTGGACATCTGTTCAACCCAGGTTGTTATTAACTGATACAGGACAATTTACATGCTAATGTGTACACAGCTGAAGCTTAGAGTCACACGTCTATAGCATGTACCTGTGTGTTTAAATATCTGCATTCCACATGCATCTTGGGGGTCGCTCTTTGGTTTTACATATATGTCTTTATTTTCTTTAACTCTCGTCACGTCGAAAACAGATACCCCAATAGGACTGAAAACAGGTGGCCTGAAGTGAAGATGTAAACCAATCTCTTGGACAGTGGTAGTAGGCGTTGTAGTGGTGGTGGTGGTGGTTGTCGTTGATGTAGTGTTTGCAGATGACGACTCTGTTGTCTGCAGACGTCTGTAGTGGTCTTTTGCTAGCATATACTCCTCACAGTTGCACTTGCAGGTCTGAAAACACAGCATGGAATCTGTGTATCCTGCACGTATGTAACAGGTGTGAAATATATACAGTAAGATGTAAAATATTTTTGACAACAAGTGAGTGAGAGAGTGAGTTAGAAAAGGGCTTCACACATTGTACCCATGTGGGGAATCGAACTCGGGTCTTCAGCGTGACGAGCGACCGCTTTAACCATTAGGCTACCCCACCGCCCCGTTGACAACAAGTGATTATATGAAATATACTACTGCATAGAACTCGATAAGACAAGTGTTCTCGTCATATAACTTTGTGATTTAACATCACGGGTTCTGGACCTTGTGGTAACAGCATTGAGCAAGTGAAGGTTCATTTTCGACTCCCTGAGGATCAAATAACCATTCCGGACAAAGAAACACCACCGTGCTTGATATCAGACAGGAAAAACACACGGATGAAGTTTTTTTGGAAAGTAAACTAAGTTCATTTTAGGCAACAGTCACCACAAAACGGCTACTTAGTCGTTTCGTACCTGCTCACAGGGGTACATATGGAAGATCGTAAATTAACACTTTTTTAATTTTAATAAGGATGGAGAAATGTATACATTTCAAGATACTTGATATATTGATGCACATTATCACAAAAAGTTCTGCTGAGGTCAGGTCTATCTTACGTCCCATCACATCTCATGAGACCACTACCTGTTTTATGTGGTACAGAGGACAGGTAACGTATATGTTTAATGGCATCTAATCTCAGTCTACGAGGCATCGTTCACCTCCTGTCTACGAGGTAGACAAGAGCCCAGTCATGGTTACCTCTGGTACAGGTTCCTCCTCACAGCAGGCACAGTTGGAGTCTGCCCAGCTCGGCGTGGGGGTGAAGTCGTTGTTGAGGATATAGTCCTCAGGCCCGTCCCAGAACACAACACTGGTCACTGGCCGGCTGTCACGGTTTTCTTTTTTTGATGTTCTCCCTGCACCCGGAATGTTTACAAACATTCCCCCGAACTGAGGCCGTATGTTGACTCTAGGTTCTGACGTTTGTTCACCTGCTGCTTTGATTGACATCTGTGTGGGGAAAACACAGAAGGTGGATATCACGAGACAGATGATAAGGGACACCTTAAGCTTAAACCGTTACTTCAAACCGTACATGTAGATATAGGTTCCCTTGCCAATTTGGGTACAATATCTTAAATATCAAACTGTGCAATAAAAAACAAATCCCGTAAATTTAAACGATTGTAAAAGTTTCTACATATTTAGCAATTCTATTCGGAACATGTATCCTTTTATGTCATTCTATCATTTTCACTTTCAGTTTCAAATGAGTGTCTACCCAACGATGACTGTTGCATTGTGCGAAGTTATCAGAAGGAAGGAAAATCATATTTTATACCGCCACAACAATATGTACATATTTTGGAGATGTGTTAGTTTGACAAATACTGTTTCGTTAAGAACTATTCGTGGAAACTGGACATGTCGATACAAGTTCTTATGATGCATTATTTTGATATTTTGAAAGTTTAATACAACTCGTCCAGAGATATCCATGTATCGCCCATGGAAAATAACTAGTGGCTGACATCTGTTCAGGTCGCTAAAAGCTGTAAATGGAGAATATGGTATGAACTTTGTATCTACAGTTAGTCTATTCTGCATCACGTTTCTTACCTTGTATACCCCGCCATTCAATAGATCAGCGTTCCTGTAGTATCCGCCAGAAAACATCCTGGGTTTCTTGGTGTCTCGGGCCAGTTTGATCTCTACCTCATCAGCCTTGGGATGAACGTTCTCCTGTCTGAAGGTCAAGGACAAGCTCTTGCCCTCTCCGACGAAGTTACTATCTGACGTGAAGAATTTCCATTCTCTGTCGTCAAACTTGACTGGACGCCCAGGGCAACCAGATGAATCAGGTATCGGATGGTGCAGGAACGTGCCTGAAGCAGCAGAGGTGTGTGTGTGTTTCACTTTGATACCCAGATGCCTACATCATACATATGTATTCACATATGATCTCTTTGACAATACCATAATCCTGTATTTAATATATTTTGATCTCACTTTTTGGCTCTACCATACGCGCTCATCTTAATATTTACTTCACTGGTGACAAACATGCACGCTTATTTTACATTTTTGACAATGGCCATATCACTCGCGTGTATTAACCTTGACCTCATTGACGCTCCAGGCGTGGTTACCTTTGATCTCATTGGCTGACCCCATCCAGCTGACGTCCGTGGTGAAGTCGTGGCCGTCAACAACGTGTCCTGGGGAGGGGATGGAGTCGTCGTACAGGACGGGGGGGGAGAGTCAACCGTCGTCGATAATCCAGCGTTATTGTCAGCCATGAACCTCACAAAGTATGGGACAGACCCCTGTAAATAGATACGCCAAATATACCGCCCGCAGAACTTGGTGCCGAAGACACATGCATATGTATCTTAGTATCGAGGTACTGACAGGTAGAACATAGGAGGATTAGTTAGTGAGTGAGTGGGTGATATTGGTGTAACCCTGCCAAGGATATATATCATTTCCTTTGAGGGTTGTGGCGGGATGCACAAAGTGACTTAACACCGTGTCCTAGACGTTTCTGAGAAGTTTATATATCACAGATTATATTATCACTGCCCTGAATAGCAGTCTATTCCTTTATTAGACCTCATGGTACGGTTATGACCTGACGGTCTGTAGGTACCTGCAGGTTCAGGTCCATGAATGTATATGATGTAGTGTTGGTGTCGAGGGTGAGGGCTTCCACCACCAGCTCCTCGGGACTGCCCGGGCCACAAGAGATGTTCTTCAGAAGGGCCACAGAATAGCTCTTTATTCCTGACTCGTCGTCAATGAAGTTCTTCCAGTGCATGGTCAGTTGAGTTGGCTTAGCTGCATAACTGGAGGCCTAAATGGAAGTATAATGACAGTACATTTGTCATGGAATCTTACAAATATTAAATCACAAAAGCTCATACCAAAGACCATAATGAACAAATTGAGATCAAGTAAACGCCTTGTCAGTCGTAATTATAACCGACGGCATTAGTACCTCTGTTTTGCCATAATGTAAGGTACCTAGAAGAGCTAAGTCCGTGATGATATGTTCGTAAGCCAATGTCACTATAGTCCGTTTGGCTCAAAAGTGGACCGATGAATTGCAATCTAACTCGAAAACTAATAAACATAAAATACTCCAGGAAACAATGATCATAATCAAAACTTCGGACCAACTCTGTGAGGTTTTTGCAGAAATTTATGTCCTAAAATTAAAAGATGTTTAACAAACAATCATTAAAATATTGACACAGTTCATTATTTGTTACGAGGGAGGAGTGCAGAGAAAAGGGACAGCCAGGTGTGCGAGAAAGGATGGAGACGGCACAGCATAGGTTGATGAATCAATAACTTTGTCGGCACTTGTGCACGTGCTTCTCTAACACCTGGCTGTCCCTTTCTCTGCACTCCTCCCTCGTAACAAATAGTGAACTGTGTCAATATTTTAATGAGTGTTTGTTAAACAACTTTTTTAATTTTAGGACATAAATTCTGCAAACAAATCACAGAGTTGGTCTGACGTTTTGATTATGATCAGCGTTTCATTGATTATTATATGTTTACTAGTTTTCGAGTTAGATTGAAATTCATCGATCCGCATTTGAGCCAAACGCACTATAGTAGATGTGTAACACACCACGTCATTATTGATCATAACATAATGTCTCAGTCAGCTGTGTAACATACCAAGTCATAGTATGGACCCGCTCTGATCTTGCCCTCAGTTGGTGGAGAAGCATCAACTGTGAATCTGTGACTTGTCATGTTGCAGACACCGGCCTTGTTTACACCTGACAAGATAAATAATCGATAAGATTGATCTTCAAACCACAAAGAAATAGCACCTGAAACATTACAAAATCTTTTGCGGAAAACAATAAAATATAAATCTTTTGCGGAAACTTTGTCCGGTCTTTAATCTATATCGTTATGGGTTGATACCACCAGGTTGCGTTCGTATTTCAGAAACAGCACTCCCAAGAACAGTGGGGAAGCTGTACAAATAGGTATGTCTCAACGGAAACAAGACGCCGTCAAAAGCCTTTACACGAAGCTCACGTTACACCAGGAACCAGGGTGTTGATATAAGTGAAGGTTACTGTGAGACATTAGCGCTAGCAGGAATTCTTTGTATCGAAATGTCTCTACGACCAATACATAAACTGTTTTTGATCTATTCTATTTTCAGTGAATTTGAAATAGTAAAACAGCATAAGTCTGTATATGCAGCCGCAAGAAATGGGTTTATCTACGATTATCTAGCGCGTGTGATATATGGACCGCCCTTGACAAACACGCGATCACTTTACTCAAGGAATACACTCTGTCATCCGGTTTCCATGGCTCCTAGATACCATGCTACGTGACTCATTGCTATAGGCTCTATCGTCAGCAGCTTACCTATTATCCAGACATAGTATCTTGTGTTATGGAGCAGTGTGAGGTTGGTGAATGTGACGAAGGTGTCCCTGCCGACGTTGTTGACATCGGCAATGTTCATTACACTCTGTCTCTCCTCTTTGGAGATCAAACCCATCTCAGTCTGCAGACACAAGATAAAGTCTTATAACTTACACACATGCTTACAAACAATACATAAGGCTGCAGCCAGCACATAACATTACAACCAATACACCAGATTAGAATCAACAGATAAAATTGCTCACAAATATTACCACCAATAGGCACTATCACAGTTAGCACACGAATGACGAATCAACATACTTGATTACAATTACATTTGGTAACAGTGCACACACATGATTACAGCCACCAGGACCAATTACAACCTGCAGATGTTATCGCAAACAGTAGGTGATTAATTCCAACACAGACGATTACATTAATGACATTTTAATTACATACAACGCAGACAATACAGTTAGCACACACAAGATTCAACAACCAACATAGAGGCTACAACTACTAGTGGTGGTCCGATTAATTGAAATAATCGAAGATTGGTCGTAGTGACTAAACGACCAAGCAATAGAACATGTTTTCTCATAATCGAACGCAACCAATCTTGGAACACTTGTTTGCATCAACAATATTTTTCACAAGGTTGCTTTTGTCTGTGTCATTAAATTTACATTTCATAAACACAACAAGCTCGTTCTAAGTCATGATTGAATTTATCTTAAAGAATCCAGGAAATCTGTGTTCCTAACATCCTAATAATCCTTTAAATATGCAAAATTTGCAAATGGATTTTGTTTAATTTGCAAAAAAAACCAAATTACATGTTTTTCCTTTATTTTTTACAAAGACAACAGGAGCATTTGATAAATGATGCTAACCAATTATCTTCGATGATTGATCGGTTGTAATGGACCAATCATCAATTATGAGATTTTAACCAATTCCCAACACTAACAACTACCATAGGCCACCATAGCCCCAACCAACACGATGACATTCAACACACAAACGATTTCAACATAAACTCCAGATTACAGTCCATCCATAAGATTACAAAACACAAATGTTATTGCAACCAACACACACAGTTATGGGACTGGGTAGTTTCCAAACAGACAATACCCAACTGAATGTTACTACCTGCGCACCTTATTACACTCTGAACAGAAGATGACATACAACCAACATATAGATTACATCCCATTCAATCTTAATTTCATCCTTATTTTTATGTAAGTAGCGACCGAATTCCCTACATCCAGTATCCTATATGACAGCGGAAACATGGTATTTAAGGCAACATGTCATGAGTGCACAGCATTTAACTGACATGGACACTATGGTACTATGAGCTCCAAAAGAAATGTCTCCAATACACTTCTCAGGCTTTAAACTGGTGAATAGAATAGAATAGAATAATACATGTACTTTAATGCCTTTTCAGAAATTTGTGTTACATCAGCAGAGCTACTGACACATTAGAGAGATACCAAACATATTTACATAAATTCTTTTATTTAGGTATCTTCACATTTGTTTAAGAGAGATATGGTACTTGGAATAAAGAATGTTCGGGCTCTCTTAGTTTTTGGAACTTTGTAGCGTGGCCTGAAGGGAGGAGGTTGTATTCCGAATTTAAGTAGTGAGTACGGTCAGATATGATTTTGACAGCTTGATTCACGATTTGCCGCTCTTATATTGATGACAAAATTTCAAATCTGACTCCAGTTATTTTACTTGCAGTGTTAACAATTTTGTCTATTTTAGATTTGAGATGAACTGAGAGAGAGAGACCCGTACCAACAATGGAAGGAAAATGTTAAAATACTCTGAATAAATGCTACATAAAAAGATGACATCACAGATGGGTTAACATTAAAATATCTCAGTTTACGCATGAGATGACAAGAGCTGTGCATCAATACTTACAAACTCCCCACAGTGATAGTGCTCTGCCTTGGCGGTGTCAGCCAGGCCGGCATAGTACATCATGACACCAACATTAGACTCAAACTCCTCCCAGCGCAGCTCCACGTGATCAGTCGTGGAGATATAGTCGCCCATCTTCACTAGCCCGGCTGTTGACATATTAGATTCATTATTGGTTAGCACAAACCATTGTCAATGAGGTGTGTTAGTTTGATTAAAAATACTGTCCTATTTGTCTTTAGATAACATTTACATTTTAAAAACACATGTTTGTTCGCCCTTGTGGTATAAAACTAACTACTAGGTGCTTACCTGTTGTACCATCGTCAAATCCAACAGCAAATCCGTTTGATGTGACCTCGACCATTGACCCGGAAGCACTATGTGCTCTCACTGTAAAGTAGTACAGGGCGTCCAGAGTAACGAGCTCCAGGTCGTAAAATGTCACAGATTTGTTGAGGCCAACATCTGTGAAGGGCACGACGTTTTCACGCGTCTTGCCGAAACGTCGGTCTGTTCCTAACGCTACTTCATAAAACACCACTTCCTGGTTTGACGCCTGGCTTCTGTCCATCTTGGGTAAGGCACCATCTATACAAGAGAAACATGACAAGAATGAAGGTTCAGTCTTGGCAATATACACTATAATAATTGTATACACTAAGATATTTGGCAAGTAGTGTCAGGGTACAAATATATGTAGTAACTGTCAGTAAAGCAAATAAATAATATTCTGATTACAATTTATGTAGAGGGTAATGTCCGAGTAACTCTCCATTCCTTAAAAATAATGGAGCCGAGGCCCCGGAGGGGCCGAGGCACATTATTTTTAAGGAATGGAGAGTTACGAGGATATTACCCTACTTAAATTACATTCGAAGTATTGGGAATATTTCTGTTATCAAAATCAAATGTCAAAATGACAAAATGAAGGTTTTATTTTGAAACTGGTTGGTACACATCGCTCCATTCCTGAAAAGTAATGGAGCGAACAGACAATGGAATGACGTCACAAATGTAATTTAACAGGTGTTGATAAGGACTGAGCTGAACCCAAGACGTAAGTAGCGAGTGTGTGGATGTACAGATACTTTTTAAACAACAATAGGAGTCATCTGCCTATTTCAATGAACTTGACAATCTGGATTGAACGCTTACAGGAAGGGGCACTCTCTGGGTCGGGCCCGTTTTGACCTGTAAAATTCCTTATCCACTGGAGAAGTCCGGATTGCATGGCAATCTCGAAACCACATATTTCTCAATTGAAGACATAAGACAGACCTCTCCCAAAGCAACCAACATTGATAAATAGCTAAGATATGTTTAATGATGGTTTCAACCTCCTCATTCTTTCCCACGAGTTAAATCAATATACTCTGCAAATTTATTTTTACATTAATTTAACATTGTCTTATTGAGGGAAACACGGGGTATCCTAGGATAGCATAATTTGTTTAATAAAAGAACCCAAAACTTCATGAGCAAAATTCATGTTAACAAAATAACAGTTGTAGAAGAATATGTAAGCGTCATTGAATTATACATGTTGAAGGTATAGTGTTACACGCAACGTTTCTGGGTTTGAGAATTTACTCCATTGTTTGCATTTCTGACTAAACGAAACAATTTATTTCTCATTTCTTTACAACTCAACTCTCACTTACTTTAATTACTACTGAAGAAGTGGCGATATGTGCCGGTAGCCCGGTCTTAAATAACTGTTAGTTATGTCTCTTACTCTAACCATCATCCTATGGCAGTAGGCTCGAGACCCGGATTATAATACTTGACCAGTAAACACCAACACTTCTGAGCGTGAACGTCTGCGACGTGCGTCACCGTAGGCTAATTTGCTGTTACTTTACCACAATACTATCTACACTGACTACAATACCAACTCATCATCACGGTCCCTCGCATATGCGAGGATTAAAGATTAAATAAATTATTTTATTTAGACAACCCCCCGACTCGATTTTTTTTAAATGCTTCACAGTACATATACATCATGATGTATTGTACTGTAAAACACTTGGAGTCGGGGGCATCTCAAATTTCTATATGTTATTTTTAAATCTTTAATCCTCGCAAAGACACGAGGGCCTGTGCTCATCATCACTGTATTATTACAACAAAAGCAACAGTTGACACACCAGCTTCAAGGACAAGAGACTCCTCTCCAGCGTTGCCGTCACTGCCGAACATGTCCCAGTTTGCGCTGACCTTGGTCGTCGTTCTCACGAACTGGAGGTCAAACCCGATCACGTCGCCATCGTTGACGTTTCCTGGTACTAGCGGGTCATCCCTCACTGTGATACCGTTGGAGCGTAGGGTGTAGGTGAAGCCAAGTGCATTGGTGACTCTCAAAAGCTGATAGTACCTCTGCTTGTTCTTCATGGTCAGCTGATCATTGACGCCGAATGTTCGGCCTGGAAACGTACATATATGTAATATCAGATGTCACTTCCAGACGCTAGGCACTACGTGAGTGAGTGAGTGAGTTTAGTTTTACACCTCACTCAGCAATATTCCAGCTATATGGCGGCGGTCTGTAAATAATCGAGTCTGGACCAGACAATCCAGTGATCAACAGCATGAGCATCGATCTGCGCAACTGGGAACCGATGACATGTGTCAACCAAGTCAGCGAGCCTGACCAACCGATCCCGTTAGTCGCCTCTTACGACAAGCATAGTCGCCTTTTGTGGCAAGCGTGGGTTGCTGAAGACCAATTCTACCCCGGATCTTCACGGGCCCTAGGCACTACGTACACCTATAGGGTGGAGGTACGGAACACTGGTATATTTGCTGAAGACATAATAACAGAGCCGAATCACCCTGCTCACGACATTCAAAGTTCAACTATTCTTTCGGTTGGCAATATTTTTTCCATTTTTGTTTTCGGGAGCATCTGCCAAACCGAATCCTGCCTGGTTCTCCGTCATACAAGATACCAACCGTTTGTCAATGGGTATTGTAAAATCTATGTCGACATTAACATTATGCTATAATATGTATTGTTTCAGTCAGCAAATCCTTTTAGTATACAAAAATGCTTCTTGGAGATATTCAAACGAAAACGATATTTTCGATTTATGCAAACCCTATGATCTTAATTACTAAGGAATCTAGAGAACATTAAATTATTCTGTGATGTGTTCACACAGAGAAATAACTGATGTTTCCACACAAATTCCTGACGAACTTGTAACGAAACACGAATGATCGCTGGCAAGTGTCATTAAAGGGCTGACCGTTGTGTGAACTGTACCTTCTGTGTCCACAAAGTCCTGGACAACGAGTCCATCTGCTCTCTGTATTGCCCACTCGTACTTCACCACTGGACACGGGTCACCCGACACATCCCACTGGGCAGACATTGACGTCAGACTGGTCTGGTAGTCCCTGTAACCCCAACATGTTATACAGAGACACGTCTATGGGAACATCTACCACTGTTTAACAAGCATACATGACGAATAAAACGTGGTCTTGTGTACAGACTACACAGTAAGGTAGATGGTGACGGAGAGTAAGTGGATGGGGGTTTGTTTACAGTTAACTTGACGCACATGAGTTTCTGGCCTTGCCTCACACAGTCGTAAGCTCATGTTACCCTCGGCATGTGAACAATATCCCCTCTGCATGCCATGTCTGACGTATTTGTGTGTTAATTATAACATGTAGTTTCATAGTTGACACAAACATATTTCAAAATGCATTCAAGTTTTCAGTTGTTATGTCGATGGTAGGGGTTGTACACGTACAGATCACCATGTTGACTGTCCCCGTCCATGACGCCCACGTGTGTAAGGGGCTCGAGACCCTGGCTGAGATAAGACAGGTAGATGCCAGGAGATGTAGAGATGGTGCTGAGACCTGCTCCATTGGTACCCTTGACTGTTACATACACCTGCGGATATACAGTCCTCATTACGGATGTGCCTTGATATTACCAATGAAAGAATACGTAAATGGTGTATGAATGAGTGGCAATTTGGCCAGTAGCTTTCAGCAACATTGTGGCTTAATCAGTAGTAGTATAGGTACCTTTTCCCGGAAAACAACCCAGCGTTATTCATCTACATTCGGCAAATCGAAACACAGCTTTGATCTTTTGGAAATGCGACCGTCACCCGCTGAGTTAAAAAAAACCTCTCTAGTAAGACGCGCGAGCGAGAACCAAAGCTAACAAACCCTGCTCGCCCGCACGTAAAGAACAACAAAACCGCATATCCACGGTCTGCGAGGTCCTCCGTCGATCAAATAAAAAACGTTTGACCATCGCGATCAGTTAACAATCCGTCGAACAGAGATTTTCTTGACCGCATCGAGTCTCACGCATTAGACAGTAGACATTTAATTCTCTTTCGAATTACCCTAGCCGGTTAGTCTCGCACACGAAACACCCGTGTGGTAGAAAATGAAGTTATAAAGAACAAATGCACGTCACGCACACTGTGCCACGAAAAATCTCTCTATAGTAAATGTCGACCCGGGTATTATCTTCAAAGGAGTGAATGCAACTGTTCACCTCTTAATTATACGAACCCATTAATATTAACCCAAGAAATACGAGTTAAATGTTCATAAACCCGAACATCGAAGTTTCTCTTTTCCTGCACCATTTGCTAAATTGTCGTGGTTTATAACATTTATATTCGAGACCTGTTGCTCGGGGTTGTTACAGCATCCGGTCATAAGAGAAGCGTACTTCGGAAACGAAGAAGTACGCAGTGCGATGATCCGTTTTTATCCGGATGTAGTGCGGTGGAATGTTTCACTGTACGAAATCTTCACGGGGTGAGTTGTAGCGCGTATAGCTTGTATTATAATAGACTAGTTAAACAGAACAACCGAACAATTACTGTCATCATGCATAGATAATGATCCTTGTCAATTATATATATGACAGCCCGCGCAATGTGCGATTTGCCTAATACAACTTCTCTTTTATTTGTATCGAATTATATATACTTCTTTATTTCCTCCATTAATGAAGATTTACAACAAAAAATGAATTATGGATCATGTACAACAGACAAACATTCGAAAAGGAATTAGACGGATATATAGAGGGACAATCGCATTGTGCAGGGCGTTTATGCAGGTGGATAGACACAGCGCCCATGTGGAGAATCGAACCGAGGTCCCTGGCACAACGAGAGAACGCCCTAATCAGTGGGCCCCTTACATCCCGACGAGACAGACGGGTAAAGAAGGGTAGAGATGACAGATATATATGTAAAGAAAAGGGCTGACATGGTATCACTTGAGAATGTCCTTTTCACATGATTCCCCGTGCAATCACCGCACTGCAATGGCCGGATATGTCGAGGTACCTAGGACACATGGCTGTCACAAACTGGAGAGCAGTTAAAGAGAACTGTTCTTTATGTCCAGGTCTGATTTATTGTGCAGATACACACTAAACTCCAGACTTCTTATGTTGGCTAGTTCTGTCCAGAGATTGTCGCGGAGTGCCTGTCACTGCATGCACGATCACATTGTTGAAGAACAGTCCACACTTATGACACAGTATATCTGATGTCGAGCTCCTCACAGAGGCACACAGTAGAACATGGAACTGTACATTGACTGTGATATGGGGGTACAGCTTACACAGTCTCTATTCTTGGGTGAATCTGTCTGAATATGATGAAGTCTCTTTCGTTTGCTACTCTATCAGCCCACATCCTGGATTGCACAGAGTGGATAGTTTCTGCTGTTCCGCCTTCAATGATGAGTGACTTGGGAAAATGTTCGTGTCCAAGAATTTCTCTTGTAAGTGGAGAGCGATGCGTAAGATAGTTTTGATTACTCGCTCTATCCACCGGTCCGTTTTCAATAATGTGTCGCGATAATCTCGGCACTCGTATTTAAGTAGGTATAAAGGTAATATGCTTCGTAGGAGCGGAGTCTCCGAAATAAGGATTTTCCAGTAACGCATGACTTCGCCTTCGTCGATAGATGATAATAAGAGTTCTGTGATGAATGAAGATATTTCATCCTCATTTGAGTGTAGAGGGATAGCACTCTGTCGAACCGTAGCTACGTATGCGCGAATTAACAGTCCTTCTAGACATAGATTGATGTTGTGCGATTCCACTTCGTCAGCTACTAAATTGGGTTTGATATATCCAATTCGTAATCAACCTTCTGGAATACTAAGTAGATGAAAAAGCGAATGGAACCCCAGGAGCCTGGTAAATCTCTATCCAGTTGTTTGTCTGTTCGATCTTTTAGGTGATTTAAACACTCTCTCTTTGACGGAACCATTCGTCGCAGGTGGATGGGATTACTTCTTCACCACCAAAATGCTGTCTCTGATTTCGAGGAGGAAATGCGATTTTCACCCATTCATATTCTTTCATGTTGCAGTTCTCGCAGTCTGCGGATAATTGAAAGCAACTGCGCGTTGAAGATTCTTTTGTGCTTGACTCAAGCTTCATCGCAAAATGTTTCCTTTAAACTTTATGACTTGTATATGTTTACGTAGAACGTCGTATATTTATTTAACTGGGATGAGTTTATTTACTCGATGGGTGGGGCGGTCACGTTTCCAAAAGATCAAAGCTTTTTTTCGATTTGCCGAATGTAGATGAATAACGCTGGGACGTTTTCCGGCAAAAGGTACCTATACTACTACTTTAAACGTGTCATACATGTCCATTAAATATTACCTTTAAACCAAGGGCAGTATTTACGATTGTATTTTAGGAATTCTTAATGCTGTTTGTTGTTTAACATTACACTCAGCAATATGCCAGTTTTATGACGGTAAATATTCGAGTTTAGGCTAGGCAATCCAGTGATTGGCATCGTGAACATCGAAGTCTTTGTTTCCACACATTTCTCCTGAAACGAATAAGTCAAAGATACCCGATGTTTTGAGGGGATATACATGGCGCCTTCGAAACACAACTTTCCTAATAACCATTACACAAATGGCTTGCGCTAGTCTTGATGAGAGTGATGTACCTTTCTGTGTCCTTTTAGCATCAGGCCTGTGACGTACGTGTATCTCTGCTCAACGTTGTCCACCTCAAACAGAGACTTCAGCTCCCTTCCCCCCGGGGTCGTGCCTACCGCTATCTCGTACCTGGATGTGGAAAGAGAGGGAGTGTGAGGGAGGGAGAAATCACAGGGAATCGAACTGAGTCAGCAAAATGCACCAACGGTTTGCTGATAATCTTGCATGTATCAGGGAAACAGATCATAATACAGCAATGCATGGGGTTGATAGTTGATGTCGTTACCGATGTCGCATGTGCCTGGTTATAGGTTCAGTTAGCCCCGGTCACTGTGGGACTGCTGTGTCAGGCGTGAGGCTTCATTTACCATCTCTCCTCTGCCTGTATGAAAGCACTATACTAGTATGTCTGTACAACTCGTACTTAGCAGCAAACATAGCTTACTTGACAATGTCAGTCTGCTCATCGTGGAAGGCCTCCCAGGCAACACCCACTCCTGTCAGAGATTCCTGACACGTTGCTTCAATTTGCAGACATTCTGGAATAAAATTGTGTTCAATGTAACATTCTCAAAATGACTTTAATCCATACATTAATCAGCGGTTAGCAAATGCAGAATCATGTATAGTATATATTTAGTGAACATGTGTAACAGAAATGATTTGCCTTTTTATTTGAACATCATATTCCTGTGGTTAACATACCTTGCCTATTCGTGTGTTTGTGACTGTTGCCACCGGCTATTCGCAAGAAATACCTTGAGATTATGGAAAGGATTTGTCTCTTTTTATTAGAACAACTTATTTGTATTAATTTACAACAATTCAGCTTAGTACCCTGCATGCAGATGTTAGCTACCATACTTGTCATAATCCGCAAGTCTATTAAGTACAAAGTTATTGCAATGTCAATAAATTTGCTTTTAATATTACTTGTCTATATTCGAAGGCTCAAAATGACAGGAAACTTAGGAACAACCTCCGAGGCGAAGGTGTTCGCTGTCGTTTACCGTTTTTGGAAAGTCAAGAGCATGTTCCCCAATAGTTGTCCGGAAAGTAGCATACATATTCCAACTTGTATGTGATTATTAACTGCCATAATGTTAACTTACACAATTCTTTAAAATCAAAACATGAATCACAAAGTAATAAGGTGCGATCACAGTTAATTAATTATTTTAAAAACAAACAAATACGTCAGTGGGAAGTTACACCTTCTTTGTTGTCGCATTGCATGACGTTGAGTCTCTCAGATGCAACAGGGTCAGACACATTGACACGATAGTCCGACTTGAGCTCTACAACAGTGCCTGGCTTGGGTGGTGTTGTGTCCACGCTGATTGGCTTAGAGACAACAATGGCTATTTTACCAACACTGTTGATTGCCTTGACGACGGCGTAGTACGACTGGCCATGGGACACGCTGCCTGACAGCCCTGTCAAGTATATCCATCATGAAAATTTTATCCAAATATCCACAAATCATAAAAATGAAATTATATTAAAAAATGTACATCAATATATATGCAAATCTAAACGACCCCAGTAGTCTTCTTTCTATACACCTTTTGTAGTATAACATTTGCCTCAGTTATCTTTCAGTCTTTCTCTGTCTCTGTTTCTAATAATTGCTTGTGATGTAATTAGTTATTGTAAATATCTTCAGAGAGTGGTTTAATAAGTTCAAAAACCTGTCCCCGATCCTTTTCACATTGTGAATAAAATATGTTTAAACTAAACTAAGAATATCCATTGTACGATTAAAAATAGCATATTGACAGAAAGCATGCAATTACCAAGAATATGTAATATGATTTCAAAAAATATCATAGAGTTTTTAAGACAGTTTTGCATTTGAGGAAAGACCAGCATTTTAAAAAAAGGCAAGTATACGTTAAAAAGGACCCAGTAGTTTTCATTTTGGGAAAGCATGACAAGTGAAAGAAAACTAAGCCTAGCATTTTCACGGGAAACCAAGCTTTCTCCAAAAACAACATCACTTTCTGAAAGTGACCATGTTAATTAAAAAGACAAAACAAACATTCTGCAAAGCATTTTGTTGAGCAATTAAAGCATACGTAACAATAACATTTCAAAATACATGTCATTTTAAAGGAGAGTCGGGATTTGCTTTTAATTGATAGATATAGGGAAGACCTGAAACAAATGCAGTGAGTGTCATTATCGACTACAAAATTACCAATAGCAACTTTAAACATTACTATCATTTCTTTTCAGTCGCTTAGAGGACATGGGCATCACACTTAATCGGAAAATTCGAACAAAAAAGAAATAATCATCATACAAAGAAACTGTTGTCCTTTCTTAGAGATATATTTGACTAGGACAACACGCTGAGTAAAACAACGGGAATTATTGCCCACTCTGGGTTAAGGCAACAAACTAGTCCGAGACAATCCACATATTCTTTGTATGATATTGTTTGTAACTTCAACAACATATATTACTGAAACGTGTGTAGCGATACAGACACGAGAAGTTAACACTACAACCGTCTACTTGCCTTGTATGAGGAACTTCTTCGTGTGTACTGGCAACGACACGGGACGGATCACGTCCTCCAGACCTTCGTCAGACCCCAGGGAGAACTCGTAGGACACGATGGCACTTTCGTCGTCATGGAAACCTGTCCACGATACACTGGCCACATAAAGAAACTGTGCACACAGAAAATATAAAGATAGGCAGACAGCGTCTTTATGCATAAATAAAGGTGTGAACATAGCAAGTATTGGAGACAATCAAACGCTCATGCAGGTGCCAGGCGACGTGACGTCATTGATGGTGGCCTATGGACTTGCAATGTGTTACTGCACGTGCAGCCTGTGCAGCTGCACACAACATGTGAAACTCAGAAATTGATGTCACTGTCGAAAGCTTGATCTTTGGTCATTCAAACGTTCACAAATTCACATGAAAAGTCACATGCACATCATGCCAAGATTAACATCTGCTCAACGTCATGAAGCCATTGGAATGGTTCGAGCAGGCATGAGCCAACAACAGGTGGCAGCACATTTCCAATGCCATCGTAACACGATATCTGCATTGGTCAGGCGTTAGGGAAACAGTAATGACGTCGCCGACCACCCACGTTCTGGGCGTCCCCGAGTAACGACGCCAAGACAGGACAGATGGATTCGGGTGACTCATATCAGACACAGGTTCCAGACGGCAGTGACCACGTCCCAAACCATTCCCCAGGCCTTCATTTGGAAAATTTGGTAGCCTCTATGCGTCGTCGATGCACTGCTGTGCTTCACGCGCATGATGGTCATACCCGTTATTGACTTTGTGACTTCGCCGTATGACCCCCGACTCAATTTTGAACTTTTGACGTCATCGTTACGGATATTGTTCATGTTCTTTTGACAAGTTGTTGAGGCCTAATACTTCAGCTTATAAAGTGTCTACATCATGTCGTCTGTTCTGTGTTGTATTCCACTTCTGAAGGAATTTTCTGTGTGCACAGTTTCTTTATGTGGCTAGTATATAAGGTAATATAAATTAGGTTTGATGTCGCATTCATGTTTAAAGGAAGGAAAGGCGTACAGGAAGGCAGAGTATCAACATGCACCGTCTCTTAAGCAAGACCCGGGATCGAACTTAGACCACCGACAGATGCCCTTCCACAAACCCATAGAGGCGATTCAAATTAATATATAGACAAGCCAAAGGCACAGACAGGCAAACGTGTTAAAACCCCTCTTTCATTCTGATGATCTGGTGAATAAAACCGAATCATTGAATGTTGTTCGACACTACACCTAAGACATCTTTATATCACTCATTGGATAACATTGGATAAGTCTTTTTATTTCAGTGGTCGCAAGGACATGAGTGTCCCGGGTATCCTGGTAAGGTAGGTACTTGTTCCCAGTCATTTACGTGGATCATGTTTGGGTACTGAAATTTACATGCACTCCCAGGCAAGCCAGAGCCAACTCCAGATTCAACGACTGATGTAAATCAAAATCTATATTTACCTGGAAATGCTTTCGTGCTGAGGAAACTTAAGGATTTACCTGGATAAATGATGGGCACTTCACCTCGCCCTCTGTCGGCGGAGTTACGTCAACAATGAGTAAAGGGGGAGATAATTCTCGTTGATAGACCAACTTCATTTACGGCTGTTATGGTGAGGATGTTGGGTCTCCCTGAAATAAATTGACACTTCACTATAGTAACACTTAAGTGATCACAGCCGATCCAAACTTCCTATAAAACAATACTGAGAAATACATGTATCGGAACCCTAGATTCCTACCATCAGCTGTTGGTTTTATTCCAGGTGGGAGCGTCGCGTCCCCAGTTAGGGACTGTATCTCCGTCATGTTGTAGATATCATCTGCGTACGGGTACGACCCGACTGAGAAATAGACATTCTTGATTGGACAGTCGGCGTCCTTCACCTTCCAGGCGGCCGACAACGAGTCCACCTCAGACTGATACAAGACAATGCCCGGAAGGAGCCTTGTTTGATTTTCCTCCAGTGCGAAGCTATAACGAAACATTAGTCCTTTTTACAGCTATACGACGTCGTGTACGGTGTGATTATCAAAAACATTAGAGAAAAGACCCCACTAGCCTGCACCAAAACCCCACTACAAGCAGGCACTAACAACCTCCAACAGCCCTGCACTAAAACCCCTTTACGTTCCCACAGTAAAAGCCGACTAATCGGGTACTATAAACAGTACCCACGTATTCGCCGTTGAGTAACCAAAGATTAATCCTTTGCATGATAACAGATTTATATCTTTAACTCAATGAAAACAGAAAACAGGTTACCTTTCTAATTGTATTGTGGGTGGTGTTTGGTCAACGATAAAACCATCCGATGTAGATTCTAGTATGTTTCCTCCGTTCGTAATACCACGGACTGTGGTGTAGTATTTCACTCCGGTCTTCAGCGGTAGGGCAGCCTGGCCGAACCCTGTGCTGGCCAAACCTGTAATAATACATCGATTACTTATTTAAGAAAAACATACATGAAATAATGCCGACAAAAATAATTTAGATTGCCATAGGAAATCAAAGGATCACTTTCCTTTGTACGAATCCGGCTAAATCACGCGCATGGGTTTTTGAATTACCATGAAATAGCGATTGGCGAAAACTGTTCTGCCCCTTACCCACTCTGTTTATCGGAAGAAAATGGGTGGAACATCATTGTCGTCGTTTATCGTACGTTCATATACCTCTTGTTATTCACCAATACCAGTTCGATGATTGACATGTGTTCCTTTTATTCACTGTGTGTGCCCTGCTGTGTAACTCACCACGCCCAGGGACATCCGATTCTGACTCATCGTGAGTGAGTCCCGCCATGATGAAAGGTTGCACCTCCTCGCCGCCAGGTGTCGTGCCCACAGCCCAGTCATAGTACGTGACGCCATGTTCATGACTCTCGAAACCAGCAAACTGCACAGTCACCACTCCTGCATCTGTCTGGTAGTCCATGTCTTCGCCGATACCAATGTAGTTTTCACGTTCTGTAGCATCGCCGCCGTCGATGACAATGCCTTAATACAAATGATATTGGCGAATGATATTAGTATTAATGCAGTTGAATTTCTACATATAATTGCCATCAATAATGATTGTGTTTTAGTCATTCTTTCCCATAAAAGCCTTCGAATCATCAGTAAATATGTTTGGGTTGTTCTTGAAGTTACGTCAAGTTACCCGTATGGAGAAATATTAGTTATATAGGTGAGGTGAGGTGAGGTGAGGTGAGGTTAAATTGGGTTTGCTTGAGAATATTTCGCTCATATGACGACGTGCAAGCGTGTGAATGTGTACATGCGGCTGCTTGTACTAGCCCAGACTTAAGCTGGTTTTATAGTGCTATCTCACTGAGATACCATGCCGCAGTGAAGCATGAATACCCCACTCAGACACATACTGACTCCGAGTCGACCAGTCCTTGTTGTTCCCAATAATGCCGAGCGCCAGGCAGGAACCAACAAGATTAATCATATAGAGGCGTTGTTCACTCTGATTACCTGCTTTGTCCTGATCCACCACTCTGATTGGATGTGACGTCATTATGGCGCTGTCCATCCCGGCTCCATTTCGGGCCATGACCTTCACGTAATACACCGGTGTCATGGTGACGGGGTCAGTGATGTTAAGGGTCAAGTCGCTTATATACTTGTCTTTGTCGGGACCAACATCTGTCCAGTCCAGGATATCAGTTCTCTCTGTAAATATATGTTTAATAGCTCCAAGTTATTTGGTAGTTTAATATCTCAACAACGTCTTGCCCTTAACCTTCTTTCACATATCTGCGTACGGTTCAAAATTGGAAAATGTTTGAAATCCGTTCAGGTGTAGTCAAACATCGTTGTCGAAATTTGATGTGTCAAACTATCAGTTGTCTCGAAGGATTGCTTTCCACGTAATTATTTGTAGTTCAGTTGAACATGACTCCAAGTATTTACACGGGTCCATTCACTTCGACATAAAAATGACTGACTGTACTTCCCGTTCCTCACAAACTTGTCTGAGAAGGGACCAGTACTTTCCGAAGTCATCACACAGTGGTGTCAAATATACTGAACAACATTAGAAACGCACCATCCATATAATACGAAATATCCCCGTCAGACTGAAATGTACCCATGATATCTGAGCATCGTCGGTGCAATTTAGTGTGGTGCGTTTCTAATGTTGTTCAGTATATGTAAAACAATTTGTCGATCCGCATGTAGATACCGAGTATGTTCTGTTATAATTTACCAGCAGCACCTCGGTTACTACGTTTTACGAGGTACCCAAACTATTTTTTTATATTTTTGGTAATAGGCAGGTATATATAATATATAACTGGTGTAGCACATATGAAGGTTTTACGTCTGTTAATTACATCCGCTCATACGTCCTATCGAATATTCTTATATACACATACATCCTGTCTGAAAATTGTTTGAACATTTACTATTGATTACCTTTCGTCGTGCCAACAGCCACGTGATACCCCGCTATACCGCTCTCCGTGTCTTCCCCAAGCCATGTAGCTTTAATACCAGTTGGGTCAGACTGTATCACATAGCCGTCGATGAACTCCTCGTCACGTCCGGCAAATATGCCCACATACACCCAGTGCATCTGAAACAGCGATGTAATTGAGGGTTGACTGTATGAACGAACGTTTTGACCGAGTCGTAAACATGTTATGATTGCTATTTCTATACACATGGTGTTGGGATGCGTCCTTTTCCGGTTAATTAAGCTCGTACATTATCATAGAGGTAATGTCAAGGTGGAATCGGGTTTGACATCAAACTCAATATTAATGCATGCGTACAACAACGTACTGTGCGTACAAATGGTGGTTTATGGAACTGTTAAAGAACACAGATCGAATCATGGACCTTCTGCTGTTTGCCCGAAAAGAGGCACATGTAAATAAATCACAGTTCATATACACATGTGAAAGACACTTATATCCTTCCTTACCTCTGGCATAGTGTTGTCCAGCAACACCCCGTTAGTGTCATACGTGGAGACCGCCCCGGCTCTGTTGACTGCCCCAACCCTCACACTGTACATGGCCCCTGCCCGTAGGGTGAGGCCGTGCTGCTTGAGACTGGTAGCGTGCCAGTCATGGATAGTCTCCCACCCTCCAGAAGCTGGTGACCAAAGATGGAGATAGTTTAGATAATATTGAACCTGTGTCTACGCTTCATTCATATACTTTTTACGAAGGGTGAGACGGGTACATCATGTCAGCCAATACTATTATTTTAAGGACTGAAATATATGAATGCAGCACTGAGGGTTCGTGTGATCCTGACATAGTCAGAAGGGCTGTGCTAACGGTGGAACTCTTGGTCATCAGTGGTCTGAGAGCTCATTTCCCAGGTTTCATTCTTATCTGGATTATTATCATCTTTCACAAATTAGAATAAAACGATGCCGAGAGGGTTTGGCTGATTCTGGCAGTGTTGGGCTACGCTTATCATCAGCTCAGATACCCTTGTCTCCTCTATACGCTGCCCAGACAGCAAATATGACTTCTTACAGGTAGCGCTGCCAAGTCGAACCCACCAATAACTTTTCAGTAAATATGAAGACTCTCAAATACAACGTTCGGATGGTTCAGTTTTCTATGGTCGACACACTTGCAATGTATGTGCCTGTGTGCGTGACTGGTGGCTATTAATATTCCAGTTGTATGCCTGTTGAGAAACCAGACACGTCCCGAAACCAGACACGTCACGTCCCAATATCCGGTGTGATGACACACAGTCTGAAAACCCTGTAATTCAACAACCATACCTCCCATGCCCAACTCCCCAAGGGCCCGTGTAATACAACTGTAGACATACGTGGGTAGATCTGATGTCTGGATCCTTCATGCAGTTCGTAGACCTGGTACTTAAAGTGTTCGAGCCCTGACTCGTTGTCAAAGAAGTTGAAGACAGCTTCCACTTTGTCATCGGATTCCTACAATGAGCCAACGTCATCAGTAACGGGTCACCAGTATCATAACGTCACCAGTCACACAACATCGTCAGTAGCACAACGTCATCAGTGACACAACACCATCAGTACCGCAAGGAAGTAACACAGCATCACAAGTAACACAACGGCATAAACAGTAACAGATCATTAATAACAGAATGATAATTTCAAATTAGCTGTGTGTGGTCTTTATTTATTTTTTATAAATACGTCACTACCTTCAGTTAGGACTATTATTAACACACATTTTATCATGGAATAAAGTATACTATGCGAAAACATTTTTGTGGAGTGTAAAATCTGCGTTCCAGTGTTTTCAGGGACAAACGGTCCCACACAAAACGACGGGGTACCAATTACCCTGAAGTTATGCTGATTTTAAAGGTGAATGAGTTCGTTCAGTGATGCAGAACGAGGAAAACTATTTTAAACCATGGATCAATACTTGAAGTGAGCTTCTTAAGCTGTTGGTATATCTGTAGACTAGCTGACAAACATTGCCCTTCGAACGGGAACCTAACAGTTAGGGCATGTAGGTTAGGAACGTATCAAAACCATTAGGAGTTGATAAATTAGAAAGGTTTCTGATTACTCAAGTCAGCTGCGTAACAGTTAAAAATGCTTTCAGAAAATAGATAAAAGTTACGAAGAAATACTTGGAAACAGAACATGATTTAATCGTTATAATATACAATATGTGGCAATGTTTGAAAACATTTGAGTACAGATACAAAAAGATATAGCAGTGACCATATGTCTGTGTTATATGAACGAACTGACATCAGTCGTCTCTGAAATCATTATCTCCAAACCATCAAGCAGAAGTGGGATAGACTTGAGCAAGCAGCAGTCCCACCGATAGATGTGACCATTAGTAGCGCCACATGCATTTTGAAGATGGCTGTGACATGAGCGAGTCAGACTGAGAAGATTACTATGATACGACCCCATTTTTGCTGTCATTCAATTTACCGTTGGAGTCCATGCAGCACGTGTGTACCGGGTTGGCATTGTATAGACTTTTCCAAATTTTTAGCCTTTTCATCATTCTATATATGTTTATTCAAGTATGAAGTATGCAATCAGAAAAATTGTGTTCCAAATAAAAGGTCAGCCTTAATCTTTTCTCTTTTCTGTGTACACCGCTACTAAATGTCTTGGCAGCAAGCAGCTGAGGTTCAAGAAATACCTGGAACTCGGCGTCCACGTCTGTCACACTTCCATCCCCTATGAAGGTCATCCTTGGAGGAGTGAGGTCAACCACGAACCCATCCGTGGTCTGCTCCACTGAAGCCAGGGCGTTGTTCGTCGTCCGCAGTTTCGTCTTGACCACGTCACGGTGTCCGAGTTTGAAATTGTGCCACTCGAACTGAGAGATGTTCGTGTCCATTGTCTTCCAGTCCTTCAGGACCTCAAACTCGGAGGACATGTCCCTGTCACAAGCACATGTTACAGACAACTACCCACGATCTTCACACTTCTCATCCATTGATAACATACATTCATGTATTATTATACGTCATCATGATTTTCGAACTTGTGGAGGAAATGTAAAAGATTATTATCACCTTACACTTATAAATAAACTGCGGTATAAGGCGATACCTGTAATATGTTGCCAACACAGAGCTGAATCCTGAGACCCCCCGTGTAAGTCTTCAAGATGTATATTCATATTTCTCAAAACATGACATTTCACATAATATTGAAATTCAGTACTCCAGCACATTAGAGCTAATGGCGCACCAACTATGATGCGTCAAACAGGCTTCATTCAAGGGGAGGCACACACTACCTTGGAAGACACATTTGTAATTTGTTTTAGATTTCTAAGGACAATTCCACAGTACGGTAAAACATGGTAAGACTAAGATCAGATCTGAGTGCTTTCGTTACACAACGATAATGATAATGTCAAAACCTGTAATATAAAACAAAATTGTTGGCCACAGTATAGCTGAACAACTAATCGTAGTCTAAAGCAAAAATAATAGTCAAAATAGTGGCAAGGGTATTTCTCCACTCACTTGGCCCGAAGTATTTGCACAGCGTATTGTCTGAGACTTGACTCGGGGTCGGAGAAACCACGCCACTCCGCCCCTATGGTCGCCTTGTGGGTACTGAACTTCTGGTCTCTGAACGATGGGGATCTACCGTCGACGATGTCGCCATGGATGGGCGGAGTCATATCAACAATTACTGGAATAAATGGAAAACCGTTTTTGAACACTGTCCCATACAGCCCATTTCTCATGTCCCCCGCAGTGAAATTGCTGGAATATTGCTAAAAGCGGCGTAAAACCTTTCTCACTTACGCTAATGTTGAAACTGAATATGTGGCTGTCTGCTCCTTTAATCGGTAGGCGGGGCAGCATTATGGTTAACTCATTCTACGTCGCGCCTAAGCTCGGGTTCAATTCCCGAGGTAGACTGTGTGAAGCCCATTTCTGGCGTCCCTCGCCTTGATACTGCTGGAATATTGCTACAAGAGCCATAAAAGGCAACACACTATTTCTGACTTGTTAACGACTGAACGAAATACATGATTTCACAGAAAGCTGTTATCAACTTAAACATGTTGGAACACACGCCTGCCTGTAACTAAGACACTTGTTGGACTACAGATTTAGTGGATTTTAAAACCACGGCAGAGCTTAAGTTTTGTAAAAATAGATTGGCGGTCACACATTTGAACCTGACCTCCGTTCGACTTTGCCGAGATGTTCTGTTGTCTGTGGCCAGCGTTGAAGGCGGTGATGTGGACGGTGACGTTATCGAGGTGCTGTAGAAGCCGTTCAGGGTGCAGCGTTATACACGTCTTGCTCGTCTTGTGGTCAACACTGACCACTTCTGTTATGGGGGTACCCGTGTTCTCTTGCACCACGATGTCGTAGTAGGCGATGCCGGATTCGGGGTCGTGGAAGTCGAACCAGTTGACACAGACCTGATTCACAAAGCGTTCAGTGAGATAAAGGCTTGAATAAAGTGAGTGATTTTATGTCAACATTCCAGTCCACCATACACTGGACCATAGAGCTGTCGGTAATACCATCTGTCCAAATGAGCACTATTTCTGTTTCCACTTGGTCATTGCACAGACTACACAATCTAAAACCGTCTTGATTAAGGCAAAGTGAGGCCAAAACTTTCACCCTTGATTATGACCTTCGATTCTTGCATATGCCAGACTGACTGACTGAGTTTGGTTTTACTCTGCTTTTAGCAATATTCCAGCAACATCACGGCGGGGGACACCAGAAATGGGCTTCACACATTGTACCCATGTGGGGATTCGAACCCGGGTCTTCGGCGTGACGAGCCAACGCTTTAACCATAATGGTACCCCACCGCCCCGCATATGCCAGATTGCACCTCGAAAAAATATCCTGCGGAAAAAATAGGGGATCACATGAAAACACAAGTGTTCCTATATTTTTATTCGAGGTTCCTTCATACGTTGTGCGATACAAGGCTTGTGAATTAAGAAACCAGGGAAAAAATAAAGGAACACTTGTGATCATGTGTGATCCCTTATGTTTTGCCATCAGTATATATATGCCTTCAATCTATGTTGAGGTTTAACTTCATATGCAGAGTACAGTGACTCTACAGCATACAATACTGGAAATGAAGTCGCTGGAAGCACGTGTCGATGTTATGATGGAGCGTTACACTCTGCCTTACATTTATTATGCAGCAAGACACATGAAGCAGGAGTATTTCAGTCACCTTATCGGTGTTCATGGTGTAGTTGAGGTCCAGTTTGTTGACGTCTCCATCGTACACAACGCCGGCAACAGGTGGGGTGTTGTCAATGATGATGGGGCGGTCAGCTACGTCAACAGTCTTTAAATCAACTGAAGCAGAAATGAAAACACATCTCGATTAGCTGGTTGAAAACGGCTAAACAGTGTCAATATATATATATACACACACACACATATATATATATATATATATACACACACACACAAACGCATAGCTGAAACTGACTGATATAAGTAAATGTTTTACAGTTCAGCATGAAACATACGTCGCTCAGGGTTGTTTCTTGACAATCTGGTGACACGATGGCGCATAGTTACTTCACGAGATGCTCACAATAATAATAATATATGCACTTGGTCATTTCAACTAATAATCGAGAAACTTAAGTAAGGTAATTATATCACTGAATACTCTGATTATGCAAACATGTTACATATTCATGAGGAGACTTTTATGAATGTCAGCGTTTGTCCTGAGATGAAATTCTCACTACACAGTAACATTAGTGAGTGAGTGAGGGAGTATGGTTTTACTCCGCTCTTAGCAATATTCCAGAAATATCATGATGGGGGACACTAGAAATGGTCTTCACACAGTGTACCCATGTGGGGAATCGAACCCGGGTCCTCGGCGTTCCACCCATTAACCATTAGGCTACCCAACCGGTCCAGTTGACGACCGATTAACATCTGCCTTGAGTAATACTCATGTCATAATCTCACAACCTGACTTGCACAACACGTTTCTTTTCATTTAGAGGACCCTTGTGGCAAGATGGCACATTCTCGTATATGTGGTTCGCCTACCGTTATTGATGGCTCTGACTTTGATCCACACAGGCTTGCCACCTGGAATCTCGTACTGGTAGTTGACCTTGCCGTCACCTTGCGTTGACCTCTGCCATGGCATATGGTAGCAATCACGTGTCGACTGACCAAGACATAGGTCAAGCTCTCGGACACCAGACTCCGGGTCACTGTGGATGCAGATACTGGACTTTAGCCTAAATGTATGACGTTCTGATGTCTACAATGTTTCTGTGACCTTCTGACAGACACCTGCAGTACATGATCATCACCTGGCTCCATTAATTCTTTAATAACTCGTATGGTGAGGTGGGGTTAAATTGGGTTTAACGTCGTGCTTGAGAATATTTCGCTCATATGACGACGTGCATGCGTGTGTATGTGTATGTGCGGCTACTTGCACTAGCCCAGACTGAAGCTGATTTTATAGTGCTAGCACACTGAGATACCATGCCGCAGTGAAGCATGAATACCCCACTCAGACACATTATACTGACTCCGAGCCGACCAGTCCTTGTTGTACCCATTAATGTCGAGCGCCAGGCAGGGACCAACAAGTACCATATTTTAACGTCTTTTGGTATGACGCGGTCGGGGATCGAACCCGCGACCTTCCGCTCTCCGGGCGGACGCTCTAATCACTACACCACGGCGGCGGTCTAATAACTGGTATGGAGCTACCTGTGTACATTATAAAACGCCAATGAGATGAGTATGCAATTCGAAGACACACTGTCTCAATTACCAGAAAAAAGTTACATATTATGTTTTATATTGAGCATGAAACTCATGTAGTACAAACATCTCAACCTTGATGATGCTGGTGGCGGGAGTACTGTCAGAGATACAGTGATTGTACGTTCGCATCATATGCAATCTAGTAGTTTAGAATCATGATTGTTTTATTCTTATTAATTTGGAAGTAATTGGTTTTGGTAATACAATATATCATATATATTATACTACATATGTTATTTTCTTTAATGTTTGTATGCAAAACAGCAACTCTATGAACATATCAGTTCGATTAACCTGACATTAGGGCAGTCTGTCTGCTTCGTCGTGATGTATTAATAAGATAATCCTTCCAGGTATTCGTCAGCCGTCACTGTACAGACCACGATGTGTAAAGTCAGGTACACATGATTAAAACATTGAATTTAAGATACGAAGAGGAGCAAGGTGCTGTCAATCTTTCACTTTCACCTTCACCATCTTCAACACTAATACCGTCATTATTAGGACTGCACGGTATTACCGGTATACCGGTATAATACGCTTTTCAAACGATATGTATTGCAATATTTTTTCTGAGAACCGGTATACTGGGTAAAAAACATATACACAAGGAAACGAATAAGGGAACACATAAAAGTACAAGTGCTCCTTTATTTATTTCCAGAGTTTCACCCACAGTGCAATCCATACCTTGTGAAGAAACCTGGAAAAGAGTTCCATGCGTTCCCTTATTTGTTTCCATGAGTATATATGAAGTTTTTTATGATTATCTTTATGGTTTAAATTATAATCTGCACAGAATTTCATTCACGACTGATGTTTCATTCAATGACAAAATTGCATACTGTAAACTATAAATTGTATATAAAAATGAAGCTAGAATCCCTGACACTGCAACCTAATTTTGAGATTGCTGTTATCAGAACAATTATGTTTAGGGGCTTATAATGTAGAAATAGGATTGACATTAACAGTTAGTGGCATCTGCTGTCAAACGCTTAAGCTGCCAATATATCGCGATACGTATCGCAATACGGGTACCTGAATCGCAATATATCGCAATACAATTTATTTGCCATTACACAGCACTAGTCATTATCAGTATTCTCGTTGTTCAGTGATCTTGAGTGATTTTGTGAATTGTATCTTGACGACGTGGAAAAATGAAACATAATGTTTCCTGGTCCAGACGTTGTGTTGGTCATTTAAGCCTCACCTGACGTTGTACTCAGCCGATATTGTGTGGTTCTCCTCCTCGTAGGCGATGTTGTACACCTCGTATACGATCGGCGGGGTGTTGTCAATACAGAAGGGTGTTGTGTGACACACACTCGTGACCAACGGCCCTCCATACTCAACCTTGTTGAAGGTACGTAGTGTCACGTAGTATTTGCCATCTGTAAACATCGTACATCCTCATAGTGGGTCCACAATCACAGCATCTTCACAATCACACAGAGTTATACACACGTCATAGGATTCGAGCAACAACTAAACAAATAAAAACTATAACCATAACATAGTAACTTTGTGTAATCCCCAACGTACACTTCCAGACATTTTTTCTGTATATTTCACTTTAATAAACAACATAGAGGCATAAAAAATCATCTCGAGACGAAGTAGACAAGCACCATTTCTACATTTACCAAATTGTCTACATAACAAAATGATATGTTTAAAGTAAGGATTTGTTAAAAAGATGAAATAACGAAACTATCCGCCGGGCATCAAGTTTTGCGTATCTTTATCGGAAGATACGCGCAAGAACGGTGTTGAGATTGTGAGTCTGATGGTGCACAGTCATATACCCATTTCGTATGTCCAGAGTCAGTAAAATAAAACTTCAGAGTTCAGTGATCTGATCTGTCGACATTATGGCTTGTGCATATGTACTTCTCAACTGAATGTGGTAACTTTTTGTGTCGTGAAAGTTTGTCAACGCCAAGATGATGCCCCATGGATTTGGGGACCTGTTTTATTGGTTATATAAGTCCATATCAGGTACCAGATAAAGCGCACAATAGTACACCCAAACCATGCGTCCTGTGAAGTATTCGGAAGAGGAAGTAGAAGTAACGCATGGCTGCCTTACCAGGAAGTGGGTTGAACTCTTCCGGTAGAGGAGACAGAAGACCGGTGTGGGTCCACTCTGCCTCGTCAAACAGGTGCTTGTGGGGGTCGTGGTGGGGGTGGATCAGATCCTCACAGGGCTGGGTACCGACGCTCCAAGAGTAACCCAGGATTCCAGATTCCACGTCAGTGATACCGTCCCAGTTGGCTATTCAGAGATATAGTATCTTAGCAGTTGTATTCAAACGCACACAAACACAATTAAATAACCTATACCTGTATTCCCATGATGAAATACGGTTTCCGGAAATCCTTGACAGCTCTTGATCTTCGTTTTTCGAACATATTTAGACATTATATTTAAATGGTTTATAGAATTTCTCAAAGTTAAGTTGATAAGCTACATGTCGTAGAAATAACCTCCTGGTTATACGCATGACTGATACTGTACATTTCTTTTTGTAAACGTTAGGACCAATTTGTTGTACGTATTTCAGCGATCAATTAGATGAATTTATGCTTCCAGTTGGTTCTGTGGCTGATGGATATTTGCTGTTGTAAATGGAACATGAACAAAGCCAGATATTTGTAAATTGTTTCCAGTTATTTATGTGCGACGTGTACATCTGCTTTGTCCATGTAAAGGGTGCTGCTGACTTTGAACTAGTAGGGAGACAAAATCATCTGACGAGTCTGTACCTACCTGCCACGTAGTTGTTGGCTCGTGTGTACTTCTGGTCTGTCAGAGGTTCCTCGCCGTTAAACAACGTCATGGACCCAGGGCCATCCATGATCAGCCTTAAACGAGAGGGTTAGACAATGTTGTAGAGAACGACACATGCAGTCATGTCCGGTCATAGCAGATGTACACCACGCACCAAGAGCTCGCTCACCAAACATTCCATACATAACTATATCAGAAAATACTACATGGCTCCAACAAGCATCGGTTAGATCTGGCTCCAGACCTATTGGTATCAGTGCAACAGAACGCATGAAGCCATGTTCAGATGACATCACGACAGAGCGTATGACATTAGCACTCCAACAAATGATATGATGAACACATAATCCCTTTTGATATTCCCGCATACTTGGTTCATCATGAGTAACAGCGTGAAGAATAACCCAGTGAGTTATATGACTGTTGTACCTGTGATTCTTGATCTGACTGTTAACACCTTTACACCTCTCAGCCCAGTTTGGCCTGTTTTCAGGGAGGAGACTGTGACAGTCTAACACCTCACTGGTGTCCATCTGGACGTCAGCCAGGGGACCTGGTCAAAGTGAAATAAACAAAGCTACACATGTACATCCACCCAATCCCATTCACAAAATGTTAACACATTTCATTAGGTAATGCTCGTGATCACGCCCTCTGCACCGAGCAACAAGGTGCAGATTGAGGTTCAGAATTGTTTCACGGAATCGAACCGAAGATAAAGTGTTCCAATGTGTATCTGTTCAAATGTCTCAGATGACAAACGAACCAGTCTGCGTTGGGCAGAAAAGTCAACATAGAGTGAAAATTTTGTGAATGGATAAAAGAATAGCAATGATGACACAACGTGATGATTGTAATCGTAGCTTGTTAGACTGCACCACAACTGCCACGATGTGTATATTATTAATAACGTCAGATGTTTAAAGCTGTGCATCATAAATTGAAATATCACCATCAAAGGTCGTCTTTATTACGTGTGAGACGTTTACTGTGGGTAACGGAACTCGATACACACACCGCATCGTTAGTACATACTGACAGGTTGGCGGATTGGATTACACGATGTCGTCATGTTTCTTACCTGGTTCAGGCGGAGTAACGTCAACGATGACGCCGCGGCTATGGATGAAGCTGGAGAAGTTGAGGGTGTTGACGAGATGCATGCTGAAGTAGTACATAGTGTTGTGACGCAGGGAGAGGTCCTTGTAGATGAACTCATGAGCCAGTCCAACACCCAGTCGCTCGAAGTGTGCAAACTGGCCTGACTGAAAGCACATAGCCGATAGGTGAGTGGGGTAATCTGCTTGTTTGAGCGCTCGTACATCATCATGAAGGACTGGGTTCTATTCCCAACATAGTGCAATGTGTAAAGTCCATTGCAGTGTCCCCGCCATTGTCTATTTTAAGGTGACCTAAAGCTTCACTCATTCACACATTGTGATTGAGTGAGCAATCTATCGAACGTACCTGTGAATACTCAAACCCCGATTAGGAAACCATGTATCTAAAACAGTCTATTTAATCCTCGGACGAAACAAGCACACCCATAAACTGGACAACCTGAATCCATTTTATATGAGTTAAGGTATTGGTGACCTATTCTAACTTCGAGATCTCTGCAGGTATTTTGGTTCCATACTTAGTTCAAATTTAGAAGACCGAGGTAAATTATAACATTGATACCAAAATTCATTAGCGTTCATTGAACAAGAAGGAACAAACTAGCCATAACATCTAAAACGGAAATGACTTCAATCAAGAAGAAAACTTTTGAGCCACTTACAATTGCAACCTCAAAGTCATGTCCCTCAATGGCCTCCAGCAGTTCACAAGTACCGCTCGAGCTGTAGTCATAGTTTGTACTGAGGCACTTAGTGGGTGGAAACTGTAAACAGAGCTTGGCGCACAGTCCCGCATGTTGTAGCCCTGTTGTAGTGGAGATCACGGGGCCTATCAGGCGGCCAGTCTTCACGCCGTTGAAGTGGGTGAGAGCAATTTCTCCAGTCTTGTCACTTGATGCTGAAACATCAGCAAATAGGTAAACGTATACACCTTAGCTAGTAACCTTTTCTGTGCAACTATAAATATAGATTTGATGACAAATATACAAAGAATGTAGTTTGAATTGCAACGGGGATGAGATATAAGGCAATGGTTGAGACTGTAAAGTAAAGACAATTACAATCTATGTAGATTTTAATCACATTTGACTTTTATTGATTAGCACACAGGTAACAAGAAACCATATAACAGGCTCTGCGACATGAGGGACGAAAACTTTCCATTTTGTCCAACAATATTCCAGCAGCTCTCTTTGGTGTAACAGAGCACAATTCTTAGGTACATTCGAGCACATTATATCTGCGATTGTTTCCAAGAGTAGCATACAGCTATTGTTCAAACGTTACATCAAGGTTACAACATTCAAGGCCTCGCAAAATTGGCACTCACGATCATAGTCATTTGTGTCGCCGCTCTGCAGATTGACGTTGGAAAATGGCACGACTTCATCCGCGTACATGCCCTTGCCCACACCGACACCTATGTTGGTTATGCTGAGGACGGAGTCTTCGTACACTACCATCGATGCACGGAGCTCAGACGGGTTGCTGGTGGTCAGGAAGTCTGCGGTCAGTCGTCCTCCAGGAAGTGTGATATCGTAGGTGGGGATGCTGCACGTGATTGGAGTCTCTAAATCCCCATGGTTTACACCGAGCATTGTGAAGTAGAGTGGAACGCCGTGGGGTTTTAATTCCTGGATAATGACAGTCAGGAAGTGAGATAGGTTCCGCTTTGACTTGGAGCGTTTCAAAACAAGGTCTTTTACCACAAATTCTGGATAACAAATGTTTTTACCGTTACTTGATTTGGATCACTATGAGTCATTTTTCGAGTGTCATTTTCACGTTTGTTTTTAGGAGAAGGGAGACAACTGCTATTGTGAATAACCACGTGGCATATTCAGGCAAATTTGAATGGGACTACGTTTGCAAATGCATCTTCATAATTCAATTCAATTCAATTTAGGTTTTATTCTCGATTTTGAAGATGGCATTATCACCTAAAGTTCATTCTTTGGCTGAGAGTTGGTGCAGTTACGGTGTCTGTGCATCCTGTATTGAACTATTTTAGTGTTCAGTGTGTGTTTCCATTCCAAACGGCGAAATGTGGATGAACGAATCATCGTACTGGCTTTGGTTCGTGAAAGCATCATTCCTCAAACAAAGTTTCTCGTTTAATGATGGTTTGACTGAATGGGTTGAACACCACCGATACTTACATGGGTGATGACAAGGGAAGGTCCACCTAATTTCACTTTGGCAATGACATCTTCAAGACCGGGTTGTGTGCCTGCCTCGAGGTAGAGGTCGACTATGCCCCTATCCTCTACTCCAGCTGCCGCTACCTCAATAGTCGGTTCTGTGTAGTCCTTTCCTGGGACTTGCCGCACGAAACAAGACTCCGTTTTTCCTCTCGCCCGTCGACGTCTCTCGTCCTGCAATATTCAAAGCTTTACATGACAAAAATAAAAATAGGCCTTTTATCATGCGCATTGCTCCATGCACAATGCATTCTCGAAGTGCCCAAACAACCTGATCATTATTACCCCGAATAACAATCGTCACCCATCCCAACACTCTCCGCTCCCAACGTTGCTTAACTTCACCTGATCTGTGACCTGAGCTACATGTACAGGACCACGTGCACACCACGAAACCGTGAACGATATTTGGGACAATAATTTGTACACGAACATTGAAATATAGATAGGTATGTGTGTATATTGGATGCGACTATCAACAAGAAAATTTATTCATGGAATACTTCAGTGATGGTCTAATTACTGTGATGTTGCTCTACACCATTGGGGGAAAGGGGTGTCCCCCTCCTCTGGATCCGCCTATGCGAATACCCACTCACTCACCTTGTGTTGGATGTAGTGAAGGAAGTGGGGTGGCGTGTCGTCTCCCTTGTGGGTGCCAATTTCGAAAATTCGTGTACTGATTACCGGGGAGGTGTAGCCAAATATTTTGGCTTTGAACAACACTTTGGTTATCTTGGCTATTTTGATGTCGACCTCAAGTGTGACGAGGCCATAGAGAGAAAGCTCTATGGGAACAAATTCAAGATCCATAATCACGCTGCAAAACAAACGACATAGGATAGAGTCGAATGGTATACACATGATGAGCAAAGAGTTACAAATCATAACTTTCACGTAATGGAAATATGAAAGTCTTTACTTTCCCATTTATTCCTAAACTATTTCATATATCATACGGAGTAAAATGGGTAATGATTTCTTTATCATGAGGTGTGATTCTCACGATAATCCAACTTTTACTTTTATGATAAAGACAAACCTTATAGAAGAACACTTTCTTTATTCAGGTGATGGGACGTTTCGATACAGATTATTATATCATTGTCAAGCAGGTATGACAACGTGATGTTCCTCATACCTGCTCATACCTGCTTTACAACGATACAAGTATCTGTATCGAAACATCGGATCACCGATGAATAAAGAAATTGTTCATCCACAAAATTTGTCCTTATCTTGCTCTCCAACTTCGAAAAATGCCACTCAAAGAAGGGATCCTAGTCGTATGTGCATTGGATGAAGTAACATTAGGAACACGTGTATAAGTGCGAAACACGTGAACATATCGACAGTCAAGGAATAATGTATGTAATTATTATCAAATGTGACCGACCCAAATCGTGAACGCACTTGCACTGAACTGAGAAGGGTCCTCTTCTTCGACATAATTAAAATGATACGGATGTTACACATCAGAAACAGGATTAATTTAACCTGCAGACAGGACACAACAGTTATCTCCCTTGCAGTGTAAGTATCCGGATAAACTCAGATTTTGAAAATCACACAGTTGGATATTACGTTTACACTGAATACAGTTACGAGCGACCTTACCTACGTTACTTACGAAGGCATTTTATGAACCCTGATAACTACTTACTGTACGGAGAGAGGCCATTTTGTGAACTGGATCTCGGCCACTGTGGGGAAGGCCAAGGTCAGCAGGTATCCCTCCAGTCTGAGTTTGCCGTAAAGAACAAACCCAATGCCTAGCTCACCCCATGTATGGGCACCGACGTAGGGGGTTACTTGACCTTTAGCTTTCAGAGCAAGAACCTGGGCCCCTATCCCGAATTTAATGCCCAATGATGCCCCGATGCCAAAATCTGCGAACAAGAAATACAAATTGTATCAATTGGGATAGATTATACCTTCCGTAAGAGTAAGATGGGTAATTGCTGGATAAAAAATATGTCTGTCATATCACGTCCAACAACTACAAACGTTGTACCACACTGGTGAAACCCCAATCTAACTACAATCATGTATGAAAGTCCGTGGGTGTATTGGATTCATGTAACCTCGTAAAGACGGTCACTTACGGGCTGTTCGATAAACATTTGGAACGGACGAGACTGTCCACAGGATGTGGGAAGGACTGCCACAGGCACGAAACCAAAGCCATCCATGAGATGTCAAAAATTGTCCTTCGTTAAGTTTCAACACTGAATGGAGAAATATTTGTCTCGGTGCCATAAGGAAAAGACTACCGTTGTAAAAGGAGTGCCCTAAAGGTGCTTTCTGATTGGCTGATGTCAACTTCCCGTGAGTTATTTCATTGGTCGGTCAATGTTTGCAGAAGGTCGTTCCGTCGTGACCTGTATGAGATGTTTGTGATCAAGTAGCAAGCACTAAGATTTCAATTCAATGCGACTGGTGATACCCTGTATCAGATACATCAATGTTCACCACTGAGATTATTAAGATTTTTCTCACAACGCACTTTAGTACATTCAGACAACAGTGTCATCAATAGATGTACAACCCGTCGTTTTAATGATTGTGCATTACGCATCAACATGAAGGAGTAATAATCAAGTAGAATGTTTGAAATATTTAGAGGGAATATTGCAGTTAGATAGGTCTGCAGGTTCTAAAAGAAATCATTCCCATCCAGTTGTCGATGTTTGATGTTGTTGTATGTTTTCTGTCTAAATCGTCCAGTCCAAGCACAATAACGGACCGTGTTTTCTTAAATAAGACAACGTACTTACCGAAAGTCATAGGGACGATACCGCCCACGAGGAAGAACCATTTATGTGAGAAGAAGTTAATGTTCTGCCGAGGAATTTCAAATTTTCCTTCAAGGATGACATCAAATGACTTAAAGAAGTCAGTAAAATCTCCGTTTATGACCGTCTGAATAACCTCGGTATACTGAAACGAAATTACTGATACATTCATTCACCCACAATTATGGCAAGGGAAAAGAAGCAAAGTGGGGTGCGTTATTGTACAAGGAAAGTTACATATATCATCACTTTCACAACTAAGTTCTCCTATTCACTGTTTCGATATTGTTCATAACGCTATATATTTGCGCAACTCTGTACATGAATTTATAATAGCTTTACACATTTTAAAAAGTACTTTTAATTATGAGTATGAGCATTTCAGTGAAGGGACTGACAGGCAAATTTATACATGACATGTGCAATATATCAAGGCATAAGCTTATTGCACGATGAAAGATGGTGAATATGATTTAGGGAACGTGGAAAAAATAATGTTACATTGTCAACATGTGTGTGACGAGTACTGTAGCATATTATGTGCCTGGGTTTGTATAAGTCTTCAATATATTATCTTAATATATTACAAGCAAATTGTTCACAAGCATATTATCTAGGAATATAGTATATACCATTTGGATTACCCATAAAAGTAAGTATTGGTTTGTTTTTTTTGTTGTTGTTTTTCATTTAAAGCAAAATGTTTCTGTTGTAACAATTCCTCATTAACAAGCCCACCGTAATAAAGTAACACATAAGCGAAGAATAAATCTTCTCCATAGCATGTAGATATCACTCGCTAATGTACTGAGCACTATTAACGAGAGCCTACCATTTAGATTCCCAATCTATTTCTTGGGGTTTGAAGGACAGTAGATGCCCGTACATGTTCTTGGAAGGGAATAAAAGGACACACAACTTCATTTATTTGGCTTGTGTTTCCCGTAGTGTTTCCACATTAATGTCATTATTTTAATCTAGTGTCTCTACAGCCTGACCAATATAACATAGCATACCAGATAATGAACATGTATGGGCACTTGTGATGGTGAGGGCATTTCTACATTTCTACACTTCCAACACCCGGCTCCATGTGAACCAAATGATTTGGAATACCTTGGAATGAGAGCATTGACATCAATACCAACACTGTTCCAAACATCTAAAAATCAGCCTTTTCGTGACGTGTAAAACTATTCAACATACCACGGCCATGGCAAGGTCCCTCAGCTGCATGCTGATCTTGAAAGCGGTATCCGGAGAGATGGTGAGTTCCTCTGAGAGGGCCAGGAGTTCACCAATACTCATATTGGCCAGCTTGGCACCTAGGAGTTCCATGCCCGCTTGAGTGAGACCACTCCCTATTGTGTACGCCTGCTGTCCTCGACCGAGCACCCCCAACGCCTTGCCTAGCATCTTGATCACCTTGCCTGGAAAGTACAACACCTCATTGTGTTTCAGGTAGTGCGGTGTTCCTGACCCCGTTCAGTAGGCATCCATATCACGGCGTGTCAACTATGCATGACATACAATCCCGACATGATGCATGTCAGCGAGGATGGATGTGGTACTGGCAAACTAATCAGAACATACTCAGAGCAAACTGGGATTTGGATGAGTGAGTTTAGTGTTATGCTTTCACTGCTTTTAGCAATATTCCAGCAATATCGCGGCGGGGGAGTCCAGAAATTGGCTTCACACATTGTACATATGTGGGGAATTGAACCCGGGTCTTCGGCGTGACGAGCAAACGCTTTAAGCACTGGGTTACCCACCGCCCCAATTTCTATTAGAACCCTGGATGATACATTTATGGTCAAACGCCACAATTTTGATTCCCACACGGCTACAATATATCACGCCGATTCATGATTGTTTCTTGTGAACCGTCAAATAACGTCCCTAAATAAATCATACCCCGCCAATTATTGCTAAGAGAGGGGTAAAACAGTTTACTAATACCTGGTACTAAAGCGATCTATATGTTTAAACCATTCCGGTGACACATTGTTCCAGGAACAAGCTTGTATATACCTCCTCCTCCAACGATGCCCACGTTGTAGCTTCCTCCTAATGCTTTACCAGAATATATAATCGTCTTCGGATTTTCATTTCCCATCAGATTCAGAGCTGTGGATGGGTTTTCTGCAGACTCTTTCCTGTCCCCTATTTCGTACTCGACGTCATTGACATCCTACAGAGTGATGGAAATATAAAAACAGCATCTTCATCTTCGACAGAGATAAGTGTATATCCTTCAAATAATATGAAAAGGTAAACATGTTTGTGAGACCTGTATCAATAAGATAACTTGTGATTGGAAATGGGATGACATATGTATTACAAACAGAATTACATACTTCTAATACGGTGACATTATTAATGTTTCACTTATTACAGTGTTAGTCGATGTTAAATCTGTGGCCCCACAACACTACATTGGAAGTGTGGAAGGAACAGGGAAAGACCACTGAATGTAGATTTAAGCTAAGAAGACACAGTTCTTTCCTTCTTGCAACAACAGACAGCAGATGATGGTCCTCCCCATTCCATTCGTTATTGCTATGAGGTAAACCTGCAGCACAATGTCTCACCGGGAAGTCCTGTACAGCATCCAGCGCTTTCTTTATGAGCTTGTTTGTAATGCCGGTCTTCTCCATCAGACCTGACAAGATACCGTTCACATCCATTTTCTTCTTGACCCTGGTGCGGCAGAGTGTCAGTCAATAGGACATTATCACAACTATTTGAGAAAACAACTTATCAAGCATAAGAGAGGAAACATTCTACCATGGCTACGTGAAATGCTCGAATTTGATTGGTCAAGCAATAAAATCAGATGGTATCAATTTGGATTGAAAATGCGTCTGATTTCACGGCGCTTCACTGCGCACGTATACAACACTGCCGAACTACTTCAGCTTGGCCACCAACATGACTAATATCAACACAACAGACGTGATGGAAATGCTGATGAAACATTTATCAAAACTCGACAAATACAATTATACGATTTCTCCTCCACAATTATTAGGGGACCTCACTATCATAACTATTACCTTCTATTATAAAAATATTCAAACTCAATTACAATACACAGCCCCGAACATAAACAAACAATATCTAACATATAAATCAGAAAACCTTGTAAAAATATATCCCTATCTATCCCTATTTGTGGGCAAAACGTTCGTAAACATTTACCTACCTGGTAAATGGTATATTTGTTTCCGTTTAGAATGGGAAATTCGCAAGATAACGGTCAGGGGAAACACAAAATGTGCCACTCATACTCCATCATGTCCCGTTGCATCGTTCAAAATGTCAAAAACTGAACCATGAGAATTCAGTTCGCTGCCACCTTCCCCGCAAGGCTGTCAATGCTATGTTCGTACACTTTGAAAAGCTTCGCCACAAGCCAGTCCAAAATGATGAGAACAATGTTCAAAGGAATCCCAAGTTAGTCGCATGTACACAAAGCAGCACTGTCACTCTTCCTCAGCTGCCTGGGTGGAGGCACGTACGTGAAATCATGATCGACACTCGCCGGTCATAAAAATCAACAGTCTTGGATGAGTTACAGGTCATAGGTCGATCAGAAAAGGATCTATTCTTCGATTCTGCAGGGTTCAGGTTCGACAGTCAGTCAAGTATTTTCCACTGTCACTTCGAATTTCAACCTTTCGCAAAATGTAAACACTGGCTCGTCCGCCATTTCAAACTGTTGCGTAACTGTCTACTTCCAAGAAAATAAGTAGGTCAGACGATTCCATTATAGTGTGGCCAGGGGGGTACAGTAACACGGCACACAAAACAATAGGCTGGTTTCGGTCTTGTGGAGTTATGATTATAAAAACCATGCTCATAGGTGTTGAATTTTCAATCCAAAATTGATAGCGTCTAATTTTATTGATTGACCAATCAAAATCGAGTATTTCAGGTAGCCATGGTAGAATTACTTATATTGTAGCTAAAATATTGGGCCTACACGTTCTGATCAGGACGTACAACCTTTTATGGTTCTAGTTCTGGGTCCTAAGGGCCTGCAGCTGTTCAGGGCTAAGGGCAAACACTGCTCAAATGTCTAATCACAGGCAGAATCCTTTTCACATTACTTGACTTTACCAATCTCAGTTACATTATTATCGAATTTTAAAACAGAATGGCATACATGTCACTCATGTAGCTCCGCCTCTTCCGCCCCAGGAAGCCGCAGGTAGATGTCTGGAAGATGACCTTGTCCAGGATGACCTTGTACTGACAGAACTCGGGAGATCCCGGAGAATCCTTCACACACACCTTCAGACTGAAGGACAACTCGATCATGGCGACTGTCTTCCTGACGATGTAGGACAGGGTCAGGCCATCTCCAACCTGTTCTGTCACGTTCTTGTCTGAAACAACACAACAGTTCTGTATATTACTGACACCAAGAAGAAGTGAGAAACAGTTGATGATGATGATGATGATGATGATGAAGTATTAGTAATACAGTGTAACCTTGACAACTCGCTATTCCGTCAAAGAGTATTGTATACTTAGCATTTTCTTTTGGCAATATTATGATGATGAACTTTCAGCAAAATGGAGAATGGATTTGGGGCATCTGCGCCATGTTTGCCTACACTTCAATACACTTGGGGATGTTTTAAACAAAACATTGTACAGAAACATAGCATGCAGTTGGCAGAAACACAGTCTTTATTCCAGACACAAAGTTGAATTGGTGGACAAAGAATGGACTCTGGTTTCCGTTACCGAATGTCATAGCCTTTAGATTCTTGGACCACTTCTTGTTTTCCACGTGGTATTCAAACTTGTCCGCGCAGTGGTCGGCTTCGATGCCGGTGGAGACGGTGTAGACACCGAGGTGTTGAACATCAAAGGGGACACAGCATCTGACCCCCATACAACTGTCTGTGACATGACACGTGTCATCCAAGTTGCTGGGCAGCTTCACAGAACACGTATTCACTGAAGGACAGACGTGTTATTAGGTTTTACACAATACAATTCTACTTATATATTAGGGAAATTGATTTTATATCGATATGTTGCAATTCTAGAGTGTAAATCTGAGCCAATTTTTGTGTTAATATTTTCTGAATAATGTTTATTTAAGCGTTAAAGCTGCGATGCTGTACGCAATGGAGTAAGACCACCCAATAGTTAAACAGACCTGATATGTAAGGGTTCTTATAGGCTTTTATACGTTTTAGATTAGGCCTTAATGATTTATTAATTAACCGTGGAAGATATTTTTCTATGGGAAAAAAGCCAAAGATTATGTCCATTCTGTTACATTACTGAAGATAAATTCCATTTTATGTTTATTTGTCCTGTATATGAAAAACTAAGAAATAAGTATCTACCGCAACTGTCTTTATCTCAGATCAATGTTAATCTATTGTCTTCCTTACGTTCCTGCAAAGAACCTCCAAAACAACACAAAGTGACCCTATTTATTTACAATGCATTTTTGTTAAGAAAAGAAATATCTGTACTCATATTTTATATATATATATATTTGGCCTATGGCCTTTCATACAAAAAAGAATTTAATTGAATTGAATTATGGGCACGTATCAATTGATAGACGATATATCGGTGTACGGTTCTACAGAGCATCACTAAGAACGCAACACGTACATTCTAGTCCAAACTTGCAGACTTCCGGGTTGTAGAAGTCAAGTGACAAACCTGCAAACAGGAAATGCAAGTTTAATTCCCAAGTTAAGCAAGTGCAATGTGAATTCAAAAACATACCCACCTTGAGCATCAGTTTTCAAGTCTTCGAAAGTGATCGTATTTCGTACTAGCCCTACACAAAACAATGTTGTTCATGTGTTGTATGACAGCTTTACGGACTTACAGAAGGTACCATATAGAGTAATACTATGCAAAGCTTCACTTATCATCAAGTTGGAAAATATTAAAAAGGGAAGGGTAATTAACACATTATGTAAGCGATTGAACGAAATGGGTGAGATTAACGTTCTGCTTACATATTATACTAACTAACCTACTATTAAAACTGTCAACTGAATGCATGAATGCATAATTAATCTGCTACCTAGGTACGTTTACGTAACAGACATATCACGTTTTACCCCACTACGTCATTGTTAACTTACGCTCAAAGCAGAGTGAGTATAGTTTTAGGCCGCACTCAGCAATATTCCAGCTATATGGCGGCGGTCTGTAAATAATCGAGTCTGGACAAGACAATCCAGTGATCAACAGCATGAGCATCGATCTGCGCAACTGGGAACCGATGACATGTGTCAACCACGTCAGCGAGTCTGACCACCCGATCCCGTTTGCCACCTCTTACGACAAGTATGGGTTACTGAAGATCAATATTCTAATCCGGACCTACACGGGTCGTCAAAGCAGATAAATACATAGATGCAAATATGTCATGAACACAAAACCAGGGTGATCCCTCACTAACCCTGCAGTGGTACGGTTTGTTCGGGTCCACACGGGTTGTAGGTAATCTCACTGTTGGACATTATTGGGAAGTCCTTCTGACACTGCTTCTCGAAGCAAATCTTCATCCTGAGATTTACTGTTATTTTCAATGCCGTGGGGTTGTGATCCATCTTGTACCTGTTTTCAGGAAATCTCAGAATAGGTTTACACAGAAACTGACATCATTGAAGGTTGAAACTACCAGTCTACTCTCTACATGACAGTTGACCTGACACATCAATGACATGATCGTGCGGTCACAGTTGTCAGGTACAATTGCAGATGTACAAGGAGAGAGTAAGTTTAGTTTTACGCCGCTTTTGGCAATATTCCAGCAATATCACGTCGGGACACAGAAATGGGCTTCACACATTGTACCCATGTGGAATCGAACACGGGTATTCGGCGTGATGAACGAACACTTTAACCATTAGGCTATGCCCCGATAGATGTACAAGCAAGGGATACTTACTCTAAGATGATAAAGCTCCCGATGCTGAACTGCGCAGTCGTTCCTTAAAGAAAGAGTGCATTATTTCAGCGGGATAAAACTAAGGTCAAAAGAAAGGACACAAAGTTTGTATTTATACGGTTGAAAAATGAAATAACAAATGAAAAGGGTGATTTTTATTTTCTACAGCCGTTTGCAATAAGTAGTCTGTAACTGCGTAATTTTGTGTTAGAAACTGTTAGACATGGTATTGCAGCCATGGCTACTACCATGTTTCAAAAGTTGTAAATTATGTGGCAGAAACCCATTAAATTTATGTTAGCTATCAACACCGTATAATGATGGTGCAGGTAAATATTCCCTGAACAACATGTAAAAAGCCCTGTTGTCGACTTTATAGTTATTATGTACCGCCTAGGTCAATATGGCAATTACAGCGAACGGTCAGTTCATCAAGTATCCTTGATATTACAAGCTCATTCTATCCACAGTACGTTCTTTTTAAATTATGTATTATTTTGTAAACATTTGACATATTGAAACGATCGCCTCCTGAATGTTGTATACCCCATTCATATTCCAGAAGCGAGAGGTTGAAGGTTAGACGCTCCAGCTTCATTTCCACGGTCATGGCGCAGATGTCGACGGCGAACAACGTCTTGAGAGACCGACGTATGTGTGGGAGATCGGAGCAACACTCCACCGACATGCAGTTGGAACTGAGGTAGCAGTTGGTAGACTTGTCCAACGAAGGTACGTCGACACTTGTACAGTCTGAAGGACGGTAATGGTGACATCAGAATACACATCTTCTAGACAATCATTGTTGTAATTACATGCTAAACAAACATTGAGGTTTCAGTCACATAACTAATGACATTGTGTATTCACAGACACATAACGCTGACATATAGAATAAACATCTAGTACCTGGCAGACGGTATAATGCAGTATTAAACCAACTCCCTGATCAGATGTCTTCTGGTCTTACCTTTGTTCCAGTTGTTGACATTGTGGGGAGAGAAGGGGGACTCGTCTCTCTTGCAATATGGCGAGTCGATGTCCAGCATGATGTCCAAACTGTTCTGTACAGGCAGGTAGCTGGACATACCAAGGTCCTCCAACAGCTGTGCCACCAGGCTGTCAGACAACTCGGTCTGGGCGGACGGCACTCCGCGAGCCTCGACCCACTTCTCCAGGGAGAAGCCTGCAATAGTGATGTACAGAGTTGACTAACGGAACAGTTACCTGTAATTCAACAGTATTTAAATGTTATTTGAAGTTTATCATTCAGCGTGCCCTATCTGGTTAATGTGCTGTAGCGCCAGACATTGAACCTAACGGACGTTACAATGTGTATCGTAAGTTAATGCGTCCTGGTTGTTCTCGTCCTGGGGTTCACATCATGTCGTTTTAAGACAGTAGTACACAGAAGGTACTTCAAGATCTGCATCCCCGAGTCTCGTCCCGTATCGTGCTTTTTATGTGGCGCTACAACAATGAACCGCACTAATTCAGTCATACCGTGTATAATTCATGGACATATATTGATTTACTGGTTCTCTGAGAGACATCAAATTTGGGGTGTAAGAGATGGGCAGTTATTTTTTCAACGCAGGAAGGTGTAACCAGTTATTAATGTTAAAACTACTGGTAAACCTTGTCACACAGCCCCAAACAACGCTATGCCCATACAACTATATTTTCTTTAGACAGAATATGTTTAGCCACCATGCTTTTACAGTTTCATTTTAACACAACTCTAAGAGGGTTACTTGCTATTCTATAGCATTGTTGCTTGGTCTTTGAGTCACAAAGATTTGCGTGTACATGGTTTTGGGTTATGTATACATTGCTGGGATGTTGGGACACCATGGAATTATTATAACTATCAAACAAACACGAAACTGGAGAGCCATATCTGTAAGTCAAACTTACTGTGCGAGCTGACTTTCGATGTCCATTCGCAAGACGGTTGTGGCAGCTTTGCCTTGTCCAGCAGCTTTTGGGAAAACAGACACTCACTTTCCTTGAGACAGACGCTGATGCTGACCGTAGCCTCTATCGCCCTCTCCTGTGGCAGTTGGGTGAGGGTATAGCTGCACAGACGGGTTCATTTGTTAGTTTTACATGTGTGTCAGGGATTTTGATAAGAAGATGTAGAATGTAATCATGTATTCCCAGACTGATTCACTCTTGACTTACCTTCGACACGAATTGGACTCCACTAACCGACTCTCGTGTGCCGGCGATATGTCACACAAAGTAATAAAATGGGGTACAATATCACAAGCTTACTGCTTTGGTAAGTTGTAATCGCAATTATTTTGAGTTGTAACCATTACTTCCACCTCTCGTTATCAATCGTACTTACTCCATCCTCAGAACGCCTTTCAAATAGAAATGTTCTTCTGTGCCTGTAAACATAAATATATCACTGTTACAAGCTTATTACAATGTCATTTAAGATCTTGAGCTGTAGTGAGATTACCATCCACGTATTATCAACTTCAGAAGCATAATCAACACCCAAAGCCATCATCTTTATTTGGCTAAATTAAGATACGTAAATATGATGTCCATTCCATATAACCACTGCAGGGTCCTCGCTTTACAGAATAGCTCCTCACCGAGTAGAGTGCCCCGGGCGGACGCTCTAACCACTACACCACGGAGGCGGTCCATTTACCTCCCGATGTATCCTAAGCTTGGCATTACCGTGGGACAATCAACTCAACACTTACCCCACTCATAATCCATCAGCATCTGATGATGCTCATGTTTCTCCAAGGCAATCGTCATCTTGTAGTTGCATGCATCTACACTCAAGGCGAAGTTGAAGTTCCGGGACAGAAGGTCGATGAAGACGCAGCAGTTGATGGAGGTGCAGGAGGTCCCTAGGTGACAGGCCACATTAGCGGGAACGGCGGAAAACCCACCTTCTTTCTTCAGTGGTGAGCAATCTGGAAAAGAAAAAACATATACGCTATGGTCTGTGACTCCTTTCGAAAAGCTACAATGGTTTTGCCTTTATATTATTGTAATTATTTTTCAATTCTGGAAGAAACCTCTTTGAGAAATTATTTACTTCCACACTTACCATTTTTCCACCCGTTTGTACCACCTGTGTAAGGTGCAGCCTTGGTATCACACTGTGGAGCTTTCAAGAAGCGGGCGAGGTCCAGTGCTTCATACATCCGCGTGGCAACTAATGGTGACAGCTTGGCCTGCCCAGTAGCACCGTTGTCAGACAAGAAGGTGTCAAGCGGAAAATCTGCAAAAGATACAACTTTGCCTTGTTTGTCACTATGTATTATATAAGCAAAGCTATTTTACTATATACGTGAACAGACTGAAGGCCATCATTACAACTGGTTGCATCACCGTCCTCTTACCTTTACTCGGTCGCATACAGTGATCACAACACCATAATGTTGTATTCGTATACTTTGTCTGAGTACGCGGGAGTGTGAGTATACGATACTATACACGTCCCAGCGGTATCACAGTGGGAAAACCAGACATGGGCCTAGCACAGTGTAAGCAGGTTTGTCGAGCAAACACTTCCCAACCAGTTAATCAATATGGCAATCTGCTGTTGCTGATCATAAATATTTTCATGAACGTACAGACTGCATTGGAATCATTATGATATGAACTCATCAAGGTCATACAAACTACCCTTTGAGTAAGATAATGTCAAATAACCTTTCAGCGTTTCCAGGCTATCCAGCTCGCAAATATCTTTGCTGAACATCGCTTTCTTAAGGACATTTGCAGAGAAGAGACAGGAATCCTTCTCAAGGCATACACTCATATTGGCAACCAGCAGGAACTTGTCTTGTCCTCTCAGATCGTCAATCAGGACACTGCAGGTGGAAAGGGAGATACATTTAAGTGGATTTTCATTATCAGCTGCCGACAGTAAAATGCAGATAAATACGGTTTGCTTTTGGATTACTCACTGAGACCAGGATATGTAAGAACATTGAAAACCTGTAATCTGGTCCGTCTAGTTGACAGATCAGTCGTTTCCTATAGGTCACGGGCACTATATGCATGGTCCTCTAAGCATTCATCGGCTGTCGTAATCCAAGACAACGTTATGTTATTTCATACAGTGGCGCCTAGTGGCAGCAAGAGTTGTATACTCCCCAGGGAGTGGAGATTGATAATACGATATGCCGTTGAGACTGACATCCAATGATCTAGGGAAACAAATACCAGCGCCTTGAGCTTGCACTAGTTGCGTGGATATGTGCGCTATATAAATATCCTATAATAAAGATATATATATATATATATATATATATATATATATATATATAAAATCTAGAATAGAATAGAATAGAATATTAGAAGTTTCCTGTCTACCGCAGGCCGAGTACACGCCACTATATACACAGTACGACAGCCAGCGGTTGGTGGACGGCCTCATCGACAAGTTTGGCCATAAGAATACGTCATATGAAAACTATTTTTCCTTAGCAAGAATAACCGGTGTATCACATCACTCACCGTCTGCCTTATGGTGGCAGGCAGCTCAACGTTGTCTCACATAGCATGGCCTGTACTTTTCTCCATTAACCTTCGAACTACAGATACTAGATAGGCCTCCAAATGCTTTCTACAGAGTATTTAGAAAATGATGTACTGTTCACCTGAAGTAATCCCATATCGCTTGTTTTCTTGTTAAGACGGATCGAACGTGAGTCATCCGTCCGAAATTCATGATTATAATACTTACTCGGCACGAATGACATCTTTCAGGTTGAAATGTTCCACTCTCCCTTAAATATAAAGCGGACTGAGATGCAATATGGTTCACTGGAGCATGGATATTAATAATCCGTTATCCGAATTGTTTCAGATGTTCAAGAAACATTATTGTTTACATATATACTGTATATATAACATACATCCGCCACGATCAGCCACGCCGCTCCCTACACATTTGCTAGAATCATACACGACAGTTTGCCTTTATGAACATTTTGCTTTCACATTACAATCTCAGCAGATGCGGATTCTAGCATGTGACTGGAGGACAACGATTGTCCGCTTGCGGTAGAGATCACTGACAGGCCCTGGTGATGGATTGTCATTCCCTGAACATAGTGATTTCAGAAGACAAAATACACATTTGAAACTCTCATACGGCCATTCAACACTCATATAGTTAGTACTGTATATTCGTATTGATGTGCATACGGTATACACCTGTGAAGATCCGGGTTAGAATTGATTTTCAGCAACCCGTGATTGTCGTAAGAGTCTGGCTCGCTGACTTGGTTGACACATGTCATCGTATTCCAATTGCGTAGATCGAGACTCATGCTGATGATCACTGGATTGTCTGATCCAGTCTCGATTATTTACAGACCGCTGCCATATAGCTGGAATATTGCTGAGGGTGGCGTAAATCTAAACTCACTCACCATAGGTTAGACGCAAACAAAAACAAGACTGGTCCACTTACCCCAGCTGTAGGTAGAAAAGGACCTTACAAACACCAGCTTTTCTATCGTCATTCTGATCTTAGAGGCACAAGCTTCAATATCTATCTTGAGGTTGAAGGACCTTCCAAGGGTGTCATCCTTTACACAACACTGTAGGCTGTGACAGTTGCTGTTCAAATGACATGCTATCCCTGGGGGGAGTTTCCCAACCTCAACATCGCCCGAGCATTCTGGAACAGTAGTACAGATTACAGGGCTTTATCAGGCATGTTGCTGCACCAACAGGAATGTACCTTTAACAAGTGCGTACAACATTTAATATTGTCGTAAACGTGTGTATAGTGAGAACCTTTAGAATTGACACTGTTTTCAAGATGTGTTAACACAACATATGCTGTAAGGTATACATGAAAAGTCATTTTCTTTACATGTAGATCATCTCTACATACCTGTGCTGAGGTTGATAGCAGTTCACATAAAAATACAAATATGCTGAGGAGTTAATACATATTATTACCATTGTTCCAGCCATCCGTGGCTTCGTCAAAGGGCGAGGCCGTGAGGTCACAACTGGTCTCGTCAAGGTGGTCCAAAAGGTCAAGGTCGTTTAAAAGCTTTCGCTGTTGAAAAGCTGTAAGTTTTGTCCCTGTGGGAACGTTGAAATCTGATCGCCACTTCTTGAATGTGAAACCTGGGGAATAATTACCATGGCTTAATAACTGACGCGAATTACCTTATGATTGCGATCATATTGCAAAGCTGAATGCATGCGTCTTAATCTGATTAGTGAGGTCTACCATTATTGAGGTGTTTCAGATGTTTCATGTCGTTTTGGAAAGGATGACAGACAATTTCGTGAGAGGAACAGGAACGACGGGATAATAATAATTGTGGATTGGTATTGCACTCATTGGAACTGGGGTGATTCATGTCTTACATTCCAACTGATACACAGGACACTATGATATTGATAATGCAACTACGTATTAACTTTATCCATGCTACGTAATGGTATGTGTTGATGTAAGTACCGGGCATCGTCTTCTTGCTGTTCCAGTCTCTGGTCAGTCGGGGCAGCAGGACATCGGTCAGAACCTCGATGTCTTTGTCACATGGCTGTCCAGCCTCCGTGCATACAGACACACTCAAGGTCATCAGGTACTTCCTAGATCTCTTCAGATCTTGTATCTTAAACCTGAGACAAACGTTTCACTGGATAATTTGTCACCCATATGTTGAAACAAACGCAGACAGTGGAGATGAGTTAATACCGTGGACGCAGTGTGGGAAGATTGTTTCTAGTGTTCACCGCCGCTGATATACGCGTTGTAAAACCACTCGCCCACCCGCCCACTGATTCACTCGCCCACCCGCCCACTCATTCACTCACTCACCCGCCCACTGACTCACACACCCGCCCACTCATTCACTCGCCCACCCGCCCACTCATTCACTCACCCACTCGGATAACCAGTGTTTACATCGCACCAACCTTGAATATACCCACCCCTCTGCAGATATGCTGGCAAATTACGCTTAGTTCTAAGTACGCGGTACTGATAAGCGTTATTGTCCCCAGTTTTGATCCTTCTTCTGGCAACTCTATACAGTCACGCATATCCATGGCTTATATCAATGTGGCCCATGTCGATGACTTCAACTTGCCTCCAACATATGACAGTGATATCATGTTCAAATCCACATTCAACAGTTAACCTCCAGATCAGGCACCATGAGCAAAAAACTATCAGTACTTCAGTGCAAGGCGAGAGTTCTAAACCATCTGATGATAATCATACAAAGGATTAAAAAAGAATGACTTACTTCATTTTGGCAACTCCGTTTAAGTTGAAGTTTTCTTCCGTTCCTAAATATAAAAGTAACAACATGTAAAATTGAAAGGTTTTGGAAACACGGGTAGCGTAAATGCTGGTATGTCCCAGTAACTGGACAAAACACAAACAATATAATACACCTCATTCCCGTAACGATTTGAAGTTGCAGCTAGATATATCATGTAAGTATGTATGTAAATACGAATGAAGACTGTTGTTTTATGCCGCAGTCAACGATCACACTTTGGCCAGCCAACATTCCAGTCAGTTAAGGAAACCATGCGCATCGATCCATGACCTCGGGGCACGGTAAAATATAATCAGCAAAGAGACGAGTTGGCAGCCGGGTCCAATTACGACATGTCGGACCACAGAACTTTATTTCAACTCAGGCCGCAGACAGCGGCATATGAGGTTATATCAGCGTTACAAATACGTATATATATCTCTCTCTCTTCCAAATTATGTGTGTATGTACGTATGTGTATATATGTGTATGTGTGTGTATGTATATTTATATACATACATATGTGTGTATATATATATATACATATATACACACACACACATACACATATATACACATACGTACATACACACACACATACACACATATACATATATGCAAATAGATTTCATAACGAATAAAGTGAATATATAATTCATATATCTACATGTAGGAATATTTAGATGGAGTATTCTTACCGACGATTCTTAAAAACATTTATAATAATACTACAGAATAAAACGAGTTTTCTAAGAATATCTTATTGCTATTGAATAATGTATACATTTTATGAAAATTTGGTCTTGTATAAAGATATGGCTTTAAATATTTAATTCTTACATTTATAAAGTGAGAACAAATAAATAAATAAGGAAATTCATCGCAAATGTCGTTACCATGACAAAGTTTACATAATCATTTCCAAACTGCGTGTGGGGCGGTGGGGTAGCCTAGTGGTTAAAGCGTTGGCTCGTCACGCCAAAGACCCGGGTTTGAGTCCCCACATGGGTACAAACCAAACTCAGTCAGTCAGTCAGTCCAAACTGCGTGTCGTTAAAAAGTATTGTAGAGATAAGTAAGGATAATTTGGAAGATTCACCTGTTAAAAGTCGACCCCAAAACCAAATAATTCTCAATTTCACATCAATTGCAAGTGGGTATCTACCAAACTCCCCATACAACATAAAGTTTGAGGTGCTTTTTCTTAACAGTGCTAATTGTTTAAGAGAGTTTAAATGTACTTTTTCCAATAATGATGTACATGTATTTTCAAATCCCGAAACCTCACAACCATATAGAAGAATCGGCAACACCATGGAATCAAATAGACGTAATTGTAATTTGTATGTTAGATGCAGTTTCCGACCTTTGCTAAGAATAAAATACATTGCTTTTGTGGCTTTTTCAACAGCTGGTTCTTTTGTTAATGTAAATCTTCTGCTTTTAGGAAAACTACGCCCAAATATGTGTATATTTTAACATTGACCAGAGACGCCGGGGAAAGCCATATCATGGAATCTCCCAAAGCATGTAGTTTGTATTCCATATGCGCATCCATATATGTAAGGCTACCTAAACATGTTCTTAAATACGACCATTGATGGGACACTATCATAGCAAGAACTTATTCAAAACCAAATATTCTTGGCAAAATATTTGGGAAAACAAGATTATTTGGTTCAAATTTACGTTACATATATAACCAATATCTATGGAATTAGATGTATTTTATTGTTTGTGTTTTGTCCACTTATTAGGAAACAGACGCCACCTCTTCAAACATCTTTACAATAATCTCTACAGTTCACTGACGTTCGTTGCAGACATTAGCTTAAATATCGGCCAAGTCCTCCATGTGTTTATAGAAAACGATTGACCCCAAAATGTGCACAATTAAGTGAATAATGTTCAGAATCAGTTAATATGCCTACATCTCGTAATAGCATCTAGGACTGTGTGTATACAGAACCAGTGTTCAATCTAAGCGTTCATAGGCCATACAATATTATGCATAGGCATATGCGTGCGCTAACGTTTCTGTACAATCAAATGTTATTCGCCAATACAGTTCGACATGGGAGTGCAAAGATTAACCTACCCCACTTGTACGTGTGCAGACTCCGCCGGTGGACGAGCTTTTCTATTCCCACATCGAGCACCTGGTTGTTGTGATCTACGTTCACCTTCACACTGAATGTTCGTTCCAGTTTAGCGGAAGTGACGCAACATTCAACAGCTGTGCAGTGCTCAGGAATGTGACAAGAAACACCATCAGGGAGGTTTTTCAGGGCAATATCTCTCGCACAGGCTGAAAGAAAACCCATGAAATATTTGATGCATTTAAGATGAAAACAGAATGCTCGATAGAGCACTGAACGGTGTCGTCTCAGGACGCCGACCTTTCGATTTTCCACTAGTCTCAGGACGCCGACCTGCGGTTTCCTTCGAAGGTTAGGTTCTGATTACCCACTGAACCAGACTACGCGCGAAGGTTGTCTTGGATGGAGTGATGGATATTCATATAATAATGCATGTGGAATCATAAGGACGTAACCACGTATAATGAGCGGAATGTTAAGTGTTCTGATTTTACTGTTTTATTGTGGTAAGTATCTGAATACTCTGACAATAACAGTAAAACACATTGTGCCCAACCTTCATACGAACTAAATGTACAATCAGGAGTCGATCCTATGAGTATGAGTGAGTGAGTGAGTTTGGTTTTACGCCGCTTTTAGCAATATTCCAGCAATATCACGGCGGGGGACACCAGAAATGGGCTTAACACATTGTACCCATGTGGGGAATCGAACCCGGGTCTTTGGCGTGACGAGCCAACGCTTTAACCACTAGGCTACCCCACCGCCCCCCCTATGAGTATGAATACACAAGCTGGTTAGAAAGTGGTCAAATACAACATATGTTGTTATTATATATTTCGGATTACTCTTTCTCAGTAAAGTACCGATACCGGCGTTCAAAATACCTGCCTGCCCGACCGCCCGGGACGGGTTATTTTCAACACGGACTGTCAGATTTCAAATCCACCTGCTCGACGGTCGGGTTAGAATTTAGATTAGTAATTTTTGTGGACAGGTACGTTTTGGTCAATGGCTGGCTGAAATTTTTAGGAGTTTCATACCCTGCCGATTCTAGTACTTTTGTTTGGTTGAGTCCCATCTTTGGTCTGCCATCTTACCCACTCAGCCATCGTGGATTCCACAAAAAATAACCTATTATTGTTTCTGGCAGGCCAAAGAACTGTCACAGATAAGAAGTTGCGTCGTATGGAATCGACATACCGTTGTTCCAACCCTGAGACTGCGGCTTGAACTTGCCCTTTGTCCTGTTACACATAGGATCCAACACGTACTGAGAGATTTCCATTGCTGTCTCGAGTCTGGACCGCTGGACCGGCGTCATGCTTGACCCTATATTGTTTTCCCTCTTCCACTTTGCCAGAGAGAAATCTGAAACAAGCATATATATCTTGCGCGATGAGGCAGAAATTCAAGGTAATGATAGACCCCTACAATATACCCCTGCCTCCCCACCTGTACCATTCTCTTCCCACAGAGGTTACTTGTCATATCTTCCTATGAACCTCTGTTATAATACGGCCATATTTCCCGGTTCTCGTAAAATCCCCTAGCGGCAAAAAGTCGCAACACGAATTATCTCCCTTCTTTTTATCCAATCAGAACACGTGTTACGTCGACTTAGATCCAGCTTGACTAATACAAACAAATGTGGGGCCACAAATGTCCCTCATCAGCAGGGAATTGTGATGATGTGACACACAAGACATTTAATGGCTAGCTTGTCCGTTGTCAACGAGGGCGATGGAGATGCCATTGATCCGCCATTACATGACTGAGTTCTGTCTAGAAGAAACGTTTGCGCATCGCGCATGGGAATAGGTTCTAGTTTTCCCGAAGCATACGGAAATTACCGAGGCCTTGCGAATGATCACTTTTAAAACAACGGCGCTGATTGCACAACTAAATCTGATTGCAACCAATCAGAAATCCTGAACACTAGCGCCATGAAAGGGCCGTATCAGAACAGAGGTTCGTAGGAAGATATTACAAGTAACCTCTGTCGGAAGAGAATGCACCTGTACTTGACCACATGGTTATTCTCAGCAAGAGTCCCCTGAAGATCCCGGGTAGAAATCAGTAACTGAGCTCACTCAGACACCTCATTCTGAGTTAGAATACAGCCCCAATACCTTGATTGTATGCTGGTCGTAATGCAAACTACATCGATCGAGAAGTAAGGCTCAGTTACTACTTTGCTAGTGCAGATGGAATCAGTTCTATATGTTTGCTTCTGTGGCACATATTTACATGCCGTAGTCATGTATCTGGAATGTTACTGCGAGTGGCGTTAATCTACAAACAAACCAATAATGTGAGAATACGCTACCATTAATGTCAACGTAGGCGTCCGTATGAGAAAGTGTATATTGCGTTGTATCGCACTGATGTCAGTAACGAAAATCCCTTTCGAGCCGAATGCTTGAAGTTTGTTCGTTAACTCGTTTAAGTTCCAGAGCAAGGATGATAGTCAGAATCAAATCGGATTTTCGAAATCACACAATCGGATCCTGTTACGACTAAGGCAAATAATTCAAAACCGGGCGGACCGAATCTCTTTACACCTGACTACACACATGATGACATCGTGAAGCTGGCCAGTGACTGGTCAGCTTGTTGATCCTACCTTGATGAGGACCTCCCGTGTTACAGTCGGGCACTGGCAGCTTCGTATGTCTGGCAACGGGAACAACAATCTGACATGGTTTCTCAAGGTCGATACAGGCGCTGATGTTTAGTGTCAGAGCGATTTCCTTCTGGGTCTTGAAATAGTCGATGATGAAACTGAAAAGAACACACAGAAATGTTTGAAGTATGTCAACTTGCTACTCAGAGACGTGAACGTTCTGTTGGCAGTAGGTGTTGGCCAATGTGCTCTCACATCACATTTCCTGTATTTCCGCAAAATGATGGTTGAATGTATCATCGGCCGATATAGTTTCGACTGATGGTGTTTTGCAGATACTTAAAATCAGGTCAAGTGATACTGTTTATACACTCACATCACACATACGTGTATGCAAACTGTTTATTCCCCAAAGAGGTAGTTAAATGTGTCATCGGAAGAGATAGTTGTGCTTGAAGAGTTTGTTTTGCAGATGTTACTAAGTATCAGGTCAAGTAATACTGGTTATATACACAAATTGGGGGCTGACGAAGCAGGAACAATAAATCTGTGGATTTGGAACTCGATCTCCCAATACAGACAGCAACTCGAAACCCCATAGTCCACACACATTCATCATAGGCGTACGTGATAAAGGTAAACACAGTGTTTGCTGCAACCTACTTACTCTGCTCTGAACACTCCCTTCAGGTGCATTCTGTCAGGAGATCCTGCAGAGAATAATAAAATCACTTAAAACCACACATCTAAATCGAGATTCTACCGTGTACTGTCTGGTTAGCAGAAGCTACCAGGAGGTAGGACACCATGTTGAATGATAATCATTTTATGTATGATAAATGGCTGTTGACTAAGTACAAGGTATTGGTGTTGTAATGTAGACATCAGACGGTTAGACATTCCTGAGGGTAAACAATCATTTTTGTTTTATTCTGATTGCAAGTAACCAAACTACCTGTTATAGGTCTACCTTTACGTATCTAGACTCACCCCAGTGGTATTTGAACAATACTTTCTGGTACTTGACATTTTCAATGGCGAGGTTGAGTGTTGATTTACAGACGTCGAGGTCCAGCTTGTAGTTGATGTTCCTGGTGAGGAGGGGAACGTCGAGGCAACAGTCCACATTCATGCACGATGCTGACATCTCACACGACGCAGACTCGGGCAGGTTGTCCAAGGTCACGCTCTTCTCACATGCTGAATGACAGGACACAAGTCTTATAATCGCTGCTGAGGTATAGATTGCTTTAAGAGAGTGGGCATTGTACTGACATCTTTACAATCACCAGCGTGTTGAGAACAGAAATCCAGGCTTCCGTTCTTCTGATATCATTCACCTGTGTTGCAATGTATTACGACAGTGTACAATAGCACTAATCTACAGGACGGGTTTGGATATCATTAACATGTATTTGTACACTTCGCCTGACCTGAAAGTCGTCGGGTTGAAGCACATTTTGCAAGATTTCGTAGACTTTTCTGAAAATGTTTCATCACCAATCCAGCAAACACTGACCATTCTATAACACTATTTGAGGGTGACCTTACACGAGCTCCAGCCGTTACTGCCCCGTCCGAGGAAGCTACACGCCTCTGTTTTCATGTGATGGGCTACCCCCAGTCCGGCCAGCAGACGTTTCTGGGCATTGGTGTCCAGAGTTGCCGTCATGGACGACACATAGTCCGAGATCTGGAATCCTGAACCAGAACGAAAAAGAAAATTATTCCTTTAACTTGGTTTCCAAAGACTAACTTACCGAAATTGTCACCCATATTCGGAGACAAGTGTATTTTGTGTATTTGCCCATGATGTCCAAAAGGACTTGATTATCAAGTCATGATGTCTTCATAAATGTATCAAAATGTTCTCAAGAAAACTCGCATTTATCGCAACACTTCCAATTTGGATTGCACATGTATCTCTTAGAGTCTTCCCATAACTTCTAGGTAACACACCGTGACATAACTGAAGTACAGTTCTAAACGGTGTTAAACCAAACTCACATACCTAGTCAAATACGACAACGAAAGACCTATTTGAAGAAAACGTGGCTCTCAACCTGTTCAACCTGAACTGTTTGGCCCCTTAACTCTGACAGGCCAGGATGTTTCAACTTTATGTTGCACGCGCTTTCAATGAACCTAATATGAGTACCTGAACCCCCCATGGAAGTTGTGGGCAGACTTTACGCTGGTAATTCCATCATTATGACATAAGGAGACATACCAGGCATTGTGATAAAGAACCGATGTGGAGGATCGATACCCCGTCTTTGCCGTGTCCGGCGAGGTTACATAACCATCAAACAACGCTATCGTGTGAGGCTGGGATGTTGTCTTCACTCACCCGGTTCTAGTGAGGGCAGTTCGAACTTGCAGGGCTGTGACGTAAGCAGGGTGTTCTCCAGGACGGTTATCGTGGTGGGACATGACTGTCTGGCAGCGGGGCACACCTTCAGCTTCAGGTCAGCAATAAACGCCTTCTGATCCCGATGCTTTTTGACGCTGAACCTGGAGGACGAACAATAGGACCTCACTTAGTAACATGTCTGAACAGAGGCTGGTCCCCCAGAAACATATGATCGAGGAGCCTAACGTCTGTTTTGAGCCTTGATGATTTGATTTTAATGTTGACAAGCATTACCCATTCTCGTGTGTTTCACATCCGAGACCGTTTATCACTAGGGCTTTTCTCGAACATTATGTTGTGTACAGTTGTACAAATGAAATACTGTTCAGAACAGTGTCAAACAAATCCCTACGTCTTACTCCAAACTGTACTGGGCAAATTGAGTTTTACTTCCTGGTGATTGGGGGAAAGGTTTTCCCATTGTATTAGTACTTCGTTCCATTTCATAACATAACAATTTCGTCAGTAAATATATTTATTTTGAGATACCAGAAGGTTCCTCACGTACAGTGGCCGTGGGGTAGACTAATGGTTGAAACGTTCGTTCGTTACTCAAGAGACCCGGGTTCGATTCCCACATGGGTACAATGTGTGAAGCCCATTTCTGGTGTCCCCCGCCGTGATATTGCTGGAATATTGCGAAATGCGGCGTAAAACTAAACCCACTCCTCACGTATAAACTCCCTGCTATTGATAATATACTGTCGTTACAAGGACCGTCTGTGTAATAGCATGCATAAACTATTTTCTCTGTAATATCAAGTGTGTATTCGTACTTACTCCACTTTGATCAGACCGTGTAAGTCAATTACTTCCGCTTTACCTGAAACAGGCAACATATGATTATGTGTGCGAGGCCTACAGGTATATGTCAGTTTCACATTAGTACACATGGTCCGATAGGTACAAGTTGGTACAATAGAGGTGCCAAGGGCACAGGTATGTACATGCATTTACAAGTAGGTACAGATAAATGTCAGTTTCACATTGGAACACAGGATTCAATAGGTACAAGTTGGTACAATAGAGGTGCAAAGGGCACAGGTATGTACATGCATGTACAAGTAAGTACTAGAAATACAAATGGGTACAACCAGGTACATAAGGCTGAAACAAGTACAAGAGAATGAGGAAGGTACAAAGGTACACATAGTTGTAAAAGGTACAAGAAATTGTAAAACATCGTGTAAAGGGTCTTCTTGTCACACCCCGTGGTTCTTGGTTCCATATATTTTGTCCACCTGTGGGGACAGACGTTGAGTGTTGAGTATAATGGACACATGTCTGTTTGAACTTAAACTCCTTAGCGAGGCTGTTATATTATATCTCCAACCAGATCAATGTTTACTCAGTTGCTTGCAACAAAGAATGTCAAACTCCTAAAAATTATTGCAATTTATCTTAAACTATATTTACCTGTATAAATTGTAAATTGTTCGCCTGACCATGTGCTATATTTTGCTTATTGTACTTTTGGTCATGTGGCCATAAATACTGAATAAAGCTCTTCTTCTAAAGTACCAATACATATCCTATAGTCGGCAGGTAGTAATACAAACGAAAGACACTTCCATACAGAATATACAACAACAGTCATGAACTATGAGGCTATGTGTCGTTATATCAACATAACAACGTACTCTCCCGAGGAAGGTCGAAGCGGTGGGGTGGTATAGTGGTTAAAGCGTTCGCTCTTTACGCCGAAGACCAGGGTTCGATATTGCTGGAATATTGCTAGAAGCGGCGTAAAACTAAACTCACTCACTCACCTAAGGAAGGTCAATGTCAGACCAACCAACGGTTTACCATTTACCATATCCGGTAGACTTACCCCAGTTATAGTCAAACAATGAATAACTGAACATCATCTTCTCAATCCCAACGGTCATGCTGTTGCTGCAAGCGTCAATTGTGAGGAATGTTTTGAAGTTTCTCTTCACCTCTGACGCTTCGAGGCAGCACGAGACGCCAGTGCAGGTATCTGACAGGTGACAGGTGGCAGCTTGTGGCAGGGGCCTAAGAGGAACCGATCTCGGACAGTCTGGTAAATATGAATAAAGTGGTCACTTTTAATGGTTACTTTTAATGATTATAGCATAACAATACATTCAGATATCACCGACGTATATATTTCAATTTGGCACTTTGTTTGCAGTAGTGGTTATGACTTGTATTACTTCAGCCTATAAATATGTAAAATGACAATCTGTTGCTGGGGTTATTTCTGCGACAGCTGCAATTACATACATATTCGAAACATTCGAATTAATTAATCATCATTGAAAATAACATTAAGATATATAGGTTCGAAATGACTGCTTCTAATGTATGACTACTCAAATTACAGCAAATATACTCTTATTAGTTTGTTGTTTAACGTCGCACTCCCAACTATTCCAAAAATATTGCCGTGGCTTTTTAAATAATCGAGTCTGGCAGTATGAGCATAGATCAGTGACATGTGCCAACCAAGTCAGCGAGCTTGACTTCCCGATCCCGTTAGCCGCCTCTTACGACAAGCATGTGTAGCTGAAGACACTGGCCCGTATCTCAGCGGGTACGTTAATTCTGTGAACATGCGTGTTAGGTCCAACCTTTCTTCCAGCTGTCCTTGGCGCCCTTGAAGGGTTGGCTATAGCTCTGACATTGGCCAGTCTGCAGGAAGCGGGTGATGTCCAGTTCGTTCAGGATATCTGCTGATAGTTGAGCGTTCATCGCACCTCCTCTGTCAGCTACCCACTGTTTCACTGAGAACTCTGGAAGGTTCGATATAACTGTACAATGCTTTATGCTGATGTCATTTCAGCAACATGCCCACTAAGCGGATACTAATCAAACAGGCTTTAACATTATACGTGACGGTTAAACTATTTTCTGCCCATGGCAAATGACTGACATAGCAGATCTGTGTGAGTAATAAAACGACGGATTATATGCAGGACAGAAAGTATTCCAGCAGAACAAACAGGGTCATGGCGTATTTTATATTTTATCTATATTAACACATGCGCGGCAGATCTACATATGTCAGCAATTCTACTTCTAAAATATTGTATTAGCACTTGCTGACCAAACTCATATGACTACCGTCTTCCCAGTAGGCCACCAACAGAATTGATTTGAAACGAACCCCTGTCGTGGTATCCCTGCCTTGAGGGACATGATGGTATGGGCAGGAAGGCCTTGTCAAGGATCTGCACGTCCACCTCACAGCTGTCCTGTTCAAAGCACATGCTGGCAGTGAGGTCTACAGCAAAGACGTCCTGGGACTGCAGCCGCTCGATCCGGAACCTGGTGACAGTGACGACATAATGTCAAGAGCTACGTTGTTACTGGTGACGTAAGTGCAAATGTTTTTAACTGGTTTCTTCTTTGAAACTACATTCAGCCGTACTCCAGCTCTATGACGGTACCAGCGGTAATAAGCTAAGACAGTGATTGACAAAGCAAAGCCTCTGGTCGTTAAGGTACAATGATGACAAATAGTCAAACATATCACAAAACATGACAGCCGGATGCTCAAATTGCCCTTACGACCAACTCCTGTCATTAACCTGTTCTAGATATCTTTGTTTAGAATTTCAGGTTACATTAATACGATGTTACTCCAGCTACCAGAATATATGACTGAGTTTAGTTTGTAACCTTGATTTGAGTCGTGGTAAATTACGGCGGATGTATCAGTACCGTCAATCAAATATAAATATATCAAAGGTGTGTTTCGTTTAAAATATCACTTTTCCGTGCAGTGGTAAGTATATCTGTGTGTTCTGATACTAATGACAACCTTCCGGGATGGCGGTACCTATAATGGGTGAGTGGCGTTTTAACAACAACCATTAATGGTACTGGAATATGCGCATACGATCCGACTACTTGACACAAGTTGACATAACACAACCTACTTCATCTTAGCGATGTGGACACCATTGAAAGTCATTTCCTTTCTCTCGCCTGCAACCAAAACAACAATCAGTTACCATCTTGGTATATGACACAATACAACCTGATGCTGTCTTTCCCGAATTTGTTCTGGCCAGGACTTGGACAGGACAGCATTCTGTATCGGGTAACAAAGACAAAGAACAGGAGTGCACAGGGATATTTACATATATCATCACGTTACAGACTTAGAGGGACCGCTCCTTCAATTGACGACTCACCCCATCTATAATCCGGCATATTGACCTTGAACATAAACTGTTCGATGCTGCCTTCGATGTAGTGGTCACACATATCGATGTTGAAGGAGACCTGGATCGTTCTCCCCAGTGTCTTGCTCTCCAGACAACACTCTACAGCCAGACAGTCAGTGTTCAGATGACAGTTGACGGGCAGGTCCAGCTTCGACAGGCTACTGCTGTATTTGGGCTTAGCGCAGTCTGGAACAAAAATGCTCAATCCACTTAGTATACCTTCATTGAACTCATCATTTTGATTTCACATCCTACGAAGAATTATTTTCGGTGAAATATGTGTGTGATCTAATCCATCTGAAAGTGCGATAGGTTGCTAACAAATGAATGCACATCAAACTTTCTTGACACCCGTTGAGCCAATATATATGGTGTTGTCCCCGAAGTCATGGCAATCACACGGCTACTTTCTTTCAAAAAAAAAGGTTTATCCTGGGTGGATAGCTCATCATACAGCGGCTACACTTTATGAACTTATGTGCAAGCACGTGCGTGACCTCCAAAGGTTGTGTATGACTATCTCAGTATGTCATGTCTTTCGTGAACTGGACATGCCTGTATGTGTTTCACTGACATGCCCCCAAACAGATTATCAAGTGCACTATTCCATCTCAGACAGGTATTTCATAATCATAGTGAGGAATTCATATCTGTAAAACTGAGAACAAATCTCTTTAAGGGCGACAGTATTTGGGAAATCTTCTAAGTATATATTGTATCAAGCAAATACACCATTTACTCGTCCGCTGTCATAATCAGCAACGTTGGATACTGCAGCAAATAGTGACACAGTAACACTTTGACAAATCCAGATGGAACATGTAGTAACATTCCGTAGCTGCTGTCTGCTAGGTGCCATTAAAACAGAGGCACAATTATCTATTTATTCAAAATCACACACAGTTTTACACGTTCATATCATCAAGGTCCTCTTACCATTCTTCCACTGGTTTGTTCCAGCAGGCTTGAACTTGAGTCCGTTCCTATCACACGGCGGGTCCAGCATCTTGTCCTTGATACCGAGCTGTTCTAGCAACAGGTCGGTCTCCGAGGGCTGCAGACCACCGCTTAAGTCAATGCCCTTCTTACTGGCCCACTGCTTCAAGCTGAATTCTGTAAATAATACATCACTGTCGCAAGCCGCAGACATATAAAACCTAGTCATGAATATCTGCAGAAACAAGTTCCATTTAGTGTAGCGAAAAACAGCTGATCATATGAGTGGAGCAAATAAAGCACGCATCGTGGTCGCAAAAGGTAAATTTATGTTCCAAACGCTAGTAATTTTTTAAACATGTGCTGTGTGATGGTATCTGCTTTTATCTATCTACTTTACTCTACTATCTACTTTAATAAAAAATCCCTGTAATTCATTTTCACTTACTGCTTGTATCCATCGCTGTGCATTGTGTAGGTGGCAGTTCTGTGGCTGATAAGATGTTCGCCTCAAATAAACATTTGTCCTCTTCAAAACAGACTTTGATGTCGTAGTCGGCCTTGATGATCGCCCCGTCCTTCTTTACGTTGAAACTACAAAGGAAATAATTTATGGTCACCGTGTATATATTGAGAGCATTCATATTTCACAATTATCAAAACCCATATCCACTTTTACATATAGATAAAAACATGAAGCTGAATCATTCATCAGCAATGTTTCACGTTTACAAATATCTTATCAGCAGTGTTCTCATAGTCAGCATCACAGGTTTAACATCAGCTGTGATAAGTGTCTTACAATAGAGAGAACTTCAAAGTAATAAGACCCATGAAGATCCGGGTTAGAATTGATCTTCAGTAACCCATGCTCGTCGTAAGAAGCGACTAACGGGATCGGGTGGTCTGGCTCGCTCACTTGGTTGACACATGTCATCGTATGCCAACTGCGTAGATTGATGTTCATTTTGTTGACCACTGGATTGTCTGATTCAGATTCGATTATTTACAGACCGCCGCCATATAACTGGAATATTGCTGAGTGCGGCGTCAAACTAAACCCGCTCACTCACTCACTCAAAGTAATAACTGGAGTTATTTTGTGTACCTCATTTTAAAAACCTTGGCTATATCCAGAGACTTGGACACTCCTGTAAACAGTTCAACATAACATTACATTCACAGTTCAGATTAGATGCCCACATACATAATATACACAGAATAGCAATCATAACAGGCCACCAAATACACTGATACCTTCAAGTACAGAAGCGCGAGAAGAAACGTGGCTGTTTGTTGAAATTTCAAAAGGGCGGCAGTGGACAACCACCAGCTGATAAGGGTAAAATGATGTTTTGTGTAAAGGTAACGTATTGGAGGTGAATATGTTTACTCGTATCGGTTAATATATGTTAAACACACACAATAATAGTAACTGATATAGCCTTACAATGGAGCGGAGGTCAGATCATGCATGTTTAAGGTAGACTGCATCATATTGTCAGGATGCAAATGTAGTAATATAGAGGCGATTCCCAAAATAAATCGTTTATACATATTAGTAACATTATGTTTCTACCAATAGAAGTAATAACTCCGACCTTTGGTAAGGCTTGCTTTCTCCTTGAGGAGGTTGAAACTGATGGAGGTCTTCTCGATGGCCGCATTGATACTCTGTTGACACACGTCCACGTTCAGGTGTGTGCAGAAGGACATGCCCAGGTAGGCGACCTCAAAACAACACTCAATCCTGGTACAGCTGGCGGATAGGTGGCAGCGCACGCCTTCGGGAAGCTTCGTTAGTTTCCGTGTACTTCGTGGACATTCTGGAATAGAGTAAAAATAGTGCATTGTGACTTGCGTTTTCAAGAGTGACCCGGGCGTTCAATCACGAGTGAGCTGTACATTCATGGGTGACCTGAATGTTGAAGAGTGAACTATATGTGTTCACAACTCGCGGTAAAATCATGGGTATAATTTTCAGCAATGAGTTGTACTTTCACGGAGAAGTACAAGGTTGGTGAGGAAGCTGAAGGTTCAAAGTGTGTACGTTGTACGTTGCCGAGTGACTTGTAAGTTCCTGTGAATGTTGGTTGTTCATGGGTTGCTACAGGAACATCACGATGAACACATCACATATTGTAGCTATACAGGTATTATAATCTTCAATGTGATGAGTTAAGCATTTATCCCATAGGTTGCCCTCATGGTGACTGTGCAAAGTATATACGTGGTGATAATGATGATAATCGCTTTTTCCCAGTTAACCAAAATTGCATGGGTACATGGACATGACAACAGCTTCAACACAAATCAGTCTTCAAAAGTATGACAATCTTGTTTCGTGGTTTTCAGTACCTGATCGTAATGTTCTGTCTTTGTTGTCATTGAGAGTGGATAGAATTGACTTAAAAACAACATGGAGTGGGGACGTATATACCACTTACCATAAATATGTTTATCAATAATACTCATACTGGAGCTTCGGTGTCCCGGAGGTGCAAGACAACTTAGTAGTGAGTTCGAATCTTGATTACGGACCTAGTGAGTTTCACTAAAGGGGTATTTCTGCCATAACGAGCTGACGCGATATGATTCAAGCTGAGGTCAAGCAAACTCACTCACTCATTAGGTAATGTCATGCTACCGCGAATCTTACCATTTCTCCAGCCGTCAACCTGCGGAGTGTACGGAGGCCTTGTTTGGTCACATCGCGTCTTCAGGAGCTTGTCATTAATTGGAAACTTCTTCAAGAGAAGATCTGCTGTGGTCCGAGGCAGCTTTGGAAGATTTGGATCAAGGTCAAGACTGGTCAGCCATTCAGTCATCGTGAACTCTGAAATGTGTGACTTTCTCTTGAGCACTCTACTTCTTTTGATACCAAGTGACCTATTTTGTTCACATTTGAAATGATACTTACTCTGTCAATTTAATGAACAACGATGCATTCTATAATCATCATCGTATCGAATATTGCCTGCTATTACATTAACATAAAGGTAGGTCCAATTTTCAGTATTTGGAGAGAAGAGATGTTAATGTGTTCTCTTGAAGACGGCTGCACGAATGGAGCTTCGTTGTCTGGGTACAACGAAATATTTGAAACACACCGACATTTTACTACTGTCAAACTGTAATTCACAATTTACCTTGTCGTTCATAAATGTGAACTGTGTGTACAGCATATTTCTAAATATGTCTATTTCAGACACAACTACCATCAATTATACACATTAACGGGTTAATTAGACAGATAGATAAACTCACTGTTTTTCTGCAGAGTGACCTTGTGATCGCACCCTGATATTGTTTGTTGGTCCATGAGGATCAGGCCATCTTTAGGGTAGCAGTAGGTGTCAAAATCAATAGTAAGACATGTTGAAACGTTGAAGTCAATTTTGAAGTCTTTGTCCGCTTTGGATATCTTGTACCTGGAATTTACTGATATTATTAGGCTCGTCTCTATGAATCCGTGGCGGCATGCACCCTGTGTGTAAGTCTAAGTTAAAAAACAGAGTGCGTCAGAACATCTACCCAATAAGAGTCGGTTGGCAGCTTTTAAATACAGACCTCTTGCAGGGTAACACTTGTTTAGGTATTTGGGCATGACGATTCAAAGTTGATCGTCCTACAAATCCACAAAGGAGAGTGTTACCCTTTGAGCGGCTTTTAACATTTCATTCATATCATGGTGAGCTTGAGTCAACGTGATGTGTATATCATATAGTGAGTGAATGAGTAAGTTGAGTTTTACGCCGCTTTCAGCAATATTCCAACAATATCACAGCGGAGGACACGAGAAATGGGCTTCACACGATGTGCCAATGTGACGAATCAAAGCGTGAGGAGTGAACGCCTTAACTACCAGGATATCCCACCGCCCCTGAAGCAGATACTCCAGCAATTGAATATGATTAACGTGCCGCCCATCACTGACCAACCAATCCGTGCGTCATGACAGTTGGCCCCAAGAATAATGGCCTTTAGAAGATTGACTAACTGAGGGAATACTATTTTAATAAATAGATCATATTTTAAATTAGGTTAGTAAACATTTCCCGTTCAACTTGTTTCTCTGGAAAGATCCAAGAAATGTGTTTGGAACCCATTGTTTTTCAGACCGTACAAATGTCCACCGAGAGATATTTTTATAGAAGCTTAGGACAATTGCTTTTGTATCAACAGGTTGCATCGAAGTGGCTGTTCTAACCCCGTACGTACTGAAGGTAGACCGGTGTGCTGTTCCCCTTCCCGACTTCAAGAACAGCTTCAGTACCTGCAACAAGAGGACAAGGGCTGCATACAACTCAAGCAAACCCTGCAGTGACAAGGTTAAACTACGTTAACTGTGTAAAATATGTGATATTTGGGATTACACATTATCAGACACAGCGTATTGCTTCCGAGCAAAATTCCTTCGCACAATTTTCTTACCCCAGTTATAAGCTAGCAGTTTTTCTGCATGCTTGTATTTCCCATAGCCGATTTCAACGCTGAGTTCACAGGGATCAAAATTAAGGAACACCGGCAGTTTCACAACCGGTGGCGTCCTGAACAAGACCATGTCAAATGTATAGTTAACGCAGCAGTGGACACCGCCACAGGTCAGCTGACACGGGGTGGATTCGTACCCCTTGGGTAATGGAACTGAGGGTGTGTACTTCGGTTTAGCCGTAGTGCACTCTGAAAAAAGGAATTGTCAGAGTGAATCAAGGAAGGAACAATACGTGATCGAATGTATTATACGGGCGACAGGTTGGCATTCTGTATTGTGGATGATGACCTGTAACGTTATAACGTGTACCTCGTGCTGTGTTGATGGTGTGATGGTGGTATGTGGCAGGATGTCGTCAGCAGACTGGTATCAGTACACATTTGGGTCATTAAATTAATGATCCAACCTCCTACCAGTGCAACAAAGTGATGTATTTCTGTAATTATTGAATAGCTGGTAAACCAAAGGAATTTAACCACTACAAAGTCTGCATAGTGATTTCTCCCAAAAAATCCGATATTGCCACTATTCTGCCTTAACAACTGTTTGAAAATATTGAATCCAATTGTCCTGGAAAATTAACTAAACTCTGTTCCATAGTTGGTATTGTGCATGATTGTGGCTTTTCACACCATTTTGGGTCCGTTTTCGACCTTCTTCTATAATTGAAGGAATACATGTCTGTAGGGCATTTTGCAAATTATGATAACATCATGAATGCCATGAAAGGTCTTTTAGCCAGAAGAAGGAAGCCTTCTAACCACGTGGAACCTAGGAGCTCCAGCTTAGTTAGCAGGGTGGGTGAACACGGACAGGTCTACGTTAAGTAATTGGGACTATACTCCATCAACGTAGTCCATCATTTCAGACCTCAGCACATTTCAGCCATTCCTGTGGATTTGTGCAGTTTTACAAGTTACGTTTCGTCTCTCCTGACACCGACGTAGAATTGGATCTACAGACGCACTTCCTACAATGTCGACGTTACAAACTGCCCGTATAAGAATAAATTAGAATAAGGCATGCTTACGTCGTTTTCTAGATGATAACGAAGGTAAAGTACACTCTCCCTCCGTGAAGACCTCCTGCAAACAATTTACATTTCTTATATTATTTTATTTTACAGTTCAAAATAGTAAATGCTTCAAAAAGGGTTTGGGTGATCCTGGCACAGCGTGGAGTTGGTCATCAGCAGCTCAGTGCCCCTTCACTGACAACGAATAGGACTTTCCTCTTGGAAGAGATGTCCAAAAGTGATGACTAACCAACACCCAGAGTGTGAGGTACAGATTCCGAGAATAATTAGGGGTTGGATAATGTGGTATTTGGGATGACATTTCGTGACCGTGGTCCCGTTATTAGCCATGTTTTGTTAATCGTTTTGTTGCCAATAGGGAGAGGTATTCCATTATACAACTGATTTAATTGGAAATAGCAAACAGGATTGGCTGAGATCTGTGGACGTGGATGCGTCTGAAACTGTGTATGGTCATATTCCAATAATTTCTATAACTATGATTTTCAATGACTTCCCTTACATACTCATGGATTCAAACACCCTGGAAATGCACTGGAATCCCAGTAACACACTGTCGTTCATTTTCCCTCCTGATTTAGGATCGGGACTCTCTGTGTAGTGGAAAGAAGAAAAGTTTCTTCAAACATACCTTTAATCCAAGTATGTCTATCACATAATCGGTGGCTTCCTTGTTCAACTTTCCCCCCATGCTGGCGGCTATGGACATAATCGTGCTGTTTTCTGAGGTGGAAGAAATAGTGAGTGAGTGAATATGGTTTGATGCAGCTTTTAGCAATATTTCAGCAATATATCACGGCGGGGAACACCTAAGATGGGCTTCACACATTGTACCCATTTGGGGAATGGAACCCGGGTCGTCAGTGTGACGAGCGGACACTTAAACCATTAGGCTACCCCACCGCCCCTGTGGAAGAAATAAATATGTTTAAACACATTCTGCAATTCATTTTAACAAAGTTTCGGTAATTCTACTCGGATTTAATCTCATCTGTTCTGTGATTAAGTGTCATATACGGGCTACATTTGCCCGTACAGCCTTGTCCACGAATACCAACACAAACTGGTGTGTATGTCATGACACACGTCCCAAACTATTGATTCAAGGATACCTATTGTGTGTACCTATGAGAGATGGAAGATGATTATTCTGACCTGCAAGATGAGTCCTGCCATTACATTTGGGTATTGGCAGTTCAACATCGTTGAAGAACATGGCGTCCAGTAGTGGAGCCCCTTCTCCTATATCAATCAGCAACCCGATTGACATTCGGAAGTTCTCTTGGAATTCGTCTAAACCAACCTTGTACCTGTCGCAGAAGGTAGAAACATAGTACAACAGTCCTTGCAGAGCAGTTGGGTATGTCTCAGGAACTTACGTCATGAAGGAATATACTGAGGGTTGTCCCCACAGACACACCGGCTGTTGGTGTTACGCGTAGTCGTGATATTCATTCTGTAGAGGTAGTGACATAGGGGTATGTTCTGTATTATACATATTACATTATCAATACACCCAGATACATGTTTAAGCCGCTCCTGAATTGATGTGTTCCTTCGTGGTTGAGTGTATCGAGTTCATTAACGCTTTTTCACGAAATATTTAGTTGTGTTACTGTACCTGACGCCAACATGATCATTCAGCCTATAGACCTTCGGTTTTCCTGAAAAATAAAATTGTTGTTTTAAGACCAAGGGACAGTTACAATAACAAGTACTCTGCCATGAATGGAACAACATATACATGATATTGTCGTTTCTTCTAAATACAAGTCTTGAAAGAGTGTGATGAAAGGTCCAATGTAATGAAGACACGGATAGCATAGTGTCTTCTATAATGTACAAGGGAAAATGATCACCCAGCCTGCTTATACGATACACACCTCAACATTATCACCGAGCTTGTTTATATTATTATCGCCCAGTACAGTTGAACATGATCAATCAGCCTGGTTGTACTATATACAAGTGAACATGATCACCCAGCATGGTTATACTATATACAAGTGAACATGATCCCCCAGCATGGTTATACTATATACAAGTGAACATGATCACCAAGCATGGTTTTACTATATACAAGTGAACATGATCACCCAGCATGGTTTTACTACATACAAGTGAACATGATCACACAGTATGGTTGTACTATACACAAGTGAACATGATCACCCAGCATGGTTTTACTACATACAAGTGAACATGATCACACAGTATGGTTGTACTATACACAAGTGAACATGATCCCCAAGCATGGTTGTACTATATACAAGTGGACATGATCACCAAGCATGTTTGTACTATATACGAGTGAACATGATCACCCAGCATGGTTATACTATACACAAGTGAACATGATCACCAAGCATGGTTGTACTATATACAAGTGAACATGATCACCAAGCATGGTTGTTCTATATACAAGTGAACATGATCACCCAGCATGGTTGTACTATATACAAGTGAACATGATCACGAAGCATGGTTGTTCTATATACAAGTGAACATGATCACCAAGCATGGTTGTTCTATATACAAGTGAACATGATCACCAAGCATGGTTATACTTAGAAGTGAACATGATCATCTACCTTGGATCCCATATCTAACCCCATTTATATCCCAAAACTGATCTTACCCCACTCGTATCCCAGCAGAGAAAAGACTACAGTACATTCCTCGAAGCCAATGATAAGTTTCAGACTGCATGGTTTGGTGTCAACAAACATGGAGACAGTCTTGGTGAATCCCAGCTGTGGGATAGCAAGGTCGGCACACAAGTCTATTCGCATACAGTCGCTCGTCAGTTTTATGTAAATCATCTTGTCGATCTTTTCGTTCGGGATGGGTGGAAGAGTGACAGGCCTCCCGTCGTACTTGCAACCTGAAATGTTCAACGGTTGTTAATCAGTGGTGGGTTTCTTTCTTCTAAGATTCTGACAGTTTGCTAAGTAAATGTTACCATTGATATTATACATGTATATTGTTAGTCTTGAGAGCAAGCTGATCCTGAAAATATTCCTCATGGCGGTTCTGTGGAGATATCTGTAATGGTGATGTGATGTCTGTACACAGTTGTAGTGTGACAACTTCTGACATAAAAACATTGTGTATGTTTGTTCAATACAGCACCCCCTCCACATATAACACAAAACCTGCTGCACATTCAACACAGACACTGCTCCACATATAACACAATACCTGCTACACATTCAACAAAGGTTCTCCTCCACATATAACACTGTACCTGCTACACATTCAACACAGATTCTCTTCCACATATAACACCATACCTGCTACACATTCAACGCAGGAACTTCTTCACATATAACACATTATCTTACCTCACACATTAATTGTCGCTTTCTGATTGGCCGAGCGCTCTTCCGTTATTTTCAATGTACCCCGCTTACAAGCGAGTAACATTTCAATGTACCCCGCTGTCAATAGCAACGCATTTGGTACTTCGTGGTAGTAATTCTTTTTCTCGAATAACATTGAATCACGTATGATGTACGGAAATTACCGATGTTTTGCGAATGCAAATCGATGGAAGGGAGATAACTCTAAATCTGTTTTTCTTGTTAGCAAAATCTAGGGATGGCTACAAACAGATTTGTACCCGTGCTTCAAACAATTAAGGTGTTCGGTAAGATAAATACGTTGTTCAGTGGTCCCTCGGGGCCCATGGGTTAATGTACCCTCGATGTTTCTATATGTTCACCCTCGCCCTTTGGGCTAAGGGAACATGAACAAGCATATTCGGGCTTACGGAACATAAACAAACATCTTCGGGCTCAGGGAACATAAACAAACATCTTCGGGCTTACGGAACATAAACAAACATCTTCGGGCTTAGGGAACATAAACAAACATCTTCGGGCTCAGGGAACATAAACAAACATCTTCGGGCTTACGGAACATAAACAAACATCTTCGGGCTCAGGGAACATAAACAAACATCTTAGGGCTTAGGGAACATAAACAAACATCTTCGGGCTCAGGGAACATAAAAAAACATCTTCGGGCTCAGGGAACATAAACAAACATCTTCGGGCTCACGGAACATAAACAAACATCTTCGGGTTCAGGGAACATAAACAAACATCTTCGGGCTTAGGGAACATAAACAAACATCTTCGGGTTAGGGAACATAAACAAACATCTTCGGGCTCAGGGAACATAAACAAACATCTTGAGGTTCAGGGAACATAAACAAACATCTTCGGGCTCAGGTGAAACATAAACAAACATCTTCGGGCTCAGGGAACATAAACAAACATCTTCGGGCTCAGGGAACATAAACAAACATCTTGAGGTTCAGGGAACATAAACAAACATCTTCGGGTTCAGGGAACATAAACAAACATCCTCTGGTTCAGGGAACATAAAGAAACATCTTCGGGCTTAGGGAACATAAAGAAACATCTTCGGGCTCAGGGAACATAAACAAACATCTTAGGGCTTAGGGAACATAAACAAACATCTTAGGGCTCAGGGAACATAAAAAAACATCTTCGGGCTCAGGGAACATAAACAAACATCTTCGGGCTCAGGGAACATAAACAAACATCTTCGGGTTCAGGGAACATAAACAAACATCTTCGGGCTTAGGGAACATAAACAAACATCTTCGGGTTAGGGAACATAAACAAACATCTTCGGGCTCAGGGAACATAAACAAACATCTTGAGGTTCAGGGAACATAAACAAACATCTTCGGGCTCAGGTGAAACATAAACAAACATCTTAGGGCTCAGGGAACATAAAAAAACATCTTCGGGCTCAGGGAACATAAACAAACATCTTCGGGCTCAGGGAACATAAACAAACATCTTCGGGTTCAGGGAACATAAACAAACATCTTCGGGCTTAGGGAACATAAACAAACATCTTCGGGTTAGGGAACATAAACAAACATCTTCGGGCTCAGGGAACATAAACAAACATCTTGAGGTTCAGGGAACATAAACAAACATCTTCGGGCTCAGGTGAAACATAAACAAACATCTCCGGGCTCAGGGAACATAAACAAACATCTTCGGGCTCAGGGAACATAAACAAACATCTTGAGGTTCAGGGAACATAAACAAACATCTTCGGGTTCAGGGAACATAAACAAACATCTTCGGGCTTAGGGAACATAAACAAACATCTTCGGGTTAGGGAACATAAACAAACATCTTCGGGCTCAGGGAACATAAACAAACATCTTGAGGTTCAGGGAACATAAACAAACATCTTCGGGCTCAGGTGAAACATAAACAAACATCTTCGGGCTCAGGGAACATAAACAAACATCTTCGGGCTCAGGGAACATAAACAAACATCTTGAGGTTCAGGGAACATAAACAAACATCTTCGGGTTCAGGGAACATAAACAAACATCCTCTGGTTCAGGGAACATAAAGAAACATCTTCGGGCTTAGGGAACATAAAGAAACATCTTCGGGCTTACGGAACATAAACAAACATCTTCGGGCTCAGGTAGCATACACAAACATCTTCGGGCTGAGGGAACATAAACAAACATCTTCGGGCTCAGGGAACATAAACAAATATCTTCGGGCTCAGGTAACATACACAAACATCCGGGGTACATCAACCCATGTCCCCCTCGTGACCAGTGAAAAACTTATGATACCCACTACACATTCAACATTGGAAGTGCTTCACATATAACACAATACCTGCTACACATTCAACACAGGAACTGGTAAACGTACAAAAAGGCCACGCCCCACGTACAACACAATACCCACTTTTGTGAATGGCCCCGAGCCTCTGTACAAGCTCTTCATGGGTCCCCTCTGTGCTACTTCCCTCTTTCTTCAACTCATCCTTCAACATGTGGTCAGTCATGCCGTTTGGACGGGAGCATGGTGTCGTTTTACCAGGAGCCTAGACAATGATATAATCTTTCAGTATTTTTGAAGCAGGTCGTTAGAGAATACCACTTGATTTGCAGTGGAGCTGTGTACGAGGAATTAATGGCATGGATGAATTAACATCGGTAGCACAATATCAAATTAAATATTGCATTAATAGAGGTATAATCTCTTATACTCAAATACACTAAAGGAAAACAAACAACAGGACATGGTCTAATGTAACAGTCACAGATCACTCACTCACTCACTCACTCACTCACTCACTCAGTCACTGTAAATCACTCACATCCGGGGAAATGCAAGGCAACAGTGTCAGAAGGCGATCTATTCCCTCCTTTGCCAGTCGGAATGCTGTGTCCTTCAGTTTCTCTTTCAGCTTCCCAAAGTCCAACAACGACTTGTAGTCAACTGGAAAATAAATACTATTCTTGCACACAACACTGGAAGAAAAAAACATGCTATACAATGTACACATGGTATTCAGATTTTCTGAACAGGAATGTGTTTCAGCAACAGTAGCTACTGACATTCAAAGATGACATGAGATTCAAATAGAGCTACTACTCGTTAATGTGTATATTAGTGGTGGTCCGATTAATTGAAATAATCGAAGATTGGTCGTAGTGACTAAATGACCAAGCAATCGATCATAATTTCTCATAATTGAACACAACCAATTTTGGAACACTTGTTTTCATTAACAATATTTTTCACATGGTTGGTTTTGGCTGTTACATTTCGTAAGCACTACAAGCTCGTTCCAAGTCATGATAGAATTTATCTTAAAGGCTTCAAGAAATTTATGTTCCTAACATACTACTCATCCTTTACAAATGTGAAATTTTGCCAAAAAGACCCAAAAGAACTACATGTTTTTTTCCTTATTTTTATGTGCATTAACAAATTTCATAAATGACGCTAACCAATTATTTTCGATGATTGATCGGTTGTAATGAACCAATTATCAATTATGAGATTTTAACCAATTCCCAACACTAGTGTATATAGTGTCCAGTGTACTCACTGTCAGGCCAGGTTATCGTGCCATCTGGGTTGCACATAGGGAGGGGAGTCACGGCCTTATCCAAGATGTAGAAAAATCCCTGACATTTATCCAGGTTGCTGACAGAGCAAAATCCAGCTCCAAGAGAAACAAGCATAGCCTTTTCACTTTTCTCCAACTTGACTCTTGAAAACAAGGATGTATGTACTTTGAACAAATCACATCAGTGTATGGACAAGTATTATCGCACAGAAAAGTAAACTGCAAATTGTTGATACAAAAGGACAAATGTTGTGAAATATCAAATCTTTGAAGGGCATTTAGAAGTGAAATGCATAAGAAAAGCAAGATATATGGATGTCAGGTTCTTTATTGTGAATACCGAGACGTTTCGGAGCGTATGCTTGCTCCGTCACCAGGTACTCACGATACATCCACCCTTTATAATCCACCTTTTGCAGTGTATATAGATAGCATTGTCTGTTGTAATACATACCTCAGACCATTCGGTACCATAGCTTTGTATGTAACTCACATAGAATGTATCATAGTCGATTGAAGATATTAAAATGTTTTGAATATCTTCCGTAACATTTCCTTTGAATGTAGGGTACAAATACTGATCACGTGTAACATGTTACACGAATTAAACACTCAAAACCAGCGATGTTGCCACGCGACAGGGTAAGGGTGTTCTTATATGTCGGATACATCCGTCCCTTGCATACAACTTACAAACGAGTAATCATGAGTACTGATATAACTAATTATAGGGGTAACAGCATAGCATGTTGATACGAGAGACTTAAATTAGTCCTATTGTTTATCATATACCTTTGAGAAATTTCTTAACATTTCATTTGAAGGTGAAGCCTCGATTAAAAGATTACGTGTTAGCAAAATCTGTTTCTGATAACTTTGTGTCAAGTGTTTTTTCGGTTGTGCGTTACTAGGAAATTGAGAACGATTGACGTAAACTAGACCCGATGGTATATTACAAAATCGAAATCATCCCTTCTTTTGAAGACGTGTGGTAACGACAAAATTCGTAATATGGTCATAGGATGTCGCTGCTTAGAGGCCCCAGTAACAGTCCGAGTGTATGATCCGAATGTATAATTTGAGTGTATAATCTGAGTGTATGATCCCTGACTCTGCGCTGATGAATCAATAAAGAAAGAGTAATCATTTCAGGTGTACGCGAACATAAGCATATATTTCACAACCACACGCAAAGGTACAGTAATTGTTGATCTGACAACACTCGGGTATACATGGTTCAAGTTAAAACAGAACTGTTTTACCACATCTGTGATGTGGTAATCGAGGGCAACAGGTTCGGTATTCTGAATATTTTAACACTATTGAAACAAAGATTCGAAGGCGGTTTGATCTTGATATAATTCCTTTTGTAAAAGCTGTTAATTTTATCAAACATGAATGTTGACACAAAGCTGACCGCTGTCCAGTGTGTTGAACTGAAGTAGCCCTTGCCTATACCTGAGAGCCGGAGAACTGACTTATCACATACCGTATTATTAACTCTATCCCACCGAGTACCTCAAGCACCAAGCCGGTCTGGATTTTCTGATCAAGACCTGAAAATATGTTACGTAATATATTCGAAAAGTACATTTTAAATGACCTTATTCAAATTATCACCTTGTTCTAATGAGCAAACATTATCCTATTGTCCATCCGTTCAATTACCCAACCGCCCAATTACCGACTCCTTTACGTTACTCAGGCCACAAGCCCCAGCCCACTCTCCCTGTCATTACACTAAACAAACTGACATGAGGTATTATGAGAGGGCGATGGCAATCAAAAGTGTATGTCTAATATATTTATCATTAAGTGCCCAGAGAAACAAACTAGTTCAGATGACAAAGTAAACACGCAGATGAAATGTGGCTTATACTTTAGCGTTCAGAAAAACAAAAAGAGCTGATTTTTTTGTTGGAACCATTTACAACCGGTGTGGAAGGAATTCGACATTTTAAACAAAATGTTTCAATTATACCAACTGTACTGTGTCAGAAAAGCCCAATAAATGCAGGTCTAAGACATTGACAACATCAATGAGACACACGAGCTGAAGCGTTGAGCTGACACAGCATGGGAAAGGTTATCCCAACACACTTAGGTTTAATGTGCATATATTTCAAAGAAGGTTTTCTGAACATGTAAAATCGGAAATACAGTTTATTGATCTAAAATATCATATTGTGATCTTGCTTGCCTGAAAACATATTGTTGAAACCGAAATTTGGCAGTTTGATGGTTGTGTTGAAGGTGCCAGCACCCAGATGGAAGGCCATGGTGCACGGGTCGAATCTGGCGTAGACTTTATAGGTGAATCTGAACATGAACGCCTTGAAATACACGCAGCACTCTACTCCCAAACACATGTTGTCGAAGGTACAGAATATAGACTTCGGCATTGCGATATTCCACAGTGGACACACTGAAAGCAAAACGAAGCGCGTTGAAGTATGTACATATGTGTTGTATGGGACGTGTATTTGACTATGTGTTAGGACAGGAAAGGTGGACAAATCGGCTTGAACATATGTTGGAAATTAAGTGTAAATGCAACATTTCATCACAGTGTGCTTGAGTATATAGTGTCAGTATAATTCCATTGTTTGAAGTGAGCAATATTCCAGCAACATCACTGCGGGGGACACAAGAATATGGTCTGCACACATTGTACCCATGTGGGGAATCGAACCCGGACCTTCGGCGTGACGAGCGAACGCTTTAACCACTAGGCTACCCCACCTCCCCCCAGTGTTTGAATCTACTGACATCATGTTCCTAATGTCAAGATGTTTGAAAGACACGGGCCCTATGTGACAGAACACTTTTTTCAGTGAAACAATTATCATTCCGTATCGCTTCGAAGAATGTGCTATCCATGATATTTGCCAGGACAGTACAGGATCGCTTGTGTCGAAGCGAGGCTGTTGGAAATCGACCTCAAACGGCGATTCAAAATATTAGCAACATACACCAGGCTACTGCGGTTTGAGTTAGAAATCAGAAGACACGAAATCTCCAAGCCGCTCATCACCATGACAGCAGACATTTCGTCACGTGTCATGTTTTCAAATGAGTTCCCATTCACATTGCACGTACATGATCAGGGTACAGCCAGTATTATCTTATGACTGCCGGTGGAATGGTGTTTGTGTGGAATGGAATCAAGTTGAGCGAGTCAGTGTCACTGAACAGTAATATCTTGACTACACACCAACTCTCTGCTATCATGGGAGACTAACGGTATTGCCCATTACTGATCCACAAACTATGATCAGAGAAACTTTCCGTCTTGTCCCCATTGTGCTTCGAGGTGGTTGCCGGTCATAGCTGCTACTGTTGTACTTGATCCTAAATTAGTTCGTTCATTATTTCCATACAACTACGACCACAAACTAACATCTTACAGGTTGGGAAATGTAAAACAATTACCGGTGGAGGGAGTTGTCAGGACTTTGATCATGTCGTCCCTGGAACCTATGGCTTTCTTCCCTCGGTCTCTAAGTTCCGCTCGTAGCTGCTTGTCAGTATACTGATAGGGATTCAAGCAGGGCTTGGTGTCCATCATCACCTGGGAGGGATAGAGATACTCACTTACAAATGACATGTGTGCTGTAAACACAATATATATGTGACTTCAACATGACGTGTAATATAACTACCAGGGCCTACGTGTATCGTATGTGTAGATATTACGTAACAATATACTAACAACATGTTATATACTTTCAACATCAGTATATGAGAACAAAGAGGATTCACAAAACATATATTCAACGTGTGAGGTCTGTATTCATGTTTGACCGGATAGACTGCATATATATTTGACAATATGTACAGGTATGTATGTGTCAGATATCTGAATTCAGGTTTGACAAGGCGAACTTCTATTTTTGTTTCACAACAGACTTTCCAGCCGAGTGAAGGCGTAACGCCAAATGTTCATGTACTGCCTCTGCTAGCTTACCCAGTGGGGTAATGTTTGTCCTCTTGAAGAGTGATCCAAATATATGTTTGCCATGTGTGATCTGTATTCATTTATGTCTAACTAACCTTGATGCTTTTGATGATCTCCGCCACGTGTTTCTTGGTTTCATGCAGTTCCAAGACATCCAGGACATCAATGATTGACCCAAGCTTGATGTCACGGATGGAGAAGTTCTTAATAAACTTTACAGCATTCTTAAACAGTGTTGACAGTGCTGCAAAAAGTGGTTCCAGTGATTGTAAAACACAATGACATATAGCGATTATTTATAGAATCAAAACTTTCAAATTGTATCATAACATACCGTTATCTCCTGATCCAATAAGTTTATCAATATTCGCAGTAATCTTGTCCAAGATACCTGGAAGACAAGCAGACCAGTACACATTTAATAACAATCACGATATATTTATACAGCGCAAGTCCCAGCGAAGCTTCTCACAGTCGCATTACGTTTCAAACATTAACAAAACCGGTAAAAACAGTATTACAGTGCCAGCTTGGCTTTGACCAGTGCCACTTGATTCATGCGGTGTCTACACATATGGTTATTCTTTACATGGGAAGATGTGCATTTTCAGTTCATTGCGAAAGACCTGGAGAGTAGGTGCTGACTACATTATGATCCTGAGTTAACGATATGCACATTGAAAGGCTAAACCACCAAGTTTTGTTATTAACCTCAAGCTTCGTTATATCAGAGTCTGTTATTGCATCTGAAGGGAGTTCTCTTCTGATGAGGCTCCATCCAAATGAGGTTAAAATAACTTTTTTGACAAGTGTAGGATGTCAAAACAGACGTAGTGCTACATTGCATACTCGTAACTACTGGGATCTAGTTTAGAACAGCAGCAACACGAAGAATATAATTATACTGAATAATATTTATGAAATCATATAGTAATAGTGATTTCCATGAAGAATGCGCAAATAGTACTTGGACTATTAAATACGGAAACAGATGCATTGAAAGGACTTCAAGCTATACTGAAGCATGACGATACTTCATTAGCACATCAGACGAATCTTAACACTTACCACCACCACCACCCTCCTCCTCCTCCTCCACCACCACCACCACCTCCTCCTCCTCCCCCGAAGGATCCTGAGATGAGTTGATAGATCATAGTGTCGTCCCCCGACCCCATCTGCTCTGGGCTGGTATCGACTTTGTTCTTGCCGTCCAAGCAGATAATACAACCCTCGGCTATGGTGTCCATCTGGGAAAATGTGTGAGTAGGGTTTAATTAAGAATGCGCTATGAGCTGATGTGAAGGAATCAGAGCGAAGCGGGGAATTCCAACGTTCGAATTATGGCTGGACACAAAGACCACAAATGTTCACACGTACACTTTTAAACGCAACTTCTCTAAGCAGTTACCTTTCTGAAAACATACTGTATCATAAAACAAAATCTGCTGCAAATTGCCTTTAATTAAAGTTTTATACTGTCAAAGCTGCTCGAAGTTGATAAATGTTGATCTGGAGCTGAGTTCAGTTCCAAGACACTTTCCCCATATAGAAGGTTGTTGCTTTCAGCTGGGATCCGTGTCATTTGAATGACATTCTAAGTCTTTAGCCCGAGAATAAAGACTTGACTATATTAAGATGTGATGGAAACCGTACCTTGAGCACGACCTTGTAGTCGTCACACTCTTGATTCCAGGCAGGAAGACCTGGTACACGGGGCTCCAGGTAGTGGGTGGGGTCGATGAAGCCTCCATCTCGCTTCATGGATACGTGGACGTGATCATGCCCCTTGCAGGGGGACTCCGTGCTCACGCCAATCACCTGACCCCTCAACACCTGGTACCAAAACAACAGTGATATTTATCCTTTTATATACCACGCTCGTATTCATGGTCCGCTGACATTTGCCTTGTATTGCCCGCTCACCTAGCTCATCCTGTCTGTGACATTGCATAGCAATACATGTGTAATATTTGACATAAGGTTGATAGATTATAACCATTTCTCCTTTGATTTTACTCTGTGATTTTACTCTGTGTGATTTACCTCCACTTTAGACCCGTGAAGATCCAGGTGAGAATTGGTCTTCAGTAACCCATACTTGTCGCAAGAGGCGACTGACGAGATCGGCTGGTCAGGCTCGCTGACGTGGCTGACACATCGCATCCTATTTGCGTAGATCGATGCTCATGCCGTTGATCACTGAGCTGTCTGGTCCAGACTCGATTAGTTACTGACCGCCGGCATATAACCAAAATATTGCTGAGTGCGGCGTTTATCAACAAACCAACCAAACCAATACCCACCTTATATTGTGATTTATGATACTGTCCCATGTGTCATTGCCTGGTATTTTCATTTACCCGTATATATACCATGATGATTAACAGCAGCTAACGATATAACTGTGAGTAGCCATATACAAGGTAATTATACTGGAAGAACCGACAGCTTGAGGTATACATTCATTTCAAAGTCATGTTTAACGTATGCGCGCATGTGCATGAGCCCCGTTTTATAACGGTATCTGTTGATGTAGAGCAGCAACGGTATCTGGTACTAATGTTCTACAGATGATGTTGTCCTGTGAGATCCTGTTAATTGTTATACATTGATAGAAGGGCTATTAGACAAATGGAAAACATCCGCTTCACTATATTTAAAAAACGTACCTTTACCGGCTCCGATCGAGTGATGGTGTCGTTTGGTTTGATGTTAGTTATGTATATATGTGTATCCTTCAACGACCCACCGCGGATGTCGAGAATGACCTCATTGGGGTCTTCAGAGAGGGTCATAAGACCATGGAAAGGGGAGATAATCTGCAAAAAATATCATGACCTGTATCGTCATTGCATTCGAAAGCAAACAGGTACGTCGGTTACTGATATAACATGATGTGGGTATATACAGGGAGATTATTAGCTGGGTGATTTTCCTATAATATTTATTATTAGTAACAATCTACATATTTCTGTTACATTTTCTGTACACGTTGATAGCTGTATCTTTAAACAAAAAGTCCAGTGTTTTTGTAAAGTATATTTGGACACGATGTATGGTTACCGTAAGTTAATCATATAATGCTGATTAATGTACAGCTATGATTGTGTACAGACACGACATTACATCTCACACATTTACCGGAGGGTGATGTGAATTTCGTCGGACTGTTTTTCACGGTGATAAATCTTTTAAAAACCCAATATCAACATGTGTTCCCAGTTGGTTTACTGGACATTCAGAATTACCTGAAAATAGGTGCCAAGGAATGATAATGTTTTGCTTCTCCTGGCGGACCCTTTACTTGTAGACAATAACAATGTATATGTTTGGTGTGAATAAGGAGTCCTTCATTCTCAACATGATCCGCAGTCTACCGCGTCTGTTACTGTTAATGTGTAGCCAGGGGACGGATAGCAATAATGCTGGACAGTTTTCCTCATATGGTGTTCCTCTGATACATAGCAATATAGGTACATAGCTATGCCAGCGAACATTATTCAATGACGATAGTTACACGCATGTAATATATCATTATATGATAGGCTCAGCGCCTTGAGCATGTACTAGTCTCGTGGATTTTTGCGCTATATAAATATCCTACAAGAATAATAATTAGAAGAAATATATACCCAGTCGAAATGCCACACGATGTTAGTTTTATATATTGTCGTTCCAAACGTTCACGGCTTATCTGAATATATGCCACATCACCGTGAAATAACAACACTCATTCCAGAACATGATTAACACGGACTTCATCACTGACCAAATAAGTGGTTAAATTTGGCCAATCCAATCCTCATTTACCACTACTTATCGACAGAATGAGTGAATTAATTCAAGGTGCTTCAATTGGATAGGTAGCACACAAAAGTACCGTGTACACCGGCAAAATAGGCAAAGGTCGTGGCTGATAGCGAGAGCAAGAGTTCAGATGTTTACAAGGCCACACAACCAGTTCAGGGCGCACGTTTACCCTGTAATACTCGTGGAAGATGGATGAAGATTCCAGATCAGGATTTGTCCTTAACAACCTGTGCTGTCTGCAAATAATGAAACCTGATGTACCGGGTGGACCTAGTGGTCGGGTACGGCGATTTGGATGATTATGCGTCATGGGTGCACGTCGACAGCGTTAATCCTTGCTTACAATGTCAGTCAATGGTTTGTATAGCCCAGAATTAATGTTTTGCTAGGCCGCCGTTGTATAGCTTGAATATCGTTAAGACTATCGTTTCCACCCATGTATGTTGACCACGAGTGTAAATAGATATGCGCTGTGTTCTTGAAGTAAATGAAGCTCTTTATGACTGAATACATTTCGATGACTGGGTATGTTTAATTCAGGGCAAAGGTCAATATGATAACAACATACATTCTCGCCAGTTTTCAAGCGCACGTCCACTCCATCGTGTGCGTATTCCGTCCCAGTGCCGAGTCTGGAGGGGTACGTTCCAAAACCACTACAACCCCCTCCTTTCTCTCTCCTGGAATTGGGGAAGTCCTTGTGGAACTTGGGTCCAAACAACCGGTCAATAAAGCTACGGGCCGAACCGAATCTAAATCCAACAGACAGGAGAAATATCTTATGTGACTGGTAATGATATCGCGGTATGAAACAATCGTGGGTCCAAACAACCGGTCAATACAGCTACGGGCCGAACCGAATCTAAATCCAACAGACAGGAGAAATATCATATGTGACTCGTAATGATATCGCGGTATGAAACAACCGTTTCCAATATAATATCTATCAGTATCTTGAAACCACATGTGCGGCCTTATATAAGTCAATGGAGATTTGTGAATGTAAGTCAATGGCATTTTTTTTCTTTTCCCTTTCCACAAATTTTGTTTGAAACCTTTCCATTGACGAGGAAATGATTCGATGTTCATATTCCTATCGTGGACACTAACCATACGACCATAGTTTCGGAACTGTTCAGCTGTTTTAATACAAAGCATAAGGTACAGTGTGTATTTCAGGTCCACATATATTTTACGAGCGTTTCTTTGGTTGTTGGAAATTGTCTTCAACAAACATCAATATTTGCCCCCCATTATTTATAAGTCCAAGAAAGTACTAGTCCTCGATTTTGTTTGAAAGTGGAATCTGTCGTGGCTGCAACAGCCCTGCACTGCAGTCTGGATTTCCATTTTCAATCGAAACTTCAGAACCGTGTGTTTTAACAGTAACACCGAAACAGAATAGCTCTGCTTATAGTCGAAGAATTATCGCATTCATTCAACTGCCACCACAGTAAGACTCACGATCCTTCTTAGACGAAGCGAGCAACCGTCTAGGATCAGATGATTTTCCAGAATATAATGAAGATATAGCACCCTGGAGAACCAGGAAGGTGCTATGCCGATTCTGTATCACATGTCATCGATGACGGAATCTGACTGCATATATAACAGAGTCGGTGACCATCCATTTCAGTGAGTTTTCATATGACACGCCTTGTCCCTTTTCAATTGTAAATGAATTGAAGTTCTTATAAAAAACTGTAGCAAAATATGAAGCAATTGACACCAATAGGGTTACTGTTGGTATTATTGGTTGACGTCAGTTACCCGTTCTTAAGAATGTTGTAAGCTTCCTTGATGTCCATGACGACCCGGTACACCTTTTGGAAAGTGCCCAGGAACTTGGTCCCCATGTTCTTCAACCCCTTCAGCGGTCCAAGAATATCATCCAGGATCTCATTCAGCAGCTTCACTAACCGTTCCTTCTCCGAATTCTACAGATAGAAACACAAGCACAAATTATCTCTCATACACCCTCTTCGCAATTCAAGAAGGTTTTATGCAACTGAACTGTTCATCTTGGGGATATTTCATCGCAATAATATCTAGGAAATGTTATTGACAAAACCAAGACAGCAGAAGAAGCTGATATTATCAAACCCGCTTCTAAAAAAGCCGCTTCTTTTATGGTTCATTCTGTTCCTTGAACTGTTGGAGTTTCACGGGAGGAGACAATTGGGCTATAGGCAACTATTTCTCCCTTATTATAAAGGCGTGATTCATGACATTTTACACGTTTCTTCGCAATCCTGGTGTTCGGCGTGAATAATTATTTAAGAAGAAATGTTCCTAATGTTGCTACAACCTACCATCGATGTTTTCCCATGTGAGAAAGAGGCGACTTCGTCGTTAGTGATCGACTCCATCACCCATTTCACGCCGCCCTTTGCCAGAGTCGTGAAAGCAGTCTTTGCCAGGCTAATGATCTCACCGATAGGACCGTCCATCTTCATCCAGTCAGGTTTCTTACCTGTAATAATACGCGGATTACCGTAACATGAATCAGGCTTATTTTCATACAATGATGATGACTTTTTCACATGACGACTTGAAGCTTTGATTGCAGATGTAGTAGGAACACGCACCGTGCGGTTGCACAAGTACGCTGCAGTATACATATTCATATTTAATGTGAAATGGTGACTAACGTCGCGTATCATTTGTCTTACATGTGACACGTGAGTGCAGCCCTTGGTATAATGCCGGTGTTGTGGCGTTACATGCACAGTGATCACATACCATGCTGCAGTTATACATGGACACATCACTCAGACAAAGTATACTGATCGGTGGTCGATCTTCCGGTGGCATTGTGGTTTTAATAAAGAATCATTCACTTAAATACTTGAAGTGGTTTAAAGTAACAGAAAATGCTGTGTTCGTTCTTCTCGACCGTTCACTGTTTGGTTTTGATAAAGATATTCTATATTCCTGTGTCTATGTACAACCGGAGTCATCGTCATGGTATGATAAATTTCCCCTAACTGTAAAAATGGTATTAGTATATTCCAGGACTCTATATTAGAAATTATCTCATATCTACCAGATTGTTATATCTTGTGTGGCGGAGATTTTAATGCTCGAACCGGAACCAAAGCAGATTTTGTTGAAGATGACTTATTTGAATATACAGAAAATCATTCCTACTGGGATTTTCTTATAGATTATTTTAACTTGCAGCGTTTCTCCGCCGACAAGGTCGTTAACAACTTCGGTAAAACATTTCTTGATATGTGCTCTGTTTTAAACACTCATATACTAAATGGTCGATGTGGAAGTGACACAGAAGTTGGAGATTACTTTTCTAGGTTCAACTGGTACCAGTGTTATTGACTATATAATTTCTTCATCAACAATATTTGACTATATTCTAGATTTTAGCATACAAACGAGAACTGAATCTGATCATCTTCCCATTACATTAAAACTAAACACAGTACAACTCGAGCAATCCAACACTTCTACCAAATGTAGGAATAAGTCGTTTAAGTTCATTTGGGATAACGATAAATTAGAACAGTTTAGAAAAAATATTTTGTCAGATAACGTACAAGAATTACTAGATAAATCGATTGACTGTGCTTTCGTTAATATTGATGATAGTATAAGCTATATGACCGAGGCACTCTGTCTGGCCGCCTCTTGCATGCAGAAAACAGTTAGCCCTCCCACAACAACAACTAATAAATGGTTTGACTCTGAATGTGAAAGATTAAAATCAGACCGATGTAGAGCTCTGAATAAGTTTAGGAAATCGAAAGAGAAAGAATCATACGATCAATATTGCGCTAAACGAAATAAATATAACTCAATTTGTAAGGAAAAACGCCTTAATTATTATAAAGAGAAGCAGAGAGAAATAGGAAACAATATATCTGATTCCAAAAAAATTTGGTATGAACTCAAACACCTGAATACTAGACATGAAGCTCAAAACAACATCGAAATGAACGACTGGTTAGAACACTTTCGGACACTGTTTAACTCTTTACACAACGAAAATGACGATGTAACATGTGATAATTTTGAGAATGAAAACCCATCAGATCCGAATTCAGCGCTTACCAAGGTAATACTTGATTCCCCAATTACTAGAGATGAAATCTTAGATAACATTAAACAATTGAAATGTAATAAATCACCAGGAATTGATAAAACAATATCTGAATTTTTAAAATACTCAGCAGATCTTATCGTCCCGTACTTAGAATAGCTCTTGAATTTGATATTATAAACTGGTACGTTCCCCAGATGTTCGGCAATTGGCATAATAGTTCCTATCCATAAACAAGGTAATATAAATAATCCAAATAATTACAGAGGCATAACACTACTGAGCATATTTAGTAAAACTTCCACCTCTATAATAAATAAAAGACTTGTAAACTGGGGAGACTCAATGGATAAGATCAGCGAAGCGCAAGCTGGCTTCAGACAGGGATATACGACAGTAGATAATATGTATATACTGCAAAGTATTATTCAAAGGTATTTAAACTCTAAAGGGGGGAAATTCTACGCATTATTTGTAGATTTTTCAAAAGCTTTCGATCCAATACAACGAAAAATACTTTGGCTTCTATTTAATACCCACGGTCTCAGTGGTAAAATGAGTAAACTTTTATGCAATATGTATGAAAATGTTAAGGCTTGTATTAAAAGTAATCATAATTTTTCAGAAACATTTGACTTGCAACTTGGTGTGAGACAAGGCTGTATACTAAGCCCATTTCTATTTTCCTTTTGTATATATGAGTTAGCACGACAAATCGAAACTAATTGTGTACACGGGATTCAACTCCACCCAGATATAGTTCATATTTTCCTATTGCTATTTGCAGATGACATTGTTTTGTTCTCAAGCACGATTAATGGCTTACAGAATCAAATTAAGGAACTTGAAAGTTACTGCGATAAATGGAAATTAACTGTAAATAGAGAAAAACAGAAAATTGTTGTATTCATAAATGGAGGCAAATTGTCTTAAAAGGAAAACTGGTTATATAAAGGTATGAAGCTGGAGTGCATTGGCTTTTATAAATATTTGGGACTATATTTCACCAGTGGCCTGTCATGGACGAGGCATGTAAAATATGCAGCGTTACAGGGACAAAAAGCATTAATTGGAATTATGAAACAGTTGAGTGTACTTGGTAATATTAACTACTCTTCATTCTTTAAAATATTTGATGCCAACGTCAGTCCAATTTTATCATATGGGGCCGAAATTTGGGGAATAACAAAATTTGACGAAGTTGAAAAAATCCATTTATACGCATGCAAAAATTTCCTCGGAGGTAAAATTAACACTATTAACGCAGTGATTTATGGTGAATGCGGTAGGTTCATCAATGCACATTCTTACAAGCATTAAAGTTATTAAGTACTGGCTAAAACTGTTGATTATACCTTCAAATCGCTTACCAAAGAAGTGTTATAATATGATATTGTTATATGATAAAGATGGACAAAAAAACTGGGCAACTAATGTAAAAACCTTTTTTATATTCTATTGGTTTTGGAATTACATGGAAAACACAATATGTCGAATCACCTACGTTATTCATACAATCCTTAACGACAAGACTAAAAGATATGTATATTCAAACATGGTGTGAAAGGATATCCTTATCAAATAAATGCATGTATTATTCATTGTTTAAAAATGCCATAGTCCTTGAGTCATATATATCTATCCTGTGTTAATGTTAAAAAGTTTAGAATAGCACTGGCACGATTCAGATGCTCTTCTCATGATTTGTTGATTGAAAGAGGCAGATATATGAATGTAAAAAGAGAAAATAGAATATGTACACTTTGTAATTTTAACGAAATAGAAGATGAATTACATTTTCTTCTAATATGTCCATTTTATGACAGGTTGCGAACAAAATATATCAAAAGATATTACTATGTCCATCCAAATGTGGTAAAATTCTCCTCACTGTTAAGTAGTAAAAATCCAGTTCTTCTACAAAATATTTCAATGTTCATTTACTATGCTATGATTACCCGATCTAAATTCCTCTCAAATGTAACATAACTTTATGTACTATAGGCCTGTGGCCTTCTCAGTGCAAATAAAAGATTATATATACTGACAGCCAGGGCAACAACAAGTACCATCTTTTAACGGCTTTCAGTATCGAACACCTGAAGGTAGGACGATCAGCTACACCACAGAGACGTGTTATTTAGCTGATTGAGTGGCTGAAACCAAGTTAAACCTCACTTGCAGACCTACCCGTGAAGATCCGGGGTAGAATATTGATCTTCAGTAACCCATGCTTGTCGTAAGAGGCGACTAACTGGATCGGGTGGTCAGGCTCGCTGAATCGGCTGACACATGTCATCGGTTCCCAAATGCTCATGCTGTTGATCACTGGATTGTCTGGTCCAGACTCAATTATTTACAGACCGCTGCTATTTTGCTGGAATATTGCTGAGTGCGGCGTAAAGCTAAACTCACTCACTCACTTGCAGACCACAATGTGACCACAGAGAGAAAGACAGACCGGCATCACCAATATCACTGGCATCTATATTATAATTTCGACCTCTGCAACACATAAATTATCAAAAGGTGGAAAACGTATGGATGTGATTTCTTGTAAGTGACTTTACGAAGTAAATTCTAACTCCTTCATCAGATGAAGATAAACTTACGGAGTATCTTCAGATGAAAATGGAGGCGTTAGAATATACACCGCATAGTGGTGTCACGCCGAAGACGTCGACATCCATAAACATTCACCATTTATGTGTATCGCTTCTAAACGTATTCTGGGCGATGGTGTAGCCTAGTGGTTAAAGCGTTCGCTCGTCACGCCGAAGACCCGGGCTCGATTCCCCACATGGGAAAATGTGTGAAGCCCATTGGTGTTGTCCCGCGCCGTGATATTTCTGGAATATTGCTAAAAGCGGCGTAAAACTAAACTCACTCACCTATACGCACTCACAGACTTTATTTAAATAATTTATTACACTGATACCTCATTTCGACAGAATTCAGCATTCCGATGGTAATTTTTACTGTAATTATAGGTGTCTGTAGTTCAAAATTAGCTTTTGCTAAAAGAAAAATGTGTGAATTTTACCTGTCTAGTGTGACGCAAGTATCAAGAGTCAGTGTACGCATGACCTGTAAATGGATGGGCCTCTAAGAGAGTCCATCTCCATCTCTGTATAGAATACCTGTCACAGACAGCTTCCGAGACCTGTGTACAAACTCACCGTGAATGAACGAGCACTTGTCTTTCACGTCCATCACTGCCTTTATAACATTCGTCACGTGGTTTTTGACACTGCAATGAAACAAACGTACTTTAGAACGCCCATAATTCGAATCTGCAGAAGATGATTGAGCTATAGTTAAGGGGAAGGGGATTGTGGGACATGTGAGACTTGTTCAAGAAGTACCAAGAGATCACATTCTAAATACAAAAATAAGTGTTTCACGTTTAGGAAACATATATATTCTTGGCATATGCATAAGATGAAAAGAACAGTTATAAATTAGTTAGAATTCGTTATTACTGACAGTATTAGTTTTAGCAGTAGTAGTAGTTGCTGTTTCAGTGATGGCAGCAGCAGCAGTAGCAGCAGCAGCAGCAGCAGTAGTAGTAGTGAGGTGAGGTGAAATTGGGTTTTACGTCGTGCTTGAGAATATTTCGCTCATATGACAACGTGCATGCGTGTGTATGTGCGTGTACTAGCCCAGACTGGTTTTATAGTGCTAGCCCACTGAGATACCATGCCGCAGTGAAGCATGAATACCCCACTCAGACACATTATACTGACTCCGAGCCGACCAGTCCTTGTTGTACCCATTAATGCCGAGCGCCAGGCAGGGACCAACAAGTACCATATTTTAACGTCTTTTGGTATGACGCAGTCGGGGATCGAACCCGCGACCTTCCACTCTCCGGGCGGACGCTCTAACCACTACACCACGGAGGCGGTCTGTAGTAGTAGTAGTACTACTAGTAGTAGTAGTAGTAGTAGTAGTAGTAGTAGTAGTAGTAGTAGTAGTAGTAGTAGTAGTGGTAGCGGTAGTAATAGTAATAATTATAGGTGGTAGTAGTTTATAAGTGGTAATGGTTGTAGTCATGGTTGTAGTGATAGTCTGGCTGAGTTTGGTTTTACGCCGCTTTCAGCAATATTCCAGCAACATCACGGCGGGTGTAATGATAGTAGTGGTATCAGCAGCTGTAGTAGTAATAGTAGTAGTAGTGGTGGTGGTGGTTTTGCTAGTTGCATTTGTAGCTCAGTAATATCGACTTCGTTGCTTTAAGTAACAGTATCATTAGCCTCAAACGGACATACCTCATTACACTTGCAGCAATATTGGATATTGCCGATTTGGGGTTTTTGTCAAATGTTCTGAACGATCTGATGACCTTGTTGATGTCCTTGAAGATTTCCTTGGCTGCCGTTGGTATTACAACTGTAACAGCTTCCATCAGCGACTGAAAGGAGAGCAACATGGCGATAGTTTGATGTTGTATCTGTTTACTATCCAGACGTACTATCTTGTTCCACACACAAGACAGAACTTCAATATAAACACTCCTGTACTTGATGTTTTATGATTTCTAAGATGCCTAGCGGTTAGAACAATCGAAAAAAAAATACATTATCACACAATAAAGGTATAGTTTTTTGATGACGTAACAATTGAATGACGTTATCTCGTCACTGCGCCATTCTAGTGTGCCCCCTCGTAATCGAACCATTTTACATTACGTCACAATGTAAGCGACGTCACGATGCATGTCAGTTGTCATCGCCTTGTACGGCCTCCTACAGTAAACTACACCGTTGCATCCCATTTCTTGGTTTGCAGTTGCTTCACGCAGTTAACATCACTGGCGGAAACATTACGTTTATGTTTTACGACGGTTAAAATGTCTCATTTCGACTCACAAGTTTTCAGCGACACGGTAACGTTCGTAATATTTACATTCCCACAATGCAATTGTGGAATGTCGCTTGACTACTCAACTTCCTCTGGATGTACTGATCTAAACTTACGCTGGTAGTAGAAATGCAACGTTCATATTGCCCCATATGGTTTACGTTAATGACAGATGTAATTAAAATAGTTCAAAGAAGATATTGAATCCGAACGTAAACCGTCATCAAACTGTTATCATTTGTTTTTTTTCTGGTAACGTTCGTCTTAACGTAGGGGGCAGACACATCAATAGAACAGCGCGCCAGTTAGCCCTGTGCGAGGATTCTTAATTTAGGTCACCGACACCGTCGTTTGTTTTCTGCCTTAAATTAATCGTAATTATCTTTAGAAAGTATTAAATTTGGCATCTTGGAAAAGAAATACAGTTCGCCCTACCACCATGTATAGTGTAATAAAACACACTTTCGCCCTGAACTATTATAACGTTAAAGCACTCGGACGCAAGCGTCCTCGTGCTTTAACTATAATAGTTCAGGGCAAAAGTGTGTTTTATTACACTATACATGGTGGTAGAGCGAAGTGTATTTCTTAAATACACACTCTTATACTTGATGTATTATGATATACACACTCTTGTACTTGATGTATTATGATATACACACTCTTGTACTTGATGTATTATGATATACACACTCTTGTACTTGATGTATTATGATATACACACTCATGTACTTGATGTATTATGATATACACACTCTTGTACTTGATGTATTATGATATACACACTCTTGTACTTGATGTATTATGATATACACACTCTTGTACTTGATGTATTATGATATACACACTCTTATACTTGATGTATTATGATATACACACTCATGTACTTGATGTATTATGATATACACACTCATGTACTTTCTGACAAGTTCCAAACCGCCGTAGGCGTAGTGAGAAGTTGACTTTGGTTTAATCACTTTGAACAGCATCTCAGGTATACCAGTTAGGTTTGGCTAAAATCCGGAATCGTGATTCAAACAAGACACGTTTGACCACTACGGAGAGCCTAAAATTATCGGCATGGTACAGAAAAGCCTGGGGGAAGCTGGGACTTTAAACCCATGGTGCTGGTTTTCTCGCATCATGAGGGAGACAAATCTGCATAACGAAACTTCAATGGCACCAGCTGTGTCTCACACGACGACAACCTCGGTCTGGGTAGTATATCCAACATGACAAGCCTATCGCTTGTACCGGAGAGCGTGAGGTCTTTTCTTCTGAACATAGACCACTTATGACAGATATATTTGAGCACGTTGAGTATACCATTACGCACTGAATGCATTGCATTGATTTTTGCATATTCGAATGGCATTATGTCTTTGGAAATTGTTAGTCTAATTTAACATATGGGAACTACTACCAACTTGTAATACGTTCACGCTTAATACCTGGTGAATAGGACAAACCCGAGAACAGAACATCTATGATTCTCTTGTGTATGCGTTAGAAGGGAATATAAAGGAATTGCACTCACGTTGAAAAAGGTCATCACATCTCCCTGGGCGCTCCCTACGAGCGATGTAATCTTCAGCACCAAATTGCGCATTGGTCGAACAAAAGGTGGTAGGTCCTTTTCATCAATCTCCCCCAGTAGATTTATAGCCTTCCCAGCTTTGTCCATGATCGAGGCAAACTTCAGAAACAATCATACATTCACGTATATCCCATTGCATGACTGTAGCGATAGTTTGTGTCCAATGTTGTTTTTGCGAATAGCAACAAAGAGCTTAACGTATCTGTTTCATCACAACGATTCCACTACATAGGAATCTTTTATTTTCATGGAAGCTATTACAGTATTATGAACAGCAAGCGATGTTCTAAAAAATTTGTGAATTGACAAGGGACAAATTTATTTTGGGAATATATCATATATCATCAATTTCACGGTTGATATAAATATCATGCTGTTTTAATATTTCAAGATTTTGAAAACAATGTTTCTTTTGAAAATGTGGAAAATTACATGTGTCAGCTCATGATTGGTAAGAGTAAACGTTTCCTCGGCTTTCCTGTATATATGGTATGGCATTGTAGCAGGGATAAGCTGGCTTCGACATATTCAGCTACGAGATTGCATACTACCTCGTAATTCTTAAATTAACTGAAACTGAGATCAAATACCTAACCGAATTTCTGTCGGACAGAATAATTGATAGTGAGTTGTTACTTTGCCAGGAAGTTCTTCCAGTGCCGTCTTGAAATCTTCAAAGATATGATCTATATTCACATCTCCTTCCGTCAACGACTTGAACAGCTCGGTTCCAGAGCCGATGGCTTTGATGGCGTTGTCCTTAATGTTGAAGAAGAGGTCAAATAGTTTCTTCATGTCGCCCTTGGCGTTTTCCTGAAACACACAACATACAATAATGTCCTGCAACTTTTCCAGCTGTGCAAATACTGCAACAATGGGTTGGAAACGGCGGATACACACTAGATATGAATTTATCCAGGTAGATGTTCTATTTGGTACTGGATTCGAGAAATGTATTTGTCACTAACATTTCTTGAAGACACGATATGTTTCTAAAAAGAGCTATGCCAACTCGATGACCTTGGAGATTCCCATGTGAGGCTGAGGCCACAGAAAACAGGTGAATATTACTGAGAACATTCACAGTTTGTATCACAGATGAGGTATGACGTGATGCACTTTGTGATGCAGATGTTTATATGTTGTCTTAGTTCGATGTGGCGTGTTTATTCGTTTTACACACATTAAGGATATGTGGGTAACGGTATCCAGAAAAGTTCCTCAGAAATGACGTAACCATTTGCTTAACTTCTTTGAGAGGCATTTTAGAAGTTGTATAGATGAAGGAAAACCAAGTTCTATGGATAGTCAACTTCTTTATTGCAATGAGCGAGACGTTTCGGTGTAGGTCGCTTGCTTTATAACGGTGTTAGTACCTACACCGACACGTCGCACTCATTGCAATATAGAAGTTGACTATCCATAGAACTTGGTTTTCCTTCACCATTGGCTTAATTGTGGACGTTTGGTAGTTTAGATTCTTATAAATGGACATTTCGACAATAGTAATGTCATAGACTGGTTATGTAATCAGTCGGGCAGCGGCGACAACATTCCGAAATCAGCGATGTCGTTAAACCGACTACAGTTACAAGCACAACCTATCCTACCATCACCCAATCACGAAACAGCGAACCTTTATAGGACCTGACCTCATATTGCCGGGGTAGGTAATCAAAAGCGACAAAATCCCTCGCAATGTATTTATATGGTTTTAATGTTGCAAGTCGTTTAGTTGTTCATGGATGTTTATGGTTTTGTTTGTACCAAATGCACATCTTGAGAAGCATTTATTTCTTAATTATTCATTTTCACAAACTGATGACAAATGAACGCTCACCATGTACACCAAACGTACCTTCATCATATTCATGTCATAGGACGCGCCTCCCTTGAAACAGACGCGGCCAAAAAACAACTCCAGTGTTTTGCCCATGAAGCCCAGGTGCACCCGTGCATAGGCTTCGTCATGGATGTCCAGTCGGGCATGGCTGTTGAGCAGGGCTGACGAAGGCATATATTGGTATATTATGGATATTGCGAATTCGCTGTTTAAGAACTACGGTTGTAACTAAAATACTTTTAAGTAAGTCTCACACCACCGTGACATAAATGGAGAGTACCGTTAAACAGAACTCACAAGGTATCTGTTTACAAGCCAGTGGCCAATTACAACTGCTTCTCATATCTAATCAGACGTTATATCTGCTCTCTATCGCTGGTAGTTAACTATGATTCCAAGAATAATGGATCATTGGTACATAAGGTATCGTTGCCTCCAAATACTGGAGTGTCCAGGTCAGGGGCATTCACTGCATATTGATAGAAAGGTGCTCACAGAATTTCAGGTCTAGTTCATTTTTAATGATGAGACCAAATGCTGCCCCAATTTTGGTCGAGCCAATCATCTTTTGCCAGTCCACACTGGGGGATTTCAGGTTGTACTCCCACTTCTTGTTGACGAAGTCCTCCACTGACCGCTTGTCACGGTGGTGCATACTGAAGTCATGTATGCCCACGTCACGGGGGTCGGCGTAGAATATTGATCCATTAATTACCCTGGAAAATGAAACTTTTCAACGTTATGTGGGTACAATGTGTTGTTACATTTCATTCTAAGCAAGAAACGGCATCCTTGATGAACATCAACCCAATACAGAACAGGAACGCTACATGGAGTTATGATACATAGCTCTCACCGTATGCATGAAAACATCAGATCAACGCGTCATCTCTACATATTCACTCCTTACATGCCAAACGTTTAGCACAGTACTATGTTTAAGATAGATACTCTATATAACAAGGACTATTTTGAAGTACTTGACATGGCAGTGCAACAACAAAGTATGTCTTGGTACAGTGCGATAGAGAACAAACAATCAAACCTGGCATATTTTTTTATTTCTGTACCGAGTTTGTGTTGGATAATACCTACCCTTTCTCCATATACATGGGTGCTACGGCAACCGCCTTAGGGTGGGCCTGGTACTGCAGTAAGGCTTCGTACCGCACCTTCTCATCATCGTCATACAGTGCTGTCCGCAACATCAGGTCCGCAATCTGAAACAAAGGTCCACAATATCATACTAGCGGACTGCCGTATCAGGTCCGTAGTCTGAAACAAAGGTCCACGTCACCATGCTACAGTCTGCAGCATCAGCATTCAAACAAAGTCCACGTCAACATCTTACAGATCACTCTGCAGCATCAGATCAATGCCCTCAAACAAACTCCACGTCAATATCTTACAGATCACTCTGCAGCATCAGATCAATGCCCTCAAACAAACTCCACGTCAATATCTTACAGATCACTCTGCAGCATCAGATCAATGCCCTCAAACAAACTCCACGTCGATCAGCTTGCAGCATCAGATTAATGCCTTTAACCAAAATCCACGTCAACATCCTACATATCAATCTGTAGCATCTCGTTCGTCCCTTCAAACAAAGTCCACGTCAACATCCTACAGATCAATCTGCAGCATTAGGTCCGTAATATAAAACAAAGAATAGCTAGTTAATCCGCAAACAAAGAAAATGGTAAACGCATGTATGAAACTTTGCCTTTTCGTGATGGTATTTCCTCAAGGCGTGAATCCCTGCTCGCTTCACCCACTGTGAGTTGGTCGAGTTGATGTGTGACACTATATGTTCATATGATCGAGAGAGAGCAGCGTTCCCCAGCGCACCGAGGAGAACCACCCTGTAGTGGTCAACTAGCTGGAGATGTTCTTCCTTCATCACAGACCGCGCCTTTCTATAGACATAGGGATCTGTAACAGAACAAAGGTGAGAAAGATATCGAACCGAGGACAAAGTATAGTAAACATCCTTCCTGGTCCATTGCTTAATTCAAGAAGCAAGCACACTTTAAAATGAATGCATCATTTCAAAGTAGTAAAAAGCAGTGAATTAATCTTTGTGGATTATAAACTTCAGTGATAAAGAGCATGTCATGAAATATTTCTTATCATCGTCACATAGTGGGGTGTCTGCGGTGTGTGACAAGAATTATAGTGTGCCATCGTCGATGGGAAGATGATCGTTAATTGTGTTGCTAACCACTCGTATATATGGCCAAGAAATATATCTGATTGCAAAGTAAAACAACATTCACTCACTCACTCACTCACTCACTCACTCACTCACTAACCGCGTCCATTCCTATGACACCCTGACACCTACGAGCTGGAATAGAACTGTTTGTATTCACCACATCTACAGGATGCAAAGCCTCACCATGAAGTCCAAGCCATTTCTCCAGATTTTTGACAATATCTTCGCTTTCCTTTTTCCTTCCAGCATCCCACAGTCGCCTAGCAACCACTCCGGTTGCTAAGACGATCCGCTGGTGTGTATCCTTTTCCAGGAGTTCTAGAAACGACATCGGTGGATAGAAGCATAGTTGGGTCATCTTGTGAATGATCACCTGTGGACAAAAGAAGAACGTGAAGCTGGATACAAAGTGAAAGAAAGTCATATTTACACGTATATCCAGTTATTCACCCGTTTTTCACGGCACATGAGTATGGTTTCAGGTGAAATCACAGAAGGATGTATGAAATTGTGAGAATATTGCTAAAAGCTCAACTCACATACTCGCTCAGGGCCCCGTTTCTCAAAGCGATCGTAACGCAAAGATGATCGTAACTCCCATACTTTAACATAGGCTTACGACTGTCGTAGCGCTACGATTGCTTTGAGGAACGGGGCCCAGGACAAGTGTGTTCTCTACTATTTGTCTTAGGTTGCCAAAGGCTAACGACGGTTAGAAACAAAACAGCAGTTAGGCCTTAATACTTACATCTATGGGCGGAGTGTCCATGGAGACGATGTGAATAAGTAATCTCTTCAAGAGGTACTGATTAGGTCGTGTTTTGTTGAGTATGTGTGCAAAGAGTAGGTTTTGGGATAGGTCGTTCTCCAGCACTGCTATTGCATCGAACAGGAACTTCTGGTCCTTGTGTTCCCGTGTCCACCTGGACGTAAGAGTCATTTACCATTGAATCCTGGTTATCAAATTGTTCCCCTCTCGTACAGTTCATTTAGTGCAACAACGGACACCAATTCCACATTTGGAAACTAAAATCGAATTAATAACTAGTTCATGTTAAATGATATTATTTGAAAGATTAATGTCAATTCGGTTTAGTAATTAGTCTATTGAAAACACGATTCGTCTTAAAGTCTGGTTATTTATGAGATTTGGATATATATGGGAAAGACAGTATATTAGTAGCTTAAATTCCTTCCTGTCTGAATTTATGATCAGGGCTCAGCATATATTCCATCAAGAATGGCATAACTCGTTATCATCAAGTTCTAAAACTTGTTCATATTCTCTTTTCAAGTGTCATCTATCTATGGAACCATATCTAAGTGGTATTAACGTTAGTAAATTTCGCATTGCACTCGCACAGTTTCGCTGTGGTTCCCATCAATTAAATATTGAGACAGGTAGATACACAAATAAGCCCAGACATCACAGGTTATGTAACATGTGCGACAATTATAGAAAACGAGTATCATTTCCTTTTAGTGTGTACTGCATACAGTTCCTTGCGCTCTATATATATTCCTGCCAAGTTTTACACATACCCTTCTTTGTCAAATTACAATATATTGATGACCTCAAACAATACCTTTGTCATCAGAAATGTAGCAATGTTTGTTTATTATGCTTTAAAGCACCGCCAATCATATATGGCTGCATACATTTAATATTTGTATTATGGGCCGATGGCCTACATACACTCTGCGAATAAAGATTTTGAAATTTCGTGTATACGTGTTTTTACATCTCATTTCACTAGATTTCCCCATTTGCCACTGTTAACGTGGGATGATACTCAAATACATTTGTCTGTGCAATTTCTAGTTTATTGTAACGATCGTATTTCGACATTTGGTACACGTGGTCTCCTCTTGATTCCTTAAACATGCACATATATGCTTTTTACATGAATAATTATTTTTATAACGTACATAACTATAAAACTATATCATATGTATAAAGTGAATACGTTACGAACAATACAGAACGCAGTACAGCAGCTTACGTTGGTTTTCTCGTGAAGTATCGCTGCGCAATATCTGCCACCACCTTGTCTGGGAGAGCCTTCAGCGTTGACGCCAGACGGAAGAAGCACATGGACATCCGTTTGGAACCTTCACAACATGGGAACACTCCACTCAACTGCACAGTACCCATTACTTACTGGCACATTCTGTCATTTAAGATTGCAGAGGTGAGGTGAGGTGAAATTGGGTTTAACGTCGTATTTGAGAATATTTCGCTCATATGACGACGTGCATGCGTATGTATGGGTATGTGCGGCTGCTTGTACTAGCCCAGACTGAAGCTGGTTTTATAGTGCTAGCCCACTGAGATACCATGCCGCAATGAAGCATGAATACCCCACTCAGACACATTATACTGACTCCGAGCCGACCAGTCCTTGTTGTACCCATTAATGCCGAGCGCCAGGCAGGGACCAACAAGTACCATATTTTAACGTCTTTTGGTATGACGCGGTCGGGGATCGAACCCGCGACCTTCCGCTCTCCGGGCGGACGCTCTAACCACTACACCAAGGAGGCGGTCTAAGATTGCAGAAATCGTGTTGGACTCACATTAGCCTTTTTCAGGTTATCTCGCCGGTTTTGAAAACATGTGGCTTTCGCTTCTAACTTATTAAGTTTAGCCAGCAGGTGGAATGAATTCGACATACATGAAGTCGTGTTCTGGGAGACACTGCAGACTCACTATCTATCAACGTCATTACAGCGCAACGTCGTTTCTGTATAAACTAACAATATGCAAACCGTGACTATCAATAAGCATATCATCATGACTTCCACGTATTTTCAAAGAACTTCTAAAAGTTTTAAAACTGAGGTCACAAGGTTCAAGGACTTTTGTCATATTGTAAATATTCTACGATTGATTTTCTGTCGACCACATACCCTGTTCCGGTTCCTCCCTCATGCACGTCAGGTTCCTCTCCAGGTACCCCAGATACTCCGCAACATTCACGGGCTTCTTCTTCTGCTTCACCTTCATAACATCAACCACAAGACAGCGTATATGTCATGAATGATAACAAGCCATGCCAGATATGCGTGTTTCAAACTATTCCTGAAATCATGGTCATGTCGGGCGTCCTAATGACCTCTCACTTAGTGTCAAATTTTGGCTTACAACTTCAACAAATGTTTACGTCTTGACGTAACAGTAAACATACTCACATTTCCAAGATGGATGGATGATTTTCCGATTCGCCTTGGTCCTTTTACTGGAGCATCATGAACTTTGTGCTTTGTAAGAAACTCCAGCTTTCCCAAGGCTAAGGCTGACATTTCAGGAAATTCTGAGAAGAACATTAAAGTTGAAATGACTGACATTTTATAAACTGTTTGTCTTTGACAGTATATGTCCTGATGAATGCACTTTAAAAATCATAGAAATGGGAAAAGGTCGCACCGACAAATATATGTTACTACGAAATGTTATTTCGGCAACTGAACGTTAGAAATATACTCAAGCAACTCATCTAGATGAGTATCGTTTGATAAAAGTGGCATTACCCATGTCCTGTAGCTGGTTGACAGGCTTCACAGGTCGCCCTGTACTATGAGGATCAAAACTGAAATATGAATATTGTTAATTGAGCATGAATTCACATCAGACAAATTACTAGACATGGTTTGAATGACTTCTACACGACAAATAATATCCCTAAACCAGTAAATTGTGTCCTAGAGCGAAAACAGCATCCACTGATCTAGATTTAGGCCAACTGTAATTCGTAGAATCTCATCCCCCGTCACGTTGACATACAGCGTTCTAACTGAGATATTGTTCAAGACGTTAATAACGTCACCCATTCACTCCACTGCAAGATTCAAAATGAGCTATATTGTGCGAACTGTAAGTTGATAATAACTACAGTGATGAAGCTGGTATGTCACTAGCGTCTGGCATATCGAAAAGCTTTCTTACCCATCTACCCGTAAAAAGAATCCGGGTTACAAGATTCAGTAACCCACAGTTGACATATGTCATCGTATCCCAATTGCGTAGATCGATGCTCATGCTGTTGAACACTGGATTGTCTGGTCCAGACTCAATTATTTACAGACCACCGCCATATAGCTGGAATATTGCTGAGTGTGGTGTTAAACAACAACAAACCAAATTGAATCTTACCCATCTGCAACCTTGTGGATGGTCTGGAACGTCTCGTCGATGACGACTGTGTGCACGGTTCCGAGTTCACGGTTGTAATACAGAGTCTAGAGACGAACAATTAAACTTCAGAAGGATCGTATCATTGCTCGTGGCATGGTAACAATGAAACATATTTCTACAGTGACATCAACCCTCAAAGTCGGCTACAATTTAGTCTGGTATACTGTGGGTGGTGAATCGGTTAAAATAGATTGAATTACATTGTCCAGAGTCAGGCGTTTAGAGAACTTCATTTCTAAAGGATACTAAAATTAATGTTTAAAGGTAATCTGCAGAAACTCACCTTTGTGTAGTTAGAGGTGGCGTGCTCCACTGGATGGTCATCCGGGTGTCTGGTCTTCGTGAACACGTGACCTTCGACACTTGGTTGAACAGTGTAGGTGGCGTTGTGGAGGCCTACAGCAGGGAACAGTGTTAACACCAGTACACCACTATGTCCTAATGTCTGAGTGACTTGGTTAATTGCTCTTATGCCAGTGCTGGGCTATGCTACAGCCTCATCAACATGGCTGTTTTTGTAACAGGCCTTCTCCTGAATGTAAGCACCCCACACACCGACCGTATGGGACTTTAAGACAATGTGTGTTGCCAACAAAGGAGCAAGGCACCCTTTTCTGGTCCGATGGGTTCGCCATTCCGATATGTAATTTATTATAGATTAAGTATTTAAGATGGTCAATTGCTTAACGATATAGATAGAATCAAACCCGCCAAGATCAACAACTCCAGTACACCCCCCCCCCCCCCCCCCCCCCTTGTCTCATTACGTGTATGTCCTGTAATTTTTTTTTAAAAGAGCAACTTGTCACCTTCATGTCCAGATTCAAGGACGTGGTAACGCCATCCTTCTGGCAGTCTCTCCGTAGGCACCTGTAACACAGACATAGCAATGCCATCAGTAGGTTTTGTAGTCTAGAATCAAAGCCACGTTGAACGGACGTAGTTAATTCCTTCAGTCGGAACATATGCCCTGCGGCAAAGCATAAATGTAAAATGTCCAAGGGAATATTAAGCTCAACCGGTTAGTGTTATAATATTTGCCGATATAAATTAATTATTTTTCGAAACCAACTGATGTGAAAACTATCCTTTATCACCACCATAAAAGTGAACTTCCTTATGTGTAAAATCTCATTATGAGCTAAGCAGCAGTCTAATACCAGAAATCCCGTCTATTTAGGTGACAAAAGCTGACGATGGTACAAACTACCCATACATCTGATTCATGGTGAAGCCTGGAAGCGAACATTGCCGAGAATCCTTTCTTCATAGCAACTGCCTCTTCATCGTCATCAGGAGGATGATACACGTGGGTTATCTCCCCTTTTCGAGTTATCACAAATGAGAACCTGCAAACAATATTTGTGGTATATTTGAGAAGGAGTTCGTGCCTTTCTGTAAGATTCCATTGATACATTACCTAACCCATGTAGGTACGTGCTATACACCTCCAGTTGCCTTCAGTGGCTTACAAGTACATATTAGTTGAAATGCCCTGCCACGCTATGTACATGGGTACAACTCATGCATACATTAAAATACCAGTAGTATGTGCACAAGTACGGAAATAGATATACGAAGTTGGTCAGATATGTATTTTTGCAGTTAGTACACATAATTGAAAGACTAACACCAACGGACAAAGCAGGTCAAGAATGCGGGAATGACTGTACAGTATAACAGAATACTGTGATATAGTAATTACTTACCACTTTGAAAAATCCCACTGATGACTGATAGTATCTGTATATAAAACATTTTATTGCTCAGTTTTATATAAAGCAATCTATATGTTAGAAATATACAATATATGAAACAGAAAGTGTAAGTACTATGTTTAGTTTGCATCAATTACGATGTGGATGTCAGGAGAAAGTCCGTTTCGGAATTCAAAAGAACCTTTGTTTTTCCATGTAATATTTTTCCTAATGTCTCATCTAATTAGCTGATAAAGTTGATAAATTATGTCCTGATAACACACTTTATGAAAATAGCAACCAGTCAGATCATTCGATGAGATAAACACTTCATTTCAAAAAGAAACAAAATTAATAAGAGTAAATATCCTCCATTACTTGATTCCGTTAGGTGTGTGTTTCTTTATCTGAAGAGGTGGGTATATAAATAGAAGCCTTTTAACGTCTGGATGAAACATCTGCTAAACTGTATTACCGCATTGACAACAGAAACTTTAAAGAAATAACGCACCAGCATATTGGCCGTTGCTTATGCCCAGAGCGTATACTCGGAGGTAGATTTCTTGCCCTTCGACACTGTCTCCAACGTTGATATAGCCCACCTGAAATATGTATCCACATATTACAACAGTTATAATTTCAGTTGTGTGGTTCCTCAGTTATTGATCCCATGCTCAACACGGACATCCATGGAATGTGTTCTGTGACATGTATATAGGGAACATGGAGCATTAAAGTAAATTATATACAAAACGATCGATCTGTAATTATTTACGTGCTTGGCGATGGCTTTCAACTACTGGAAAGAAGCACTGTTAAGTACATATCTCGTGTTATCATGTATATACGTCGTATTAAACCCTATAGACCATCAATTAATAAAATAGATAACGTATAAACCACACAGTGATGGACATGGACGGTTAAGTCCGCAGAGTGGCTGCCATACGTTTTGAAGACTTTTTTTTTCTGAGCACAGAATCGTTTCACTGAATGTTTTTTTATTTATTTATTTATTTTTTAATTTGTTCCCATGGTTACAAAGTCAATAAGAAGGGCATATGGTAGCAACAAGCACAGAAAAGGTGAAGACACATTGCTGTAGAGATGTAATAATAATTAGTTGCTGAATATTGGGATGAGCGAATTCCATTTAAGATTTCATTGTTTCTCTTTGAAATAATTTTTTCTACAGAAAATACCTCTTTTAATACCTTTTCATAATTACTGAATTTTGGAGTTGATGTTTTTTATATTACATAAATTGATATTTTTTTTGGCAGAGATAATGATTTGATTTCGTTTTGAAGACTTGCGTCAGAGATTATCCTGATCACGTATCACTGTTCTATGCATACTCCCATGTCATAGAAGAGCACTACACCACTTCTCCTACGTGGTAATAGACCAAGACCTGCACCACTCTTTCCTCCGATATTAACCTGATACATCGTGAAATCCGACTTATTGTATGTACGCGTAGTCGATGTGAGAGTGAGTTGTTTTATGACTACAATGTCAGACTATGTGTAGACACATTTACACTGGAAACGACGGAAGAGCTACGTAGTCAATGTCCTTATATACCACGTGTTCAACGTCCAAAATTAAATTCATCTGCGACTTCAAATGATAAATGATAATACATTAATCATCCCAGTGACAACTCGTGTTCGTTGTGAAACACAAGTTGTGGCTAGTCTGGATGAAACATTTATTGTATTAATCACCGCATTTGACAACAGGAACTTTAAAGAAATAACTCACCAGCATCAATTTGTACAAAAAAGATAATCTGAGGCTTAAGAAAGTGTATTCTTACCAGTCTCCAGCAAATAAGGGTTTGAGTTGTTGGGCATCAAAGGTTAAAACAGTATTGTCTGATTATGGATTCGGTGAAGTGTGGAGAAATCAGGATGTTGGTATAATAAATCGGTTCATATCATCTTTCAAGCAGAGGTGTATAGATATAGATAAGCAATGCTTGTTTGAAGGTCTCCATAAGTATAATAAACTAACTTTGTACCGTTCTATAAAACACGTGGCAAACTTTAAAATTTATCTGTCGTGTATACCTGTGATAGTTTATCCTATTGCCCTTTCATCTCTCCGCTGATCTAGTCATAAGTTATTAATCGAAGAAGGTAGGAAAATAGGTTTCAATAGAGAAAACATGTTATGTCCTTTGTGTGTAGTTAGGAACATAGAATCAGACTATCCCTTTTGTTTAGTATGTCCATGTTATGATGGTCTTAGACGCTCTGTCATTCCTGCATATTACTATACATTTCCTTCACAAATAAAGTTTCAAGAATTGATTGCACCTAAAAATATCCATGTATTTTCACTGCTGTCAAAGTATTAAAATCACGGTTTCTCCAGTCCCATGTACAATATATATTTCAGGCGTTTCATTATGTTATACGCTGTATCTTGTATCTGTATTATGGGCCAGTGGCCTCTATACTGTCAATAAACTCAACAGCCATGAATGTTTTCTATAATTCAGATGAAAATGTTTTTGAGTGCATGAATCGTGAATACTATTCCAAAACAGGACAGTTGTGAAAAGCTGTGGATTAATTCAGGATGATACATATATGGGCAAAAGTCACTGAGACATCACTGTAGACGATCATGTGAGTGTGGCGTATAAACTGCCCCTAACTAAACGTAAATGGGTGTACAATATGTGTCCATGTCACTATGCCTTGTCTTTATAGCATGTCCATATAACGGTGTCCCAAGCATGTCACTACACCAGTTCCATTTCTCAGACATTCCAAGAAGACCAGCAGTTGTGTGAAGATCACCTTTCACCCTATCTATTCAGTGTGGACCTAGTTTTGTATCGTGACCACTTTTGCTTCGAAATGAAGATCACCCATTACTGTCTCTATTTTCAACCAGTGCCTCTATATCATATAACCATTGCATTTGTCCTGCCATTCTTTATGCACTGTTGTTGTATATATTTCCATAGTGACTTGTAAACATTAATTAACATTGTTAATTGTATCAGAATACTCTGTCGTATCTTGATTTCACGTCGAGTTTAACTTACAGACAGATTTGCTGTTAACTTATTTATTTCAACTCGTGAATCAGCACGTACTGCACATGGTGATTTGCATGCAATACGAATACAGCAAAAAATATTACATGCATCCATCAAAACAAATATTTCACATACTCACAGCTGCTTCTCATGTCGACGTCGTTACCGATACTGCTCTATGCTTCAACCACACATTTATCCTTCAGGATTCACAACCGTAATTGTTCTAAAACACTGTGATGTACGTTTCTAAATATACAAACATCACTGAGTAGGAAACTCTCTCAGGCGCCTCATGTCGTCCGGCAAAGTAACGGCCATGGACACGTCCACAACTTAGATTCAGCTGACACGACAAGATACAACTGGAATACCGGAGTTAAACTCAACTCACTCACCCACTCACTCACTCACTCACTCACTAACTAACTGTCAGAGTGAAACCTACCTTCCCTGACACGTGGAAGTCTCCAGCTCTGTCAACTCACTCACCCGCTCACCCACTCACTCACTCACTAACTGTCAGAGTGAAACCTACCTTCCCTGACACGTGGAAGTCTCCAGCTCTGTCAACTCACTCACCCACTCACTCACTCACTCACTAACTTTCAGAGTGAAACCTACCTTCCCTGACACGTGGAAGTCTCCAACTCTGTCAACTCACTCACCCACTCACTCACTAACTGTCAGAGTGAAACCTACCTTCCCTGACACGTGGAAGTCTCCAACTCTGTCAACTCACTCACCCACTCACCCACTCACTCACTCACTAACTGTCAGAGTGAAACCTACCTTCCCTGACACGTGGAAGTCTCCAGCTCTGTCAACTCACTCACCCACCACTCACTCACTAACTTTCAGAGTGAAACCTACCTTCCCTGACACGTGGAAGTCTCCAACTCTGTCAACTCACTCACCCACTCACTCCCTCACTCACTCACTAACTTTCAGAGTGAAACCTACCTTCCCTGACACGTGGAAGTCTCCAACTCTGTCAACTCACTTACCCACTCACTCACTCACTCACTAACTTTCAGAGTGAAACCTACCTTCCCTGACACGTGGAAGTCTCCAACTCTGTTCAGTTGTGTCTTTGAGTTGAATTTGTATTGATACTCATAACCCGGATCAAAGTTGATGAAGTTGCAAAATGATGACGCCAACAACGTCGCAATGAGCAAACACCGCCCTGGGGACGTGAGGACCCCCATGGTGGCGTGAACTGGTGACATGGACGTGCTCTGCACCATCGCAACTGACGTACCTGGCTAACCATGGCTTATATAGCCACAGTTCCTTCTGTAACTGATACACCTTGATCATTGATGATATCACGGTAAGTATAACCAGGAGTATAGGTCACACATTGGTGCGTGTAATGGAATGAGATCTTGTAGAAGATACGGTCATATGCCTATGGTGCGGTGGGGTAGCCTTGAATTTAAAGAATTCACTTGTCACGCCTAAGACCAGGGTTCGATCCCTCACATGGATACACTGTGTAATGCCCATTTCGTTTGCCCCCCGCGATATTGCTGAAATATTCCTAAAAGCAGCGCAAAACTAAAACTCTGAAATATAACAATCTCGTTATCCTGATCCTACCGGGTACCCAGTTTACTACTGGACAACGTATACAGGATGACAACGAACTGGAAAACACTTGAAGGTGTCTGCACCGCACTATATTACACTGTATACACCACTGCTGAGCTGAATGCTATGTTCCCCATTCTGCCGGAGACGGTGGGTGTTGAAACTGCATTTTGTATTATTAAAAACTGTTACTGTATTTGTAGTTACGTTACAAACTCTACACGGATCGTTCAACAGACACATAAAATAAATCCTACAATTGTATTTGTGCCGTACCCATGCAGATACGTGTTAGAACTGATCTTCAATAACCCATGCTTGTCGTAAAAGGCGACTAAAGGGATCGGGTGGTCAGACTCGCTGACTTGGTTGACTTATGTCATCACTGGATTGTATGGTCCAGACTATATTAGGCCTAAACAAACTATTGGTTCCAAGTGTTACGAACGCCCCACAGTTATATACAAACTACAAATTTGATCTTGAAAGAAACAATCCCTACAACCTCACTGGGTTCTTACAGTGGACAAACGTATTCTGAAATAGCCTGCAAAAGATCAGCTTTGTCCACGTACCTTCAATTAAACACGTTAACGTTGAGTTTGAAGTGTTATAGTGTTACCAACTGCGTCTATTACACTGCTGTACACGCTTATTAACATATCGTACCACCATAATCAGCAAGATAGATCACTATCCTATGTACATAAGGAGCGGTGAAATGACTCCCAGTGTCTCAGATATCTCTGCAGTCATGAATCACAGAATGATATGTTGAAAGAACATATTTCTTTCATGTTTAAAACAGTAAATCACGCAAAAACATTAAAGTCAGTTCATATGTTTAGATAAGCCAAGATCGTTGGGACCCAGTCCATGCTGATAAATACAGTATAGTGCTTATCCGACAAACATTCATATAATGCATGGTGACTGGATAATTAATTGCATTAAACTATCAGATTTCAATATCACCTGTATCTCAGTGCTGATAAACAGTTCAAACGAAACCCGATATCCATACAGATGAAACAGAATTACACATAGACTGGACAATGTGTAGGTGCTTAAACATTGTACAGAAATCAAATAGCATAGAAAGAAGGCAACGGGTCTCTTTGTCCGCAGTAAGGTAATATTTATCAATGTTGATAAGGTCTGTAAAATATAAGGTTTAGCTCAAATCGTATTGGTGATTTAGGTACATGAATATTTGTGTACTACAGGAGTGCACGTTGCTCGAATGGCAATATGTACAACACACGTGATGTGTGGGACGCGGATGCTTGTTGAAAATGGACCTAATGCTTTAAGGGAGACAACTGCGCTAACCCTAGTATCCCTAGTTTTTGTGGCTGTACCAACAGACGGGCCCTGCTCAGTGTACGTACACTGCAAGCTGTATGCACAAACCTCCTTAAGTCCTGCAATTCAGTACGCTTCACTACAGTACGCTAATCTGACCTTAAACAACGTCACGCCGTATTTAGTGACGTTCCAGCAATATGATAGCAATGGACACAAGATCAGAAATGGACTTCACACAATATACACGTAGAGAATCGAACTGAAACACTTCAATCCCCAGGCTAACCTCCTCTTACATCCAGAGTAATTTAGTAACCGTGTTATATATATACCACAAATCATTTGGTAAAGGGGGAAACCCAAGTAATACTGAGAGGTTTTACAAGTTACACACGTTGGCCTCAAGCCAATGGCGGGGCGGTGGGGTAGTCTAATGGTTAAAGCGTTGGCTCGTCACGCCGAAGACGCGGGTTCGAATCCCCACATGGGTACAATGTGTGAAGCCCATTTCTGGTGTCCCCCGCCGTGATGTTGCTGGAATATTGCTAAAAGCGGCGTAAAACCAAACTCAGTCAGTCAGTCAGTCAAGCCAATGGCACTTGTATGTGAACATACTTAATTCACACGCCACATGTTTCGTTTTTCTATTGTTTTTTGTGTGTATATTTAGTAAAGGAATATAAGAATCTATGTATTGTCTAGTCTTTGCAATATTTGAAAAAGGGTGAAATATGCGACAAAATAATGCAAAAGTAATAAGGAGGAATTTGTGAATAAACGCATCTGGTGGAGATGCAATCAAACATACAGTATACTACCGTTATAACGCAAAGTTACGACTAGTTTTAGTTTGTTGAAACCTTTCGACAGTAAGTTGCCGGAAAGAGAAAAAAGGTAAGTATGTGTGTGAGTGGATGCAGGCGTGCGTGAGTGCGCGCACATGTTAACAATGATGTTGATGCATGTCACATGTCCAACAATTTGTACCAGGCCCAGTTGGCGCGTCATGCACACACACGTGCAACCAGCCGTGCAAACAAGAGCATGCTACTCGTCCAGTCATAAGTCGTGCGATTCTATCTTCTGAATATTTTAATGCCCTTCAATATGGATACCATCACATGTGGTTTGCCTCTCGTACAAAAGTCCTTGCTCAGCCTCCCGTAGTCTGTCAAGGGCCGCTCGTAGTAAGATTTAGTTCTTGACAACTTGTTATTGATGGTAAAGGTTAAAACTCATCAATCTAGAATATCTTGTGTTAGCCATGCATATTGAAATAAACCAGGTTTCATTACTCAACGAAACAAAAGTATCACAATGTCTACTCATATGTAGTAGATTTCACTGTTATGGATATACTGAGTAGATTGTAATGGAGATTTTAATATCGTGGTACGATCTCTGATCACAAACTAGCATGTCATACATTACACATTTACTGCTGACAGCAACGATTGTGTGAATCTCATTGCCTGTGGCATTCTGAAAGTATAGTATTGGAAATATACGCAAAGTACCATAACGATCTAATTCCACAGCTGGTAAAGGAACACATATGTTAAATACAGAACAATCCTGTTTTCTCAAAAACGCTAAACAAATTCAAGTTATTCAGGAAATCTTGATAACCTTCGAATCTGTCTGTACCCGATAATGTGTCCGTTCACTGACGTTGACTGATATGAAAACATCACTATATACATTAGATTTACACCTGCTCGACTCTTATTTCTATAACAACACTAGTTGTATTGCATAGACATCGTTATGACAGGTGGGACAATGAGAGAAATGAAAGGCCGTTTATGTTGTGTTTAAATTGGACAGCAATCAGATAATCACAGCTTAAAAGCTTGCACAATCTACAGACAGCTCCACGAAGGACAATCCGTTTTTCTGAACACATCCGTTAGCATGTATCGAATACGGAGAATCATTGCAAGGGTGCGTCTCCTTCGGTATGTTGATATTATGTTATATCTTGATAATAACTCAACTGACTGACTGACTGAGTTTTGGTTTTACGCCGCTTTTAGCAATATTCCAGCAACATCACGGCGGGGGACACCAGAAATGGGCTTCACACATTGTACCCATGTGGGGGTTCGAACCCGCGTCTTCGGCGTGACGAGCCAACGCTTTAACCACTAGGCTACCCCACCGCCCCAATAACTCAACAGAGTCCGTGCGTCCATACTTAAAAACCACCAATACTATGTACAGACAGATGGGTGTTCAGTGTCAGGGTGCTCTCTTTAGAATAGCTGTAACACCCCCAGATGTTCAGATTTGCGAACTGGGAACATGAGTGAGTGAGTGGTTGGGTGGAGGTGTTAGTAGATGAATGGGGATATGTGTGAGTGAGTGGTTGGGTGGAGGTGTTAGTAGATGGATGGGAATATGAGTGAGTAAGTGTTTGGGCGGAGGTGTTAGTAGATGGATGGGAATATGAGTGAGTGAGTGGTTGAGTGGAGGTGTTAGTAGATGGATGGGAATATGAGTGAGTGAGTGGTTGGGTCGAGGTGTTAGCAAATGAATGGGAATATGAGTGAGTGAGTGGTTGGCTGAAGGTGTTAGTAGATGGATGGGAACATGAGTGAGTGGATGGATGGATGGAGGTGTTAGTAAATGGATAGGAATATGAGTGAGTGGATGGTTGGCTGGAGGTGTTAGTAGATGGATGGGACTTTGAGTGAGTGAGTGGTTGGGTGGAGGTGTGTTTGACAAAGTGGATGGGTGTGAGTGAGTGAGTGGATGGATGGGTGGAGGTGTGAGTAGATGGATGGGAATATTTGTGAGTGAGTGGTTGGGTGGAGGTGTGTTTGACAAAGTGGATGGGTGTGAGTGAGTGAGTGAGTGGATGGATGGAGGTGTGTTTGACAAAGTGGATGGGTGTGAGTGAGTGAGTGGATGGATGAGAATATGAGTGAGTGAGTGGCTGGACGGAGGTGTGTTTCTTTTAGCGGACGGGTGTGAGTGAGTGATTGGATGGATGGGTGGAGGTGTAAGAGTAAGTGGATGGGAATAAGTGTGAGTGAGTAAGTGGTTGGGTGGAAGCGTTAGTAGATGATTGGGAAAAAAAGTGAGTGAGTGGTTGGGTGGAGGTGTTAGTAGATGGATAGGAATATGAGTGAGTGAATGGTTGACTGGAGGTGTTAGAAGATGGATGGGAACATGAGTGAGTGGTTGGGTTGAGCTGTTAGTAGAGGGATGGGAATATGAGTGAGTGAGTGGTTAGGTGGAGGTGTTAGTAGACGGATGGGTGTGAGTGAGTGAGTGGATGGATGGGTGGGTGAGGGTGTTAGTAGATGGATGGGTGTGAGTGAGTGAGTGGTTGGCTGGAGGTTTTAGTAGATGGATGGGAACATGAGTGAGTGAGTGGTTGGGTCGAGGTGTTAGTAGACGGATGGGTGTGAGTGAGTGGATGGATGGGTGGGTGGAGGTGTTAGTAGATGGATGGGTGTGAGTGAGTGAGTGGATGGCTGGAGGTGTTAGTAGATGGATGGGAAAAAGAGTGAGTGAGTGGTTGGGTCGAGGTGTTAGTAGACGGATGGGTGTGAGTGAGTGAGTGGATGGATGGGTGGGTGGAGGTGTTAGTAGATGGATGGGTGTAAGGGGGTGAATGGTTGACTGGAGGTGTTAGAAGATGGATGGGAACATGAGTGAGTGGTTGGGCTGAGCTGTTAGTAGAGGGAGGTGAATATGAGTGAGTGAGTGGTTGGGTGGAGGTGTTAGTAGACGGATGGGTGTGAGTGAGTGAGTGGATGGATGGGTGGGTGAGGGTGTTAGTAGATGGATGGGTGTGAGTGAGTGAGTGGTTGGTTGGAGGTGTTAGTAGATGGATGGGAACATGAGTGAGTGAGTGGTTGGGTCGAGGTGTTAGTAGACGGATGGGTGTGAGTGAGTGGATGGATGGGTGGGTGGAGGTGTTAGTAGATGGATGGGTGTGAGTGAGTGAGTGGTTGGTTGGAGGTGTTAGTAGATGGATGGGAACATGAGTGAGTGAGTGGTTGGGTCAAGGTGTTAGTAGACGGATGGGTGTGAGTGAGTGAGTGGATGGATGGGTGGGTGGAGGTGTTAGTAGATGGATGGGTGTGAGTGAGTGAGTGGTTGGCTGGAGGTGTTAGTAGATGGATGGGAACATGGGTGGGTGAGTGGTTGGGTCGAGGTGTTAGTAGATGGATGGGAATATGAGTGAGTGAGTAGTTGGGTGGAGGTGTTAGTAGATGAATGGGAATTTGGATGAGTGAGTGGTTGGGTGGAGGTGTGTTTGAGAAAGTGGATGGGTGTGAGTGAGTGAGTGGATGGATGGGTGGTTGGAGGTGTTAGTAGATGGATGGGTGTGAGTGAGTGAGTGGTTGGCTGGATGTGTTAGTAGATGGATGGGAACATGGGTGGGTGAGTGGTTGGGTCGAGGTGTTAGTAGATGGATGGGAATTTGGGTGAGTGAGTGGTTGGGTTGAGGTGTGTTTGAGAAAGTGGATGGGTGTGAGTGAGTGAGTGGATGGATGGGTGGAGGTGTTAGTAGATGGTTGGGAATATGTGTGAGTGAGTGGATGGATGGAGGTGTGTTTGACACAGTGGATGGGTGTGAGTGAGTGAGTGGATGAATGGGTGGAGGTGTTAGTAGATGAATCGGAATATGAGTGAGTGAGTGGTTGGGTGGAGGTGTTACTAGATGAATGGGAATTTGAGTGAGTGAGTGGTTGAGTGGAGGTGTGTTTGAGAAAGTGGATGGGTGTGAGCGAGTGAGTGGATGGATGGGTGGAGGTGTGAGTAGATAGATGGGAATATGAGTGAGTGAGTGGTTGGGTGGAGGTGTTAGTAAATGGATGGGAATATGAGTGAGTAAGTGAGTGGATGGATGGGTGGAGGTGTGAGTAGGTTTATGGGTGTGATTGAGTGGATGGGTGTGAGTGTGAGTAGATGGATGGGAACATGAGTGAGTGAGTGGTTGGGTGGAGGTGTTAGTAGATGGATGGGAATATGGGTGATTGGGTGGTTGGGTGGAGGTGTTAGTAGATGGATGGGAATATGAGTGAGTGATTGGTTGTGAGGAGGTGTTAGTAGATGGAAAGTAGTATGAGTGATTGAGTGGTTAGGTGGAGGTGTTAGTTGATGAATGGGTGTGAGTGAGTGAGTGGATGGATTTGTGGAGGTGTTAGTAGATGAATGGGAATATGAGTGTGTGAGGTTTTGGGTGGAGGTGTTAGTAGATGGATGGGTGTGTGTGAGTGAGTGGATGGATGGGTGGATGTGTGAGTAGATGGATGGGAACATCAATGAATAAGTGGATGTGTGGAGGTGTTAGTAGATGGATGGGAAAATGAGTGAGTGAGTGGTTGCGTGGTGGTGTTAGTAGATGGATGGGAACATGAGTGAGTGAGTGATTGGGTGGAGGTGTGAGTAGAGGGATGGTAACATGAGTGAGTAAATGGCTGGATGGCTGGGTGGAGGTGTTAGTAGATGGATGGGAATATGGGTGAGTGAGTGGATGGATGGGAATATGGGTGAGTGAGTGATTGGGTGGAGGTGTTAGTAGATGGATGGGAACATCAGTGAGTGAGTGGATGGATGGGTGGAGGTGTGTTTGAGTTAGTGAATGGGTGTGAGTGAGTTGGTGGATGGATGGGTGGAGGTGTTAGTGTATGAATCGGAATATGAGTGAGTGAGTAAGAGGCTGGTTGGATGTGTGTTTGAGTAAGTAGATGGGTGTGAGTGAGTGGGTGGATGGATGGGTGGAGGTGTGAGTAGATGGATGGGAATATGAGTGAGTGAGTGGTTGAGTGGAGGTGTTAGTATGTGGATGGGAATATGAGTGAGTGAGTGAGTGGTTAGGTGGAGGTGTGAGTAGGTTTATGGGTGTGATTGACTCGATGGGTGTGAGTGTGAGTAGATGAATGGGAACATGAGTGAATGAGTAGATGTGTGGAGGTGTGAGTGAGTGACTGGATGGGTATGAGTTAGTGAGTGGTTGGGTGGAGGTGTGAGTAGATGGATGGGAACATGAGTTAGTGAGTGGGAATACTGACAAACCTTGAGGTGAATTCCCACTTGATTTTACTTCTAACACAAATATTCAAATGGCCGTACGGAAGAAGCTTCCGTCTTATTTGTCCTGTACGCCAAGGTGAACATGTGTCCTTCAAACCCAGCATGAAGGCAGTAAGTGTGCTCAAACAGGCGTGTGTTATGTGTTTGTTATGTATATGTATGTGTACTGATGTATTTCTGTATGCCTCGTTTATATCATAAAACGGTAAGTATTCACGGTTCAGAACCTTTACGGCGAATCCTCGGTCGTGACACTGGATATGCTAGTACCTGCAGCGGTATCCCTCGGTTTATGTGTGTGGTGCTCCCGTTCTGTCTGTGATTCCATTGTGGTACACCAGGGCGGACACCGTGTATATCATCTGAAAGGATCACTGAAAGACACCGGGGTGACCGGGTGTGCTCAGAAAGGGTAATCATGGTCTGCAGATATTCGGAAAAAAAAGTAAAAGGAAAAAAAGAAAAGGATAAAAAAATTCACAATGACACCAAATTCATTTCTTTACTATTCTTTACTAGTTTATACATTCCCAATGAGAAGCCAAGAAAACTCATTAGCTACTCAGCTACTCACCAATTACTTCAAAGTCTTATAATGTCTTGATTAACTGGTACATGTTGATACAAGAAACAGTTTCCCTTGTACAATACCTAACATCAAAGATCACAAGCCAAGCTGGATACTCATGGTAATACCACTTCTTATACTCGTGAGACAAAATTTTGGTGAGTTTATTTTGCCAATTTTATTTACACCAATTTCCCCCATTTATTTCTTTTTTTCCTTTTTTCCCTTACTTTTTTCCTTTTTCTTTTTTTCCTTTTTCTTTTTTTCCTGCATTCGGTCTGCGCTACCTTTTGTACCCGCCACTGACAGTTTCAGTTCTGATCTGTCGTCGGTGTATGACGACAACAACGAATGTACCACCCAGGCTCCGAGTACACGTGTATGTCGTGTATACTCTGCACACTGAGGACACCATATCTAAGTAACATGGTGTGTTCCAGTGAGTTCTTCCGTCTTAGTGGTCACAAGTATGAGGTAGTCTGTGCCTGTGCACAATCTTTCCCTAACTCACTCCCACCCATCCACTCACTCACTCATGCTCCCATCCATTTACTCATACCTCCACCCAACCACTCACTCAAACGCACTCACACCCATCCACTCTCTCACTCACACCCATCCACTCTCTCACTCACACCCATCCACTCTCTCACTCCCACCCATCCACTCTCTCACTCACACCCATCCACTCTCTCACTCACACCCATCCACTCTCTCACTCCCACCCATCCACTCTCTCACTCACCTCACCCATTCATCACATCACTCACTAACTCGCTGAACGTGTTTTAGGGAACCAGACACATTGTACAATTTTGAATAATAACAAATTTAAAACAATGCCTATTTTAGATTGGATCGCCGAGTTGCATCTTGGAGGCACGTGATCCTATTCCTGGGCGCTCATGGCCCACAGATGGATAGGCATGGCGCTCATGGCCCCCAGATGGATAGGCATTGTGGGAGTTTCCGGTTCTTGGTTCTAGCCAAACACTGTCACAGGTTATGCAATATGTCTCGACATTGAGTTTTTATCCCCCTGCAAACAAAAACAAAAATCTAAATTTATATATTGTCTGCGATCCTATAAACGAAAAATCAACTATGCAAAACGAATAATTTGTGTTTAATAGCATAATAGAAACTAGGTGAAATTAGCGCATGGGCTGATGTCATTACTTTCATCTTTAGCAGCAATACAAGTTGTAATAGTAATAGTGAGATGAGGTGAAATTGGGTTTTACGTCGTACTTGAGAATATTTCGCTCATATGACGACGTGCATGCGTGTATATGTGTATATGCGGCTGCTTGTACTAGTCCAGACTTAAGCTGGTTTTATAGTGCTAGCCCACTGAGATACAGTGCCGCAGTGAAGCATGAATACCCCACTCAGACACATTATACTGACTCCGAGCCGACCAGTCCTTGTTGTAGACTGGCAGGGACCAACAAGTACCATATTTTAACGTCTTATGGCATGACGCGGTGGGGGATCGAACCCGCGACCCTCCGCTCTCCGGGCGGACGCTCTAACCACTACACCACGGAGGCGGTCTAATAGTAATAGTAGTAGAAGTGGTGGTGTTGGTAGTAGCAGCGTGGGCAACCTCAGCAGGAGCGGCACCATCTTCATCTGGGACACATCGTCATCGATACCACCTTCAAGTAAGAAATGTGATGACTGACGTCTAACTCGCATACATGATGGGATTGTCAACAGTACTATGGTGAACATGATCTGAATCTCAAACACAACGTCCCGACTTCGAGGCTACAAAACACACACAACCTCCCACAAACTGTAAAGTTTTGAAATTTAATATTTTCCATTAAAAAGCAGTTATCTCATTAAGTACAGCCAGTGAAATTAAAGAATTATATCCTCATGTTGTACTCTATAAGTCATACTCTCGACACGTCAAGCGCATTTAATCGCCAGAACCTGTTAATCTACGAGTGCTGCGGGTCATGTCTGTAATCTCTTTCATCTCATCCACTTAATGCTCTCCTTATAGTTAGTTAAGCCATAAGCACACCAACGAGGTTGTTATTTTATGACTAACGTCTTTATCAGCTCTTCTGTTTGACAGTTAATTTATATATCATATATCATAGAAGCAGCGCTTAGCTGATGACACATCACGCAGAGCCATCCTTCGCATCTGTATGAAGAAGCACCAAAGTGGAAAAACATGTCGAAAACAGGTGAATGAATTGAAGCTCGTTCTTGAAATACGAGATCCGACGAGAAATCTTTTTTGAGTAGTCTATTGAAAAGACAGCACTCTAAAATGAAGTGAACACAGACAAAGCCATATATCAACATATTTCTCAGACTCTTTAAACTATGTTTTAAGAAAGTCCCATAAAGATTAAATATATTATCGTTTGATTGAGATACTGGCGTGAGATCTGTATCAAATTGACCCTCAAATCTGACACGGACCATTAAGCCATGAAACTTGTGTCTGTTAGTTCAAAACTTATTTTCATAATAATAAGAGATGGTTTCATCTCGTTAGAGAGTGTGTTTCCCTGTCAGGTACAAGGGTTATGGGTCATTTAATGGAATTGTCGCAGCATCTTGGCAGGTAGAGTCTGGAGTTCCCCCAGAGGGTCCCCGTCAGCCCCGCTCAGTCTGCCCCATGTAATTAACACCATCAAGGTAACAGTAACGCTCATTGTTCCGCAGCCTTCATATAACATTTATCTCGGTCAAAATGACGACTTCAAGCTAGGAATCCGTACAATAAAGAAAGTGTAACAATAGTTTGTAATAAGCGTATTCATAGGTATCTAAATGGCCTACATTCCATTCATACGACGGTATTTTGTTTGTGTATCGGTAGCAAATGATATATCAGTAGGCATATGTTACCCCTTTTTTCTATCTATTATACACCGTGATTTATTGCCAAATATGATGAAGTCAATATTTTCTTTCGTACCACGGTCAATCTAGAAAGTCATGCTCTAGTACGCGGGGTGATTGTGAAGGGGGTGTTGCTGTGTCGGCTATACTTTAACACAGCGGGAATACTTTAAAAACTGGACCGTGAACGAAACGTAACCCGATTCACACTGGTCTCACGACTGACTGACTGACTGAGTTTGGTTTTACGCCGCTTTTAGCAATATTCCAGCAACATCACGGCGGGGGAACACCAGAAATGGGCTTCACACATTGTACCCATGTTGGGATCGAACCCGGGTCTTCGGCGTAACGAGCCAACGCTTTAACCACTAGGCTACCCCACCGCCCCCTGGTCTCACGAAGTGCCGGTACATCTACAAGACACCTACATTTATTAATTACTAACATTATTAACATGAAATAATGTGTATACAAATGTAGGAGAGAGGATGAATGAGTATAGAGATGAGGGTGGAGAGAGGGGGTGAGGAAGGGAAGGAATGCGGTTCACCGAACAATCATACTAAACTACTGAGCATAGGAAACTTATCACTTTTAAAATAATTGTATAAAACAAACAAACGCTGGTACAGGTTTGAACCCAAGCAGATGACACTGTACTGGCCAAAACGCAACATCGTAGTTAACCGTGCATTTTTCAAACCATGAAAAACGTATTTGTGGCACATTAGTCCAAATGCACGTGCATAATTGTGGCACAAATATCGATGTTGGACAGAGCAAGCATGCATTAACCAAAAAACCATTACAAATATGCTAAGACGTATGCAAGTGCAATGAGGCAAGGCGATCGGTATGGCCAATATGGGGGCTTCACAAAGTCAGCTGTCAACAACCTTCAACTGCAACCAGACAAATTGAAAAAACCGCTACCAGCAAACAGGCCAGACCCAAGACCGCCCAAGATCGGGAAGATCAAGAGTCACGACACCGATCCGAAGATCTTACATCCGACAGATCCACCTCCGGAACAGATTCGTGACGGTGACGTCAACTGCGGCGGCAGCACTAGGACACGTCATCAACAGACGAACAGTCCTTCGACGACTTGTATGGCTGGTATACGAGCCTACCGCTCCTTACGTGGAATGTCTTGACCCGTCTACACCGTCAGCGTAGACTGCAATGGGCACGACCTGTACGTGGCAGCGACGTGACTGGGTGAGAGTGCTCCTTACACATGAAAGTCGGTTCAGAAACGATGGCAGAGTTCGAGTTTTTCGACGTGGAGACGAGCACCTGGCGCCAAACTGCGTTCACGAAATTCATCCCTTCGACGGTGGAGGCGTCATGGTGTGGGTCAGCATTTGTGGCCAGACAACAAGACTGGTTATCACCCGAGGAAATCTGAATGCCCAGCGATACAAGGATGAAGTGTTGAGATCTTTTATGATAACAGCCAAGAGGGTTCATTTTGCAGCACGACAACGCAAGGCCTTACGCCGCCAGAATTGTTCGAGAATACCCGCACAACGTTAACGTCAACGTATTGTCGTGACTCTTTATGCACTTTTTGAATGAACCTTTATTTGTGTAATTTGTTTTACACCTTTTTTCGTTCTTAATGAATTGCGGCAAATGCAACACCAGCATCATTATCATAAATCTCATAAATGTAATTATCATAAATCTCACATTAACCTTTGTTTCTATATATTGGTCAAAGCTACAGCTAACCTGGGTTATCAAACGTGGTGCGGTGACACTCCCAAATTTATCTTTTTGGATGCGGGTTGATTGTAACTGCATCAGTCATCAATATGTGGTGACGTTTGACTTCCTTTTTCCAATATCCTCGAGCACAAGCACTCGGCTTGTATTGATACGATTGATCAGTGTCGACCTAACACAGATTGATACTTTTTGTGATGACACCGAATATGACTCATGCGTATTAACTATTGACTTATTAAAACATTCATGACACATTGTGACATTCCAGATGTGATCGTTCAATTACGACCTTTCTCGTAAACTGTCTTTGTGACGGTCTACTAAGGCGCCATGTCCTTCAGGTGTGCTGGGAACTCGGGGGTAGGTTCGAGTCCCGGTTTGCTGTGATCATGACTCTTTTATGTCAGAACCATGTCGATGCTTGTCAGCGTCACCCAAGTGGTCTAACACCTGCTTCAGTGTCAGCGTTCCTGCCATATCAACCTGACACAACGTCATACAGCTGCCACCGAGTACAGACTGGTGTTAAATCCAACTCACACATACACTCGAAGTAGATGCATGGTAGATATTAACAAACGTGTGTGCTGTGTCAAGCTGCCTGAGCAGAATGTAAAGCCATAGTCTGTTGTTTTCCAGCACTTAAACATACATTGGGTACGACTTACAGAATGTGGAACCGTGGCATGTATGTTCCGCATATAACCAGCGACCAGGTATGTATTGAGCTGTACACCCCCATGACGTCCAGTGATTAACTGAGAAGAGGTCGTGAAGGAACCAGTATATGTCCTCACCAGCTGAACCCCTGGTAGTTCTACAAACACATGCGGCGTTTCGGACAAAATGTGTTCGCTAGATAAACTGCATCCATTTTTATTGGCACGGAGTGTTGGCTACGCTGTAATAAAATCTTTTACCTGTTTAAGGTCAGCGAATTAAAGCTGATAATATTGTCCACACGAAAAGCTTTCAATAGGTAGACTATTGTTTTGGGCCTGCAGCAACGGTCTATTTTACAGTGCTTTACTGAGATACTGCTCTACACACGACTAATTATTATCAATGGTGACAGCTATAACGACCTATCATGGAGGGACTTTGATATCCCACCCAAACGTTTAATACAATCATTTTCATTTTTATATTCCTCGTTAAAGTTAAATGGGACGAACAGAATCACTGAAGACACTTCGCACTTGACACCCTTAATGTACAATTTTTCAACTACTGTATAGAAGTGTGTAATTATTTTCAAAAGTATTTTTCGGCTGTCATGACTTACCCGACCTACTATTCTGTCCCCACTTTTACAAGCAATTGACAACTAATTTACGTGAGTAGTTTATCGTTAATGTGTTCACGCTAAATTCATTGTTTAGAAAAATGATGTTATACATGCCACGTAGCTGAGTCGCCTTGTATATAATTGATTACCAAGCGATGATGCACGCTGTGGGCGGGATATTCAGACTGTGAGGTTTAAGTATGCAGCATTTTATTTACGTATTAACAATATCAGCTATTATATCAGATAATAATGACAAGTACTGACTAAAATTTTATTTTCACTTTTACAAATTAAGCGTTAATTTTCGAAAATGGAAGTCAGTGGAAAACATGTTCATGTCATGCACATGTACAGATATAACGGACGAACCATATATTAAATTTGACTTGCATCAAGTTTTTGCTGGGTAGAAACATAAAATAACGAACAGTGTCATGGGTGTTGTCCTTAGTAATACCTTTGACTTTCCGGGAACAAATGGATGTAGTATCATCTCATATTTGCAGTGATCCATTCATATCATTTTCTACGCTATTTTTTACCTTTCGTCGGATAATCGAGACTGGCTATTCTCGGAACTTGAGGATTCATATATATTTTATCCTGAAATCAATCGTGTTATTATATACGACTGAAAATCTATTCATCATTGGCATTTTATAAAATCGTAGTAAATGTATCATTGGATATGTTTGAGCTAACGATTTCATCTTTTTATGATTTCAGTGAGCTGTCCTAGTACATTTATCTTTACAAACCGCAAAGTTGCATTGAAAAACACTCCTGGAAAAAGCAAACAGGTGATACAAATGATATTAGGGGATGATATGACACGATGTTCACCAGAAGGGTGAACGTGTCCTTCTCTACCAGTTTCAACAGCCACTAACACAATTACATGAAAAGCATGACGATATGTTTTCAGGCAAATTCAGCACTCCTGCCATACAAGACCAGGCAATACGTAATGGAGATAAGAGTGAGTGAGTGAGTGTAGTTTTACGCCGCACACAGCATTATTACGGCTATATGGCGGCGGTCTGGAAATAATCGAGTCTGGACCAGACAATCAAGTGATCAACAGTATGATGATCGATCTACGCGATTGGGATACGATGACATGTGTCAACCAAGTCAGCGAGCCTGATCACCCGATCCCGTTAGTCGCCTCGTACGACAAGCATGGGTTACTGTAGATTAATTCTAACCCGGACCTTCACGGGTAGATGGAGATAAGGCTTTGCGGTAAACACATGCCGCTATTATTCTAAAAGCGACATATATGTTCGCTTGTTTGTTTGTTTATTTGTATGTTTGATCCGAGATAGAACTGGTCTTCAACATCCCCAGCGTATAGTAAGATTGGACTGACGGGATCGGGTGGTCTGCACGCTTGGATGATGCTTGCCTACTACATCTGGAATGATGATGAAACTTGAGGCGTTTTTCCGGAACTACGTTTGTGCTCAGACCCACACAACTGATCTTATCCAACTGAACCCAACCTTCAAAATCTCTGTGAACTGAGGGCAAAGGAAACCCTGCCTCACAGGCGAGTTTACCATATAGCTGATTTTCAGTTACAATGTTATAAGTTACCGATATTTTATCAAGAACCCTATCTACACTCTATTCAGCGCTCACGAAAAACGTACACACGATTCAATACTTTAGAATGTATTTTTATCAATATTCTGTCAACCATTCAAGCATGGCTTGGATCACGTGATGCAAATGCATCTATTACTTCAGTCTCCATAACGCTAAGATTCTTAGATTATGTCCAAGCCCCAGATTACTTTTTTACAAGGAATTGAATAATGAATAAATAGTTCACCAGACACAATCACATTTAACAACATGTCTTTCAGGTGTCAAATATATAGAGGTGCAGTCTTGGTATACATGCACTTTCGTCAACCTCTCTGTTAATTGCTGATGTAGAGTTGATAATCACCTTCATAAAAATAATTGGAATCAATCATTCAATCAATCATTTTATTCTAAAATAACGACGGTTGGTGGTACAAGAGCGAATAAAAATATTTTATATATCAAGCAAATGTAAAGGTAAATAATAACATATAGTATATACATGATATATGAATACAAAAGGGCTGATACTCTTGATACAAAAGTTTGATAAATTGATAATTTCTTTAGTGTCATTAGTTGTGAATAATTTAACCAAATTTTGCAGACTTGGATATTTTGTTTCGGGGGATGATAAATACATTTTCCTAGCGTCACAGAGATTTTGACATTCAAAACTATAATGAAATTCATCAGCAATAGATGGAGATTGACGGAGTTTACATGTTTCAAATTCTATTTCCCAGCTCCAAGTTAACAGTAAAACAGTTAATTTGGAAAATATCCTGATTAAAAAACACAAGCACATTGCTACGCAGCTCTTGCCACCAACGTTTGTTTCCCACGGTCGACCCACGACGTGATGTACGAGTTGATCACCTGGGGCATCTGGAGCAAGCGAACACCCGAATGTGGCAAAGGGTCACTAAATATACTATTGCATGTCTCTCCGTTTCCATTCAGAATAGATTAGGACGACATTTAAGCCATTTCTGGGTTGGCATCCTCCTTTCACAAAATGGTATTATTTACGCAATTAATTACGCTTGCCACGTGAAGCGTAAAAACAGGCTGTTACTGTTGCACCCAGACAGAAACACAGTTAGCGGACAGAGAGAGACTGGGAAACAGAAGGCTTTAAGTGGGATAAAATGACGGCGTTTTGTGGCTTTATCTTGATCTGTGAGGGGTTTGTTTTTCTTTCTGCTGATTTTGCTTAGATTATGGGTTGCTAAAGCTGACAATACACTACTATGACAGACCAGAATGTGGAGCTAACCCATGGCGTGTTTCATGTGTGGAAATGATCGTTTTGAGATTTCGTCAGGAAAATCTAACACACTCCAATGAAGACGGCGGTGACGATTTGCTATCAAATTCTCTGGGCCTGGAGCTAGTGCGGATACATATAATATGTTTACATTTTGGAGGATACGGTTTTCACATATTCCTGGCATTATGACTTGTCTCACGAACCTCTTTGTATCTGGACCTTGGCAAATGGAAGCTTGGTGTAATGTACAAGCGGTCCAATCCGACATGTAACATTCACCTGCATGACTGAATGAAACTGCAAAATAAAACTCTCGGAAAACATAGGCAAGTCACCTTCTTCGACTCACATGTTTGTCGTCCTTTTATTTATGTGAAGACGTTATGTTGTTTTAGGTAAGGCTCGCTGAAGGGTTGACGTTGGTTCCCTGCATGTCACTGAGGACGAAGGTGTGTGCAGGGTTATATCTGATGATAATATTTGGAGATTTAACGTGCGCTTTCCGACATAATGCGTATTTCGCACAAGGAACGTTATATCTGGCAACAATTGCATCAAATGTACGCTAACCATCTCATAGCAGTATGATATAATCGTACCAAACGTCATATTCATATGTCTTCGGGTTGTAGCAGATTCGACCCGTCTAGATTCAGGTTAGAATTGGTCTTCAGAGGCGACTAACGGGATCGGGTGGAGGCCCGCTGACTTGGTTGACACATGTCATCGTATCCCAATTGCGTAGATCGATGCTCGTGATGTTGATAGCTGGATTGTCTGGTCCACACTAGATTATTTACAGACCGCCGCCATATTGCTGGAATATTGCTGAGTGCGGCGTTAGACAACAACCAACCGACCGACCGATCAACCAACCAACCAATCTTTTCGGATGAAAGTCAATTTCTGTAAGTGCCATTGAGAAGCTGGTATAATGAAGGTGAGGTGAGGTGAAATTGGGTTTAACGTCGTGCTTGAGAATATTTCGCTCATATGACGACGTGCATGCGTGTGTGTATGTGCATGTGCGGCTGCTTGCACTAGCCCAGACTTAAGCTGGTTTTATAGTGCTAGCTCACTGAGATACTATGCCGCAGTGAAGCATGAATACCCCACTCAGACACATTATACTGACTCCGAGCCGACCAGTCCTTGTTGTACCCATTAATGCCGAGCGCCAGGCAGAGTGCAACAAGTACCATATTTTTACGTCTTTTGGTATGACGCTTTCGATGATCGAACCCACGACCTTCCGCTCTCCGGGCGGACGCTCTAACCACTACACAACGCGTGATGTATTCAGACAACTTATTATTGTCATAGATGCGACGTTTCACAACATACCAGTAGCATATATACATGAGGGGAACTTGAGTTTATACTAACTGACGAGTTTGATGTACAGTGTGATGACATACTGATAAATGACATTGTGTGTTCATAGGTTCCGGCCGTGGAGACAGTTTACACTTATCAGATGAGTACACAAAGTCCGCAGTCTAGACTACCAGTTGTCCAGTTTTGTGGAAGTCGCGATGGATGAGTGGGTTAGACGCTGACTTTCTGTGCTGGCGATTGGTACGTCACTCCGAGGTGTTGGTTCGAATCCCGGATGGGACTCAACCCAACAAAACTACTAGAATCTGTACTTTACTAGAAAGTGTTATCCGAGACTTAACGTGTGTTACATTTGATCACTTTCTAAAGGACATCGTGTATTCATGATATTAGTGATAGTACTATTAAATGTGAATATAGATAATGCCTGTGAAACCAGATAGACAATGGGTAGGACAGGTTATTCATGTTGGCCTTGATAAGATGACTGTAAGTAGTAGGGATGTAATAACCTTGATCGCTTATTATATCTTATAATCTGACCGGCTAGCTTCAAGGATGTTGGTGTTGTGTCGAAGGATGGTTTGATTCGGATGGGTGTGGTTGGAAATGGCTGATTTGATGTCGTTTTGCTTCACGTTTAGGGGGCGGGACGTTTCACCAAGGTACGAGTCACCACATGCGCATTGCATGTGTTAGACATGGCCTGAAGTATCTTCTTTGTTGCTTGTAGCTGGTTTACCAGTGGCTTTTATACATGAGCTGAAAGGCAATGTTTAGAAGATACACATGTAAAGCTGAGGGTTTACCCTTTACCTCTTTAGACATGCAACAATCTCATAGAATTATAACACAATGATTGATCAGTTCTGGGGAACATCTATAGTCTATCCAGTTACCGTTAGTTCCAGACACGTGGTGTCTTCGTGCATGATTACATAACAGATAAGTGCAGTGTGCGAAATATCCACTGGCCCGCTAGCCCGAGGCTAGTATAAATGCAGTCAGGCCAGTAAATCTCCACAGTCACTGGCCTGACTGGCTAGTGATTTTTCATGGGGTTTTGTTGTAAATATATCACTCTCTCGGACTTGTGAAGTTATAACACACTTTTAAATCATGCAAGATTATGGTCCGAAGAAAATGTCCATCATATTAGCAGCTTAGTGGTGACTTATTTAAGTTATTTGAGCATTAGAAAAATATTTTAGAAATACAGACATGTGTTTTCTTATTTGTTTTTCATGGTATTTTACGTCTTTTGCTTAGTTTCTACATTCATATTTCGGGCTATTCATGTTTCGCACACTGGATAAGTGTACATTCGACATCGAGTTATTGCAATTTGATGCTCAGGGTTTCATTTGTGGACAGCCCCACTATTGTGCAATAATACTGATGATATCGACGTCGTTCCAGAAAGCGTTACTTAATGTGAGCGTGGCAACCCTATGCTGTTGACCGTCAGGTAAATTTACATAAATATGTAAACAGAATGTTTCATGAGCTGTCTCTACACCCACCGCTCAACTTCCCAGAATGTTTCATGAGTTGTTTCTACACCCATCGCTCAACTTCCCAGAATGTTTCATGAGCTGTCTCTACACCCACCGCTCAACTTTCCAGAATATTTCATGAGCTGTCTCTACACCCACCGCTCAACTTCCCAGAATGTTTCATGAGTTGTTTCTACACCCATCGCTCAACTTCCCAGAATGTTTCATGAGCTGTCTCTACACCCACCGCTCAACTTTCCAGAATATTTCATGAGCTGTCTCTACACCCACCGCTCAACTTCCCAGAATACTTCATGAGTTGTTTCTACACCCACCGCTCAACTTCCCAGAATGTTTCATGAGCTGTCTCTACACCCACCGCTCAACTTTCCAGGATATTTCATGAGCTGTCTCTACACCCACCGCTCAACTTCCCAGAATGTTTCATGAGCTGTCTCTACACCCACCGCTCAACTTTCCAGAATATTTCATGAGTTTTTTTTCTACACCCACCGCTCAACTTCCCAGAATGTTTCATGAGCTGTCTCTACACCCATCGCTCAACTTTCCAGAATATTCATGAGTTGTCTCTACACCCATCGCTCAACTTTCGAGAATGTTTCATGAGCTGTCTCTACACTCACCGCTCAACTTCCCAGAATATTACATGAGCTGTCTCTACACCCACCGCTCAACTTTCCAGAATATTTCAAGAGCTGTCTCTACACTCACCGCTAAACTTCCCAGAATATTTCACGAGCTGTCTCTACACCCACCGCTCAACTTCCCAGAATATTTTATGAGCTGTCTCTACACCCACCGCTCAACTTCCCAGAATATTTCACGAGCTGTCTCTACACCCACCGCTCAACTTCCCAGAATGTTTCATGAGTTGTCTCTACACCCACCGCTCAACTTCCCAGAATATTTTATGAGCTGTCTCTACACCCACCGCTCAACTTCCCAGAATATTTCACGAGCTGTCTCTACACCCACCGCTCAACTTCCCAGAATATTTTATGAGCTGTCTCTACACCCACCGCTCAACTTCCCAGAATATTTCACGAGCTGTCTCTACACCCACCGCTCAACTTCCCAGAATGTTTCATGAGCTGCCTCTACACCCACCGTCAACTTCCCAGAATATTTCATGAGCTGTCTCTACACCCACCCCTCAACTTCCCAGAATATTTCAAGAGCTGTCTCTACACTCACCGCTCAACTTCCCAGAATATTTCATGAGCTGTCTCTACACCCACCGCTCAACTTCTAAGAATATTTCATGAGCTGTCTCTACACCCACCCCTCAACTTCCAAGAATATTTCATGAGCTGTCTCTACACCCACCGCTCAACTTCTAAGAATATTTCATGAGCTGTCTCTACACCCACCGCTCAACTTCCCAGAATATTTCATGAGCTGTCTCTACACCAACCGCTCAACTTCCCAGAATATTTCACGAGCTGTCTCTACACCCACCGCTCAACTTCCCAGAATATTTCATGAGCTGTCTCTACACCCACCGCTCAACTTCCCAGAACTTTCACGAACTGTCTTTAAACCCCACCCCTTCACCTCCAAGAATATATCATGACCTGTCTGTAACCTGATCCAAGAATATTTTCATTGCTTCATGCGATGTTGTTTCTTAACTTCTATCTTTCTTTTGCATGTTACGCTCAGAGAAATCAGATAAATGATTACATTTTCTGGGGCTGATTGCAGTGATATGGTATTCGAAAAAGGTGAGTGAGTGAGTAAGTTTAGTTTTACGCCGCACTCAGCAGTATTCCAGCTATATGCGGCAGTCTTTAAATAATCGAGTCCAGATAATCCAGTGATCAACAGCATGAACATCGACCTGCGCAATTGGGAACAGATGACACGTGTCAACTATGTCAGCGAGCCTTACCACCCGATCCCGTTAGTCGCCTCTTACGACAAACAAGGGTTACTGAAGACCAATTCTAACCCGGACCTTCACAGGACTAGTATAAGGACTCAGTGGTATGGAATATTGAAGGAGTAACTCCAACCCTACAGTCACTATATGTCGCCCTGATGGAGCCTTGATATAAAGCTGTTGTACAGTGCCCTCACAGTGGACTTATTGCCCTGATACCTTACGTATGTGACTTCCACTACTGACGTTATATCTAGAATATCAGTCTGAACATACCCTAAACAAATATACATGGGCCATCCCGACTATTTAACCTATTGGTATTGTATGTCAAAAAGCCGTGTCCAATGTCCATATCGTGTTTAAGCATCTGCGTTTATTTGAACACAAAAATGTCCATCCTCTTCATATCCCGCGTCCCTTGAATAACACGTTACTAAGACTTTTGTCAAGGAAGAAACTGTCCGTGTACAATATTCATAAACGTACAGGTGAATAACACCGGTGTGATGATATCTGTGTTTGGCGTCACCAATACATCATCAAATATTATATTCTGTCTATAGATTTGAGACGAAACTATCACATTTCCTTCAGTGAAACTTCTGAATGATGTTTGTTGATCGCCCCACCTGACAATGCAAACACGGACTGCCGTATCACCGACTCACCATCATCATCAGACCCGTGTTAAGATGTAGGCTGGTCCTGCTTTAGTATCACAATGACTTTATCGAGAGATCGTGTTTTAAAGAGGAATGAACGTAAAACAAGATAAATGTGCCCCGGCCCGGCCCGATACTGAGACATATTGTACTGCCGGTCTGGCTTATATTTCAAGAGGAGCATAAAATAAAACTGAAACGTCTACAACGCCCCCTGCTGGGGAAATGAATCACCACTGTGTTGAAGGAAGAGATCTGTCACACGGGAGTGGCGCACTCAACAAAGAAGCCGTTATCATTATAATGTAAGAAATGGACTAGAAGTCTGCTTACGGATCTCTCTGGTTACCGGGTCCTTCAGGAATATGATTTAAGTCAATCTATCGCCAGGATGAAGACGGGGCAAATCTTGAACTACCAGTCAACAAAACTCAAAACGACGACCTCGAGCACTGCTTAAAACAAAGTTTAACACAAATGTGACGTTACAACTATAAGGTTAAAAAATCATTACCTACTCATGACCGATTGGAACTTACACATCTTTCATACTTTCGGCATGCATTATTGAGGTTGTGTTTTTTTGCATGCACAGTGATGAATCCAGGTGATAACGAGAACACTTTCACCACCATTAATTATTTTTCTAAATAGTAACCACACATGCGATTTGGATTAGTTGCAAATAAACGCACCTTGCACAAGAGTATGAGTGAGTGAATTTAGTTTTATACCACTTTTAGCAATATTCCAGCAATATCATGGCGGGGGACACCAGAAATGGGTTTCACACATTGTACACATGTGGGGAATCGAACCCGGGTCTTCAGCGTGACGAGCCAACGCTTTATCCACTAGGCTACAGCACTGCCCCGCACAAGAGTATGCAAAATGACACTATAGACGTCTAGATGATCCTAGAAATATCTGTCGAATGTTTATATTGACGCCAGTGACCGCCATGAAAGGTGATTTTCACTGGTGGATGATGTAGAGTAGCTACAAGAAAGCTGGAGCTTGTGAATAGAAACTGATCTGGAGGTTACTGAAATATTAACACTTTTTGTCACCCCCGAATATCAGTTCGATATGGGAGAGAAGTCTGTCAGTACATCTGTGTTAGTAGTAGGGCGAGGTCTTTCATCAGATTATAACATCTATTATCAATGTTGCTTTTTAATGTGTTCAATGTCATTCCCTTTTCTCAATAAGCTATATCATTATGATATATGTCACTGATGAAATCGGAAAAAAATTACGCACTCCTCATAGAATTGTGTTTATAATTCATTACTTCCATGTTTATCATCCAGCCTCAGATCGAGTCTTGGTGACCACAGTGTTTATAACACTGCCTTGTTTATGTGATGTATGTGGGGTTTCTCGACAGAAGGAAGTCAAACAGTTCTGTACATGCACTTATCTATTCTTTCCATAAAGCATCTATGCATTTCAATGTAACTGTCTCCCCGGGGCTGAAGACCCCCTCTAGGTTTATCTGACCAATGGGGCATGCACTTTTCACCTGCTGTAGAAGAAATTAGAATAAATTGGTCATATTTTCCGCCCCAGTTGAGAGCTTTGATGTCCTTGACGGACTGCCCAATGGGTAGAGGAGGTGACAGATTAACATAGAATGTCGTTCTGAGCATCAGGGGAGGAACTAAAATGACCACACTCGTTTGAAATTGAAGACCACGCGAGAGTCTAAGCCATACCATTGAAGCAATATATTGTTGTGTTAAACATTTTGTATTATTTTCATATGTACAGTTCCCGTTTGTGCTAATTCTTATTGTTGACGTATGTATTATAATAGAGAATATATAAGTTTGAAGCAATCATTTTCACATTCATCATTTGCTTATGCTCACCAATCCGCGAGTTACTGCTTTTTACAGAATGCTAAGGTACTTACCTTCAGGCGTGAACATTAAATAGGCTACTTTGTCTAATAACTTATCCTTATTTATCAATAACTATGAAAGCTGTGAACAATAGGGTGCTGAGCTTTGAACTTTTCTATATAGCCGACACGACGGTTGATGTTTAACATGTGCACGATAGCCTTTAGTTAGGAAGGCATTAACTTCTAAATTCAAACGGTGGTAATGTTTTAGATGTTCAAAAGGTTCAACAGTTTTTACTGCCTGGTGTGCAGTTTGGATTTACACTTCGTACTGACAGGTTTAATTTTCAGAAATATAATTGTTTCGTTTTTTTCAATTTTAACAATGTAATTAAATATGAAATAGGTGTCACGTAAACAGATACTTACAAAAGCAAATAACAACATCAGATTGACATACGTATTTGTCAGTATAAGAGATGAGTTGTTAATAAAGGTCACTGTATATGTGATATAAAATATAACAGTAGTAGTAGGCTAGTAGCCTAAGTATAATTATTACTAGTATGAGTAGTAATGATGGTGGTAGTAGTAGTAGTAGTAGTAGTAGTAGTAGTAGTAGTAGTAGTAGTGGTTGTGGTGGTAGTAGTAGTTGGTTGTGGTAGTAGTAGTAGTAGTAGTAGTAGTAATAGTGGTGGTGGTGGTAGTAGTAGTTGGTTGTGGTAGTAGTAGTAGTAATAGTAGTAATGGTAGTAGTAGTGTTAGTGGTAGTAGTAGTTGTAGTAGTAGTAGTGGTGGTGGTGGTAGTAGTAGTAGTAGTAGTAGTGGTTGTGGTGGTAGTAGTAGTTGGTTGTGGTAGTAGTAGTACTAGTAGTAGTAGTAGTAGTAATGGTAGTAGTAGTGTTAGTGGTAGTAGTAGTTGTAGTAGTAGTAGTAGTAGTGGTGGTGGTGGTAGTAGTAGTTGGTTGTGGTAGTAGTAGTAGTAGTAGTAGTAGTAGTAGTAGTGGTGGTGGTAGTAGTAGTAGTAGTAGTAGTGGTGGTGGTAGTAGTAGTTGGTTGTGGTAGTAGTAGTAGTAGTAATATTAGTAATGGTAGTAGTAGTGTTAGTGGTGGTAGTAGTAGTAGTAGTAGTAGAAGTAGTAGTAGTAGTGGTGGTGGTGGTAGTAGCAGTTGGTTGTGGTAGTAGTAATAGTAGTAGTAATAGTAGTAGTAATAGTAGTAGTAGTAGTAGTAGTAGTAGTAGTAGTGTCACCACAGCCGCTACAACTAATAATAATACTTAAGTAGAAACGAATAATATTGTATTTCGCGCAACATTGCCTATTAAACGAATGCTACCTCAAAACACTTGATCAATAAATTATAGATGTAAAGAAATCACACAGTAGAGGCAATTGTTCAACATAACGACCCAGGTCTAAGAGAAGCTCTCCGAGTCAGGCATCATTTTCATGCTGTGTTCATTAAGCTTAAAATATCAAGAAATTACCGAACGTTAATTTAAATGTGTACTGATTTTGATTCACACACACATTGTTGCAATTGCACCGTTCTACACATGTGCAAGATTGCAGAAATTCTGCAAAGGGAGACTTCGAAAAGCAGTGTTAAGTATGCATAAACCTACGCATATTCTTATGCTATTCTTCGGATGCTGAAATGACCTTTACCCCTAGACATGTACATGAAGGCATTACTATGTGGTGTGTTGATCTCATTTGCCGAAAGGCAAAGGTAACGGAGAATGTATGAAGCTGGCGTTCGAGAACATGTGTTTGTGAAGTCTGACGCGATAAAGTCCGTTGTGTAGAGTCATGAATGAAATGTTAACAATGTTTAATGATGCATAATTCACTAAAACACAACTGTGACAGTATAATCAACTTCTGAACTTGCCCTGCTCGATCTGGCGAGAAACATGCTAATCTATAACTTGTCCTACCCAACCCATCTGTCGGGAACATAGATGAATGTAATCAAAGTGAATCCTGGTTTCGGATCTGCGATCAACGGTTTAGAGACAATATTACACAGCGAATTGCAGCGACTTAGACAACGGGCAATCTCATATCCCGCTTGTCAACGAATGCATCTGTGCCTGATGGAATGGTCTGCTCATGTTCGTCAAACCATTCAAACAGTTTTCAATGTGAGTACACGGGCTATTCAAAGTACCTTTTATTTTGTTTCCTTGCAGAATACATCTATATTTTTTATTGGGTGAGGTATTATATGAACACAAATTGGCTAATCCGCTTCCACCTGACAACAACACCCGCTTCAGCTACCCGGGCATGGCAATGATGCTAAAGCTGTAGAAGTACTGACGGATACCAAATAAGTGTTGAAAAGTTGTTCCACCCCCACATGAGCGAGTCTCCACCCCACCGAGGCTCTGCCCAACCGGAAATTTCCCATAACGCCTCAGTAATTGTGTCCACTGAAGCATGTGGTCAGCAATTGACCGCAGCCCTCACCTTATCTGGTCAGTGTAAGAGGCTTAGAATAACTGGACAGGAAAACTGTCTTCAATCGACCTTGTGAAAATGGGATAGAGTCCAAAACGCAAAAATGTTCATCCTTGTAAAAGAGGTCCTTGAGAGATAAGCTTTCGGAAATGACTCTTTTGAATTACTTGAAAGTACTGGAGGTGATCTAATTTCCTATAAAAGACTGTCAAAGAGTCGCCAGTGTGAAAGAAGCATTTATAGCTCTGTCGCTCCTAGCTAGGATGTCCTCTCTAACTTTATGACTTTCAGTATCCTAGGGAACAGTAGAAACACATACTCACTGTCACTGGCAGCTACATACAATGTATATCGTTTTGAATAATACATGTAACATAGAAATCGCAATAAAGTTTCAACAGCTGTGAGTTGCAACTGTGATTGTTAAATACTGTTCCAGACCAGCTGATTGGTGTAACGGCAAGTAACGGATCCAAGATATGGAAGGTAACATTGTGTTTTTCTTTCAGTGGCATTAAAAAACGTTTTTTTTATCCAAATTAAGTGTGATATTTACTGAACGGTCAACGTACTGTCAACAAGTATATTCACCGCATGATCAGATAGACACGGAGTGACATAGTCGTCATGTCACACAAATAGATATGGAGTGATATATACATCATATCAATATATAGACACCGAATGATATAGTCACCATATTAGCAAATAGATATTGAGTGATATATACATCATATCAATATATAGACAAGGAGTGATATAGTCATCATATCAATATATAGACACGGAGTGACATAGTCATCATATCAGCAAATAGATATGGAGTGATATATACATCATATCGATCTATAGACACGAAGTGATATAGTCATCATATCAATCTATAGACAAGGAGTGATATATACATCACATCAATATATACACAAGGAGTGATATAGTCATCATATTAGCAAAGAGATAACGATAGTGATATATACATCATATCAATCTATAGACACCGAATGACATAGTGATTATATTAGCAAATATATATGGAGTGATATATACATCATATCAATAGACACGAAGTAATATAGTCATCATATCAGCAAATAGATAACTATAGTGATATATACATCATATCAATAGACACGAAGTAATATAGTCATCATATCAGCAAATAGATAACTATAGTGATATATACATCATATCAATAGACACGAAGTAATATAGTCATCATATCAGCAAATAGATAACTATAGTGATATATACATCATATCAATATATAGACACCGAATGATATAGTGATTATATTAGCAAATATATATGGGGTGATATATACATCATATCAATCTATAGACACGAAGTGATATAGTCATCATATTAGCAAAGAGATATGGAGTGATATATACATCATATCAATAGACACGAAGTAATGTAGTCATCATATTAGCAAATAGATATGGAGTGATATAGTCATCATATCAGCAAATAGATATGGAGTGATATATACATCATATCAATATATAGACACCGAATGATATAGTCACCATATTAGCAAATAGATATTGAGTGATATATACATCATATCAATATATAGACAAGGAGTGATATAGTCATCATATCAATATATAGACACGAAGTAATATAGTCATCATATTAGCAAATAGATATGGAGTGATATATACATCATATCAATATATAGACACCGAATGATATAGTCACCATATTAGCAAATAGATATTGAGTGATATATACATCATATCAATATATAGACAAGGAGTGATATAGTCATCATATCAATATATAGACACGAAGTAATATAGTCATCATATTAGCAAATAGATATGGAGTGATATAGTCATCATATCAGCAAATAGATATGGAGTGATATATACGTCATATCAATAGACACGAAGTGATATAGTCATCATATCAATATATAGACACGAAGTAATATAGTCATCATATTAGCAAATAGATATGGAGTGATATAGTCATCATATCAGCAAATAGATATGGAGTGATATATACATCATATCAATATATAGACACCGAATGATATAGTCACCATATTAGCAAATATATATGGGGTGATATAGTCATCATATCAGCAAATAGATATGGAGTGATATAGTCATCATATCAATATATAGACACCGAATGATATAGTCACCATATTAGCAAATATATATGGGGTGATATATACATCATATCAATCTATAGACACGAAGTGATATAATCATCATATTAGCAAAGAGATATGGAGTGATATATACATATTATCAATAGACACGAAGTAATGTAGTCATCATATTAGCAAATAGATATGGAGTGATATATACGTCATATCAATAGACACGAAGTGATATAGTCATCATATCAATATATAGACACGAAGTAATATAGTCATCATATTAGCAAATAGATATGGAGTGATATAGTCATCATATCAGCAAATAGATATGGAGTGATATATACATCATATCAATATATAGACACCGAATGATATAGTCACCATATTAGCAAATAGATCTGGAGTGATATATACATCATATCAATAGACACGAAGTGATATAGTCATCATATTAATATATAGACACCGAATGATCTTGTCATCATATCAATATATAGACACGAAGTAATATAGTGATCATATTAGCAAATAGATATGGAGTGATATATACATCATATCAATATATAGACACGGAGTGATATATACATCATATCAATATATAGACACGGAGTGATATAGTCATCATATTAGCAAATAGATATGGAGTGATATATACATCATATCAATAGACACGAAGTAATATAGTCATCATATTAGCAAATAGATAACTATAGTGGTATATACATCATATCAATAGACACGGAGTGATATAGTCGTCATATCAGCAAATAGATATGGAGTGATATATACATCATATCAATAGACAAGGAGTGATATAGTCATCATATTAGGAAATAGATATGGAGTGATATATACATCATATCATTATACATCATATCAATATATAGACACGAATTAATATAGTCATCATATGAGCAAATAGATATGGAGTGATATATGCATCATATCAATAGACACGAAGTAATATAGTCATCATATTAGCAAATAGATAACTATAGTGATATATACATCATATCAATAGACACGGAGTGATATAGTCATCATATTAGCAAATAGATATTTGAAACCCTTTCTCTTCCCGTGGCTCTTGAGCTACCACCGGCCAAGTTGCCTACAAGTGTTTTACAAAAGAAGAAATTGCTGAGCAGGAGCGTAAACCCTTACGTTGCAGCTTTAAAACTGCTTCGGTAGATTTTCTCCCATAAATTATGTGTAAACTTTATGTGATTTTAAATGCAGGAACATGGAAGTAGCTATAAAAATTATCCATCGGGCAGAATCATATTTTAGCCATTAAAGTCTAGACTTGAATGCGACAAGCTCAGAATGATAGTTGGGTTATTTGTTTACATCGCACGTTCCCACGCTTGTGCAGACTGGTGAAACAGACTGACGTTTGTTCATGAAAAAAATATCCAATGAAATCTTTTCCTAAGACTTGTAATCGGTCATAACGCAATAATTGTCTTTCACAAAAACGTCTAACGACAAGAAGGCGTCTCCAGGATTAACGAGGCATTAGATATGACCACATTACTTATGGCGCATGTACCGCGAGGTGTTGATGATTAAATCTACACTTACAATAGTCCAGTCAATTTATGGGATGTTCACAATGTAGTTCCATTCTACTGCTGTCATTTTGTTGGGAACTAACCCCAAACCTGGGTGGTAAGGGAACACACAGGTGCACGCGCACGCACTGTACACACGGTAATATACACACGTGCACATATGGTCACATAAACACAAATAAACACTAATAAACAGACAAACACACGCATACACGCATCAAACATCAACCATAACACCATGGCACACTAAATCAAGCACACAGCATCACAAAACACCATGCACACTACACCATGCACACTACACCATGTAACACCATTGCACACTACACCATGCACACTACACGATGAAACACCATTGCACACTACACTACATAACAAAATGCACACTACATGACGTAACACCATGGCGCACTGCTCAATGCACACCACACAACATGCAACCATGCATACTACACCATGCACAAAATACCATGTAACACTATGGCAAACCACACCATGCATACCACATCATAAAGCACCATGCACACCAAACCACCAAAACTCCATGCACAAGATGTAAAACCATGCACACAACACCATGTAACACCATTGCACAACACAACACGAACACCCCACCACAAGAGACTATGCAGACCACACCATGCACACTTTACCACACTACATCATGCACACCCCGCCACAAGACACTATGCACACCCAACCATGAACAACCCACCAAACTACACCATACACACTGCACCAAACACACCGCACCATGTAACCATGTTTCGCCATACACGTGAAACCGCACCTCATAACAACACATCATGTACATAACAAAAAAAAACACAACACGCCTCTCATATACGTAACATATATCTTTACACCTTATATCACATCATATGAAATCATTCATTTAACACCACGATGCGTCATCTCACACCACTCACGCACCGAACGCCACACACCTATCTTCTCATTCTAAGCCGTACCGAACCACGCCATTCCCCTTCACATCATGCTCAACACTGGCACCATGCAGACATCCAGGAAACACTGGCACCATGCAGACATCCAGGAAACACTGGCACCATGCATACATCCAGGAAACAATGGCACCATGCATACATCCAGGAAAACAATAAGACGCCATAAAACACCCCCGTATACTGACTATAGGTTTGACAAACACGTCTGTAGCGACATCTCATATTTACACACCTAGACACAAGAAGCCCAACTCCAAACCCATTTTCAGAGGCTGTAACATATATGTCCAGCATGTGATACCTTGGATGTATCAGTTTCGATAGCTATGGGGTGGGGATCACAAGCAGCTGTTTCATCCCATAAATACAAGGTGTAACGATCGGGTTAACGTATTTCTGGATTAACTAACTATTCATGCTTACATTAAACGTGTGGTTCTTATGCTTTGGAATGTTCAGTTTCCCGGCTATCGAGGATTTGTTTAACTGGAGTTTTTCTAATAATACAAATTATGAGATTGAAATGTAAGTGAGCACTTGTACCAAACGCCTCCACATTAAAATAGTGTTCCCACCATTTGACCAACGAAATTTGATTTCAAAGATAGTCTGATAGTCATAATGCACTGTGTAAGAACATATTAAAAAAACCTTTTATTCCCCGGTACGATGAGATTATACTGCAGATACCAGCTCATATTTAATTATCTACCACGGGTATAAATCCAGATTTATAGCCGAACATATGAGAGTTTCTTCTGAAGTCCTCATCCCCCACAGTGGACCATTACCTTAATACGCTATCATGTTCCTAATTGATATGTTGAAGCTGGTGTGTTGACGTTTTGTAGGGTGGAACAATAGTATCATCTATGTAGGACGATGTATAAAACCACACGGGGTGCTGTATTCCTCGGTGCCCGATACCTGGTGGGGGCCAGGCTGCCAACACGGAGGATTTCATTACTATTCATCTCTCAGGAGAAAGCTTTAAGTAACCTCAGTGATTTATCAAATACGAGAGCGACTACAACTGTGTTCCCACGCTCCCCTCGCCCTCCGCCATAAGCTGTTTTGTGCGGCGTATCATACACTTATCGCAACAGGTATTTGATAAGCACTTCACTCAGCGCGTTCGTGGCGAGCGGCTCGAGTCGGCTTTGCTGAAACCCGTCCACATGTGATGTTGATTGTTGATATATTGTCTGTTCATTTGCAGTTATAATATTGGCATTCCATCTGTATATAGGTTTCTATTGAATCTACCATCATCAATGCATCACCACCTACCTACTGTTTCCTATACCTATCCATATACCCCTCTACCATCAACATCTCGGGTAGTCAGGCACTCTGATTTGGTTCATGTGTGTTGGTAGATTGAGATGCTCATGATGTCAGTCACTGGATTGTCTGATCCAGTCTCGATTATTAGCAGATCAAAGAATTTCAAATATGCTAAGTGCATTATCCAACAAAGCAACAAGCCCCCTATCGACATCTCATCAATGTCTAGCCCTATTTATGATATGATTTTGTGTTTCTTTTACCACCAAACGCTACCTACTATATCCATCCTATCCGATAATTCATCATCAGGATCCGTAGTGTATATCGGGTATATATAATGTACCGGTAACTTACAGAGGTAAGAACTCTTCAATGGAAGACGGGCTGGATTGTGGTAAACGTTGATCCGTACTTTATTATGTAGATATTGCATTTATGATAAAGGAGGACACGGAAATGTACGGGTGATGACTCTTACCAGTTTTACTTTAATTGCGCAATAAAAAAACCCATAAACCCTTATTTTGAGAATCTAGGATGCGAAAGCCACAGGATTTGAACCGCAATGCTCGTGAACATTGCATCGGTAAGGGGTATGACACTGCGGAATGAACATACTGCCTACAAAAGGGACAATTCGCTTATGTGTCAAAATGATTCATGTATGCGCTTAAACATACACTAATATATGTATAGTGTATTATTACCAAATAATCTCTCTCTCTCTCTCTCTCTCTCTCTCTCTCTCTCTCTATATATATATATATATATATATATATATATATGTATATATATGATATGTATATGATTGTATGGATGAGTATTTTTCTTGTTTTGTAATTTACAAATGTTATTGTTACTGAACTTGTCCTGGGCACGGTGTATCCAACATCTACAGTATAGCCTGGGTAAATCAACAAGGCTTATAACGTTTCTAAAACTATATATTTGAATCTCATCGAACGTGTGGGCTTCGGGTTACTTTTGATAAAACCTGACTTCTGAACAAAATGATGGATTCATTTCTTACTCAATTTTCAAAATTCAGTTAATTTCTCACTAACTTTTCAATATTCAGAAAACTGAAAGATGTTTGCAAATAAAAAGTACTCCAGATTTAATATATCCAGAAATAAGACGTAACTTCTGATACCCGAGAACTCTACCACTCAAGCTTCTGAGGGAACAATTCTGTCTCTCTGTGTCCTGGGGGCGCGGTCTTCCCACAGCCCTGTAATCATCTAGTCGCGTGCCATGGGTTCGCTTCGTCACGCGCGGGGCGTCGGGCGCATGCCTGAGACATTGAGTGGCGTAACGCCGGCTGTGACGTTGTACCTGACCAATCAGAATCCATGATATGACGGGTGGGTGGAGTTTCATCTAGTTGATTGACGTTACTGATAAAATGAAGATTTCTTGTGCGTTTTAAGAAAACGACACTTCCTTATCTATCTTATTGACTTTGTTTTCGTTGTGAGAACGTTCCTTGAGACAGTGGCGCTCGTCCATTCTGTTACAAAACGATGCTCTCCGACAGCACCAAAACGACTGGGAATGAACCCAGAGACAGGAAAGTGAGTACTTGCAACATCACTTCACTGTGTACCACATAGTACAGAGACTTCATTAAACAGACTGTTAGTAGAATGTCTGTAAATGTTTGCATAAAGTATAACAAATGTCTGTCTATTTGAAATGAAAATGCGTTTTGTGTATGTGTGAGATGGGTTAATGTTTTGTTTCATTTTGCTCTTTTCTATAGAGCACAAAACCAATCATGGAAAAACGGAGGAGAGCAAGAATCAACGCTTCATTGGCTGAGCTGAAGTCGCTTTTGTTGGAAGCAATAAAAAAAAAGAAGTAAGTAATTTTTCGAAGATTGTACACGAACATAGAAATATCTAGTGTCTTGACAGGTAAAGTAATAATGAAGTCTTATCAGTACTATATGTGAAGTATACCCCAGGGATGTCCAGTGACGTATGGGTAAGGCTGTACAGAGACCGCTTATCTGTGTGATTGCTTATAATGGAAGTTTATATTTGGTCTGTAGTTATCAGTTTGTAATCGTCAGACTGGAAGACACGTGTATGAACAGATTGGTGAATTAGAAACGTGACAAATTATGTACTGTTTACATTTGTCATATCTCTGATTATTTGTACGAATCAGTACTGTACAATTAACGTGTGTATCGTGAGATTTGGGTTCCACAAAATGCGCCGATGTGCTTGGCCGTACATTCCCACGTAGCCTTACATCCCGTGTGGCGAGGGAGCATCCACGCTTGACCTTGTTTATGATGTATGCTATTTTGTCTGCCAGGGAACAAGGCACAGCAAGATGGAGAAAGCCGACATCCTGGAAATGACAGTGAAGCATCTCAGGCAAATGCAAAGACAGCATTTTACAGGTGAGCTCCTCGGTGAGATCAAAGGCGATGATCACGTGACCAAAGCGTATGGACAAAGCATTTTGAGGGGGAGGTTACGATATGCTGAATAACAGGCTTGTGACAAGGCTTTAGATATGTGTTGGTTAAAGGGAATTGAGGTATTTGCAGCTGATTTTAATTTTGATTCCAACAAATATTTAATGAGCATAATATACCTTCACTTGAAAAATGTCAGTATTTCTCCTGTAAATATCACACTTTAATGACATGGTATTGCCATATTGTGCGTTTCCGTTACTTTGTTAGTGGTTAGTAGGAGTGAGGACAATGTGGGTATTTGTTGGTATGACAACAACTTCAGCCAAAACGTCAGTGATTGTATGTTCCTCTCAAACACGTACACGTGAATACACATTCATATATCTATGCATAACATGTTTGTTTGCACATGACAATATATTTTCGTTTCTATGTGCCTTGCCCATATACTACATGATACCAAATGTGTGAAAAATGTACATGCAAGAAAGACCTCTGTATTCAACGTTTATTTTGATATTTTTCTCAATTAACGTACTTAACGTAATTATACATACAAGTGGTACTTCAGACTGTGCCATGCTGCAATTCACAGTATTTATGCGTCTTAAGCACTATGCACTCCCTCAGATGGAGTCTTGAATGTAGCTTGAATCTTACATTTCCAGTGGCAGCTGCTGATGATCCAACCATAATGAACAAGTACCGGCTTGGATTTAACGAGTGTTCCATGGAGGTACAGCGTTATCTGACGTCAGTTGAAGACCTGAACACTGACGTGAAGACCAAACTGTTAGATCACATCGCCTGCTACCTGGCTGGAGTAGAGACCGCCAATACGACAGACACGTCATTACCAGCGTCATCACCAACATCATCACCTCCACCGTTATTTAAACAAGAACTACACACCAGACCAACGTCGCCGTCTCGAGTTAATATGCCTGCGTCGTCAACTGCTGTCGACCTGAACAACAACGCGCCAGCCAGGATGTGCTTGGAATCAACAAAATCAGAAAATATGTTCAGTGGACTTCAAGTTATTCCCACACAGTTATCTTCAGGAGAAATTGCTTTTGTGTTACCCGCCAATGTCTTAAGACAATGTCAGACTCCAAATTATGTGATACCAGTTTTTGCTGGAACGTCTCCAAAAACGTCGGAATCAGTACCCACAGGCACAAACTCTCATCATACTTCATCAGCATCCCACCACTCTCAAGCAGCTCACAGATTTACCAACACACATAACGTACCTGTTGAGAGAACCTATATCCCCTGTGCGGCTGTAACCCCAGTCAAGACATTGTATAACAAGCCAGATACAGATGACACGGTGTCCAAGAAGGAAGCTATCGAGGTCCATGTGTGCAGCAACCAGAAGGATGAACGAGTGTGCGACGAGGCAGTGTGGCGACCATGGTAGAGAGCAACACGTGTAGGATTGAACATGAGTGTCTCTGTTTAAATTTCAACGCTGGTAGTTAGGCAGCAAGCGTTGTGTGGAATGTGAAGTTCTGTACTTCTGATGGTGTGAACAAAACGCACAGGAGTACCCCAGACGGAGTCAGACCACGGTTGCAGTCTGCAACCCAGATATTGTGATAAAGGACACGTATCATACTGTTATATAATATAAATGTTTAACAGTTACACCCGAATAAAGAATATATATTTAAGGTTAACAGCCTTTCTTTTTTAAATGATATCGCTCATCCTGGTGCGGACTGACATTGTCGTTATAATGGTCTTTGTGTTGAATAGATCTGCTAGCTTGGTATTTAAATAAATGGTATTAAATCTATGAAACTAAAGCAAAAATCGGCCTAAGCACATTAATAATTTTAAAGACAGCAGCATGGCCTGCAAGCATGGTTTCGGTGATGTTCTCTATGTGAATGTGCATGGTGCGTGGGCGTATGTGTGTGCGCGTGTCAATTGGTAACAGTTCGCCACCATGGCAAGAGGTTTGCTTAGGACGGCGTCAGGACATTAACTAACCCAAACACTCTCCTTTTAACAGAAATGGTGATTTCCGATACTGAAAAAACAGCAAACACCTCATCGTACATGGCTCGGTTAAGCATCCCCCTTACAGCTGATTTATTGCTGGGTGCAATGTTAGACTCTATGATATAACTTTTACTATGGCATGAACACGTTGAATCCAACTGTGGGATATGAACAGGGCCAAAGTGAAGTCATGTGTCCGTGATGTCAGTTCACATCACCACAACTACCAGCGTCCTGTCGTGTGTTTCTGGCAGATATGTACATGCATCGCTCATAAATCAACCTTCACAGTGATTGTTTCTCCTTTATGTCATTGCTCCTTTGAATATTTCTGTCATTTTATTATGTTTTACAAAGCCAATTTTTAAACATCTATGTAAGGAATTCTATAATGCAAACCAAATCAGTTTCACTTCTATTTCTGAAGGCGGCTTGTATGTCGCCGACGCCTTGTTCGTGAAGTAGGGTAATCTCCTAATTTAATTAATCATTTCGGTTTACATCAACACTATATGTCGTGGAGGACCTCCCCCTCCAAGTAAGTACCGTTGGAACAACATGTCCACTTGTATAAGTTTGTCAGGTGGGGTCGACCCCGTCCAAATACAACAACGATAAAGGACGTGGTAACAGTCATGTCCCTCCTCATTTTGAAAATCTTGAAAGGAAAATGAATGCTCTCTAAACTTTTGGAGGCAGCTCAATTTTATGTGTTTATGTTCATGACGTCACAAACATCGATATCATTATATTGTCAGACACAACACTGTCATTCCATTCAATGTTATTTCTTTATTGTAGTTTTTTAATAGTTTATACTGAAATGAACTGCTCAAAATTAAAAAAACATCATCTCCGCAACCATTCCTTAAAAAATACTCCATGATTCCTCACTACCTATCAGCTGATCTTGTTTTGGATCATCCGATTCTGCTCACACAAACGAAGGTCCAGTTACTGTACATTTACATACACACGTGGAAAGTCTTTGGCTGGTGTGCCAATACTTCAGCTTGCTTGAACAACGGTAAACAATATCAACCTTACTTATACCAAAGCACAGCAAGTGAACAAGAGAATGTAACCAGAAGTAAGTAAGGCGTATGTATGATGAGAAATATGTCTCTCATCACAGACCAGTGAGTAATCTTCATGCAAGGGGTACATTCCCAATACAAAATTATGATTAATTTGTTCGACCTAAATATACCGATTTAAATCCATGTTATGTACTTTGTTAATTAATAATTCGCTGGTTTCAAATAACGTCAATGGCAAGTTGTATAGGTACCTGGCTCTTCTCCATCGTGCTGGATCTCAAACTATGCTGCTTATAATAGCCGTGTATTACTGTATTGCAAGGATACATTCCAAAACCAGGCCAGACTTTGATGTACCCCTACAGGTGCTCTGTCCTGGGGGCAGGGCTAATCGCCGACCACACTGTTCCCCTGTCCAGCGCACGACAGTTTGTTTACAGGACAGGATATTTAGTCAAGTTCATCTTTCAAGATGTTCCTATGTATTGGGGCAATTCATTCCGGACAGGGTATGTTTAGAGGCGTAAGTCCATCATTGGCCTTTGAAAAGGTATGTTTGAGGTCGCCCCAGATCAATAGGTGTTGCACGAAAGAGGCGATCGTATATCGCCCCCTGATTGGACGTATCTCTTCAGCTGTTTACACTCCCTATCTGAACAGCAATGAGTAATGGAGCATTTCAGCGTAAGGCGTAGAGGATTGAACGTATTTGTATTCAGTTCAGGCAGAGCTTGGAAAACGTCTTGGGGATCAAAGAATAGGCCTTATCCCCATTTATATACAACTGGACACACGCCTACGAGGGCGATGGGTAGGGGGTCGGATGTTAAGTATGAAATGTCATTTACTTCAACATATTATTACTATGGCAAACGTATGAAGTAGGTCAGAAGTGTTCATTCATTACCAACGTGTTATCATGGCCATACTATAAAAGAAAGGTTTGATTATAAAGTAAATATTAACATCAATCATTCTCTCGCATATGAAGGTGTATATTTCAGATCGTGCGCCCCTTTTAAGATTAAAAATATACTATTATGCATTCCATAGTTTTTTGGCTCATATCAATATTGAAATATAGTTTTGATTTTTTTTTCTTCAATTATTTACACCTTTATCTGCAAATAACACGACAGAGGCATGTAAATTGGTCACCTGAAAATATAACCAATGGCTTACGTGGTACATTAAAAGCACATTTTTTACCAGACTTTGAGTCAGTGATGCTTCAAACTTGGAATATCCTCCACGCGTTTACAATAAAACATGTTGGAAGCTCCGCTTAAGCCTTGGAAGCTTGAACAAAAGCCATACGAAGTGACGGTCATATACGAGATGGTTTACATGTACCCCTCATGCTAGGTAGATAATAATATATAGTATGGGTTATCTATGAGATCAAAATGAGATCATACATTAAGTAAATACGATTAATTCTTTCATATTCATGAGAATTCCTTGTCGAAAGAAGAGTCGATATTACGATTCCGATTAGGCCGTGAGCACGTGTTTGCGTTTCCTGCCCCAACGGTGGCACCTGCCAAAGACACATGCAAACGCAAGTCAGTTTATTGCTCACTTGTGAAAAAAAACAGGACGAAAGAGAGAATTGAATCGGATATGATTTGTTGTCATCAATGCGTCGAAGTTGGAATTTTACCTCTCATGTCGGTCATAAAACTTATAGAAAACTGTACAAGTAGCCTTGAATATTGTCACCTTGGTCACACAACTTCTGGAAACGAATTGTATACCTCTCTTTGAAATCATTGCAGAGATCTTCGTATGCTCAATTGTTGACTGTAGGTTTTGTCCCTCTGTATCCTTATGCTCAGATCTAGCTGTGAAACAGGAAAGGCGACCTCACTGATCTTCTCTACTTCATTTTCAGGTTGGAAGGGGAGTGGCTATTTGAGATTTTTTGAAGGACGTTAGAAGATCGATATATCAGAAGCAGACGTAACGTCTGGTGTCAGTTATCTTCTGGTGACTTACCCAATCCGAGCAGAAGTACAGATATCCATAATCACAAAGGACAATAGCTGCAGGGAAAGGAGCACAAGTGGCACCCGGGGGAAAGCCCACTCCTTCTTCATGTCTTTCCCCGAATTTCTCCAGATATTGCTTCCTCAGTAAACTAAGGAATATATTCGGTTCCATTTTGAACAGAGTCCCTTGAACATCTGAATATGGATATATCGCATACAAGTATATATGGTCATTATGTTCTGTCACAATAGACCCACGTGGGTCCTCCCATTTGTGAGAACTCCCAGTTGTGAGACACATTAATTAATGGTTCAGTGCACACAGGTGGTGCTTCCCCATCCCTACGATGAAAGTGGGAACAGCCCTGTTGCTGAAGAGTACCCGCAGGAGGCATAGTTCATTAATGAGTTAATTAACACAGAAGACATTGTTCGTTGAAGAGCATTTATTGTTTTCAATAGATACTGAAATACTGAAAAAGATTATCGTGAACTGGTGATATATTCTACTTGTTGAAGGCCTGCCATAATGGTGATCGGAAAGAGCAGTCAAAGGTTAATAAATACATTTGGATTAATTATAGTTACAACAGTTATTGCTAGATTTTTCAAACACGTAAATCTGAGTAGGTAAATTAATTTCTCTTTCCAATGATCACGAAGTTACCTACACAAAGTGTTTATTTTTTAAAGCCGTTTATCTGAGTAGGTTAATTACTTTATCTTTTAGAGTTTCATTAAGTTACCTCCACAAGATTCAGTTAAATAGCTAATCCATAATTAGCTAAGGTTAATCCATTCTATCAGATAGGGGAGTAAGGCGTGTTTTCTTTGATAATTACCTACTCCACTGTCTCACAACTGGGAGTCTCACAACTGGGTGTTCTCACAAATGGGAGTAGACCGCGAAGAGAATACTGTACCCTGTATGTGTATTGAATAACTCTTGCCACACACATAACCAAAGGCACGGTGTTGCTGTATGAACATCTCCCACACGCCGGGGTGTTGTCTTGCTATATCTCTCTAAGGCCGTGTATGATCAAAATCCGATGTTTTATTCAAGATAATGCTTAACTGTCATTGTGGGGTCATATATCTTCCATTAATGTCGACACCATTGTCACACCTATCTCCCGCACATGTGCTCCCAGAATGTTGATGAGTGTTTGATTGTCTCCGTGGCCCATGACGGGATGTTTTCCATGTAGTGTCCCGCGCTAGTGTACTCGCTAACACCTGGTTCAAATGAATTAAACCTTCACAATGCTTGTAGTAAATCCTTTGGACTTGTGATATTTTTGCATTTCTAAGCTCAAAGGTCCATCACATGTGTCAGGGGAAGACTCCGCAGTGTTCTCCTTAGAAGATGTTTTATTGAATAATTAGTCATTGTTCAAAGAAGCATATGAAGAATAAAATACATTCATACATTGTTGGAAATCTACATCAAACGGAGCATATTCATAATTCATTATCCAAGGGATTCCTTTTCTCAGTGTTTATTGAAATAAGTCAGAGTAATACACATTAATGCAATAAAAGTGAATCGGTTCTCAACTTGCATGGAGCACATCAGAACGTTCCCTAATTATGATTACTTGAGTACCGGATCTCAAATCTTTACCTTTGTCAGTGTGTTATAACTGCCTCTACATCTGCACAACTTCCACAAAACATTTATGCTGAAACAAAATTCCTTCATTGAATAAAGATAATTCTTACACTTAAGGCTTTTCGTCTAGACCAGGAAGCCTATTAAATGTTATAAAACTACATAGCACCTTGATGCGATTGCTACAGAAGTGTTATCAGATAACGGTAGCTGTTTCCTTGGATAAAACCGTCAGATATGTGGTTTGAATTTCCCGAACGTATCTAGAACGTTCTCAGTTACCTTTCTGATCGCTGCGGTAACCCTATATTTGGTCTTGATAGTATCTCCAACTACGCTAGAAAACAAGGACACTTTTGATAAAGAAAAAAGACATTGCACAGCAAATAATAGCTGCGTACAGCCGAGCAGCAGTTTTAATAGCCTGGGAACGTTATTGTTGTCACATAGTAAAGTAAAGACTTCTGAAAGGGTGTGGTAGATGTTTCTTTCTCTTTTGTCGACCTCTGTCTTATAAGGAAAACCTTTGCTCATTTTCTTTGTCCAATAATGTGATCAGTAACTCATCACTTGGTTAGTACTTAATGCCACGCAGGATGTCCTGTGTGTAACAGAGTGCGTGAGTACTTTTGCGACAAACGCGGAGGTAAGTACATGACGTGTTTCTATATTTGCAGACATGTACATCTCATGTAATTCTTCTTGCACACATAATATAGCGGTACATACTGTATATCGTAAGTAGGGGTGGGTATTGCTGAGAATTTTCATATTGCGATATATTGCGATGCAAAAGCATGTATTACAATATATTGCATGAAGTAAAAACTACTTATAATCGAGGTAATGCTTGATTTATAGAGCAAATACACAGCAAAATCACTATGCTTGATTAAGCTTTAATAACAACTTTTATTCATGATTAAAAATAAAAATGGGAATAATATTTGGCACAAATGAAAAAAGGAAATATCCAGAGATTTCCGAGTGTTACGAAGTTTTCCGAATGCAAGTAAAAATACCGGTTTTCGATCAGCGTATCTCAATACGTATCGTTTTCATGTCTGAACCGGTAAATACGGGTAAACCGGTTATATTGCGCAGCCCTAATCGTAAGTCACGGCACAGTAATTGTATGCCCATTTGCCACAATCTTGTAGTTACAATAGATAAGGAAGTGTTTATCACACACTGGAACGTATTAAGTATAAGTTAATGAGTTGCTCTTAGGCGATACCTGATATTAGAGGGGCGATCAACTTAAAGCCATTTCAAACTGTACAACTCACATGAATTCAGTAGCATGTATTAAATCATCTCTTGGGATTATTTTCAGAGTCAGGGGCCTCGATCTAATTGTTACACTTCTTACATTCTCGGCTAATAGAATCAGAATCAGTGAATAATTGAGAGTGATTAGTTTGTGATGTTGACGTGTATATTCAAAGATTATCAACAATACATCTCTTGATACCAGAAATTACCTCAATACCGACAACAGCTCATCAGCGTCCCTACACAGTGAACGCCATATTCTTTCAAAACAGTCCCGTATCCCAGGAGCTCGGCGTGCATGGCACAATAATAAATGGTAATATTTGCTAAACACGTTGCATTAGTTTATTGTAGTACTTATCACATTGTCATCCCGCCTGTGTTTATTGTCCGTTTTTATTGCATTGATATTATGATACATTAGGCTACATTAGGATGTATAGCGATATACACTGCTGCCACAGTGATGGATAGGCCTTCTGTTGTAGTCGTTTAATGGACAATATAAGCCCATGCTTTAAACTGTAAAACACACAATACATACACTACATTGTAAAGAGGGCAGGGCGATTTAGCAGAACAATAAGACCAAACATAGACAACACACAGTTCCACGCAACGAGCTGTCCTGGTTTTTATTCTCGACACCGAGTGTCCTGTTCACGACAATGTTTTACCTTTGCTGCGCAATGAAGTGTGTTTGCGAAATATATTGTTATAATTCTGGGTCTTGTGTACAGCAGACGAAACTTTATTATTATTATTTATTTATATAGCGCACATATCCACGCAACTGGTGCATGCTCAAGGCGCTGGTATTTTTCCATCGATCATTGGATGTCAATCTCAACGGCACATCGTATTATCAATCTCATCTCCCTGGGGAGTATACAACTCTTGCTGCCACTAGGCGCAGCGAGTTATTGTTGCTTTCTCATCCTAACGAGGTACCCATTCACAGCTGGGTGGACTGGGACACATAGTCACAGTACTTTGTCCAAGTTTACCTATGAAACGTCATCATACCAATCAGTCACTACAATAAGATATGGTTATTAAACCGATCATCGTTTGGAAATGTTATTCTTGTGATGTTGATCCTTGCCTCTATGTGTGTGTATGTACAGCTCAGCAATCAACAACATCCTAGTGTTATGCTGGCGTCATGTATGTATCGAGTCCATAATGTGAGTGTGCGATAACTTTCGATGAAAAGATCTAGAGAATCTGCTTGAAGGCGTCAACTCTGCGGGTTCAGTTGATTTCGCCTACAGTGTTAAGCAACGCAACTATATGCAAGAGTGATTGATTTATATTATTTCAAGTTGACCCCTCCGTTTAAGTTGTAGACTCGACCAACACACACAATAAATATGATGCAATAACAGAGTAGGCGATACATATGTATTTAAACATGATGTTACGAGTTGATTCCAAGGATGAATCTAAATAGTTAACCATAAATCAGTATGTACGAGAACTAAGTGTAAAACCAACAAACAATGTAATATATTAAACAATTGTATTAAAAATCAACCAAGTTCAAAAATCAAAACAAAGCAATACAAAGCTATCCTTATGGCAGTGGAAACTAGGGCGGCAATACAAACTGAACGGTAATATAATACAAGGGAATTGATTATAGCAACAAACACATGTACAGTGATGGTAACATCCAGGAGCAGTAATTCAACGAAGTTAAATTTTACTTAAGCGAGATATAATGATCAATACAGACAATGCTGGTCTTTTGGTGACTTGAGATGTAATGGGAGATGAGAGGTAAGAGTTAACTCCCGTTATGCGCCTGAGAAGAAAATAGATGCTTTAACATTCCACAATACTCTCTGAGGCCGATGATTCTGGAATAAGTTCCTTATATCACGCTTCTTTGAGTGGCATTTTTAGAAGTTGGGAAGTACAATACAGAACAAACTTTATGGATAACAACTTATTCTTTTTCTTGAAATGATCAATGATAAATAAACGTCGGTCATGCTCATGTTACGGCTCATGTGTTTTTTTTCAAGAAAGACTGTGGCAATGAGGAGGCCTATGTGAGTTCGTTAAGTTCTATTTACCTTCAATTCCGACGCTTATGCATGCTGCAGTTCTTTGGTTTTCACAAAAGTATACACTCCCTCCTCTCCAGAAAAGGAATCACGAATAATAGAATATTTCTTAGAAACCTTCTATATGATGTTGCTTTGCTCTTCCTAATAACCGTATCTTACTAGTAATATCACTGTATACTTCCCGACACTTCTCCAGCGTTGGCGTTGATTCGTGTAAGCAGTTGCGACATTTTCCAAAGGTGAATACGTAACCAGATAATGCAGGATTCAAGTATATCAAACGTTTATTTCTTTTTGTCGGTGATGTTTTGGGGCATATGCTAATACCATTTTCATCATTATCCTTGATGTAGAGATGAGATGAGTACCTCATGAAAGGGTCACTGGAAGAAGCTAAGCATGTCCGGATGCATAAAAATGGTACCAATGTTTGTTTATTTTGAACAGCAGCTGCCCCGTCAAACCGTAGGCCCAATTTCATTTAAGTCTGTATGGGTTTGTGTCAAGCTTGTCATCCTATTATCAGATTTACTGGAAGCGTGACACACGAGTGTACTACACCCGGATTGATTTGCCCAGTAGATGAGTCTATATATTCACTACCCGATGATAACGCACCTGGCCCATCCTGTATCTTTAAGGCGTGTGTATAAGTGATGACAACACACCTGTGACAAATGATATGACTTTAATTATACTCGCTACACTGATACGGATGGTTGACGAGATGCCAGAACATCCGACGCATCACTAACTTGCATACAGTACATATCAGGGCTGATTAATGAACACCTGTATTCCAACTCCCACTCTCTTGTGATCACACACTCAGTTGTGCTGGTGTCTCCACACATTTAGCCGCGAATACCTGCAACCTTGCTGGTGCGGCGTAAAATATTTTTTCACTCACTCACTCACTCGACACATTTAACTTTCTTCATCCGTAGTCTACCACAGCATCATCTGACGTCCTCGTCAATCACAGTGTACTAGTATCCTCCCATTACGCAGACAGGCAGCTCCCAGACGCCTTAAAACAAACAACATTTACCGTTCAGTGAACATATTAGCTACTACCTGTGACCTACATATTATAATGAAGAATAAAAACAGAAGAAAAACCTAAGCTATATTATTTAATTTGAAAGATGGCCGAAAAGACATTAATTTAAATTCTGTTTGCTGTAATATAAACACACTTGATTTTCATAAACATTTGGGTATAACCCTCTGGTCTAACCGGAGTTGGCATCATCGAATCGAAAACATTGTTAAATAGACATCTAAAATGGTTAGAGCATTTCGGAAATTAAAGTTTCTACTAAATGGAACAACATTGGCAAATGTATATGTATTAAATCCCATTTCGTGAGTCATTTGCATTGATACAAGTGAAATATTGATTACATCGTTATCGCAAACACACTCACTCGTTCTACTTCGAAAGAGAACAAAGTTCTATTTAGCATCAAATATAAAATTATGTTTGTGATCACTTATGCAACAATTACCAAATAAAGGTTACAATAAATTTGTACAGTTGGTACACGTGGTCACCTTAAAGATGTTCACTTTGATGGATGTTGGTTATGTTTGAACCTCTCCTTCGTATCATGCTGACGTCCTATTAGCATGGGTCCTTCACGGCCCGCCAACACTTCAGCTAGGCTATTCACGGATGTGGGTGACTGTAGGGGGCGGGTTTAAGCTCTTCTATTGCTGTATTCTCACGTTCAGCGACTCATCTCGCTTATTATGGGATCTCAGATAAGAGTTTTTCTTATTCGCGTTCTCAGATAAGGGTTGATTTCTGTCAGGGAAAATACTTGAAATTCTGCCCAGCTGGAGAGAAAGAATTTCTTTGATTGAGGTACACCTCCGGGCAGATTCTCATCGCCTTGATCTTAATAAACATAAGGGATTTATGCCGTACTTGTGTAAGGCTTTTATCTTGTTTGTAGGACGTTTGAAGTTAATCAGGTAAATACATATTTCCTGAGATATTTTACGCAGAGGTGACAAACCTATCGATTGTGTCGCATATACCCGTCAAAGGGGTTTAGGGGTGAGCATTTATCAAATGAATACTTACTGCGCAGTGTAAATATTCAGAAAAATATTGCGTTTTTTTTCTTTTCTTTGTGAGGTGGGATTAGGTTGTGGTGCATGGAAATACCGATGACAATGGAATCTTAGTGTTGTTAGAAACTTTTGGTTCGCACTTTGTAACGGACTAATGTCATAATACCCGCATATTTTCTCACCGTATTTTCCTGAGTACTTTGAATATCCCAGACTGTGAGGATATACAATGATTGCTTTGTTTGGTCAATCATATATTCATGACTTACTTTTATGTTGACTTAACGCTTCTTTTCCAACATCGATTGTTTTCACATAAAATGATAATGTGACACATATTACGCCCGACTCACATAGACGTGCACATTTACTCGCGGTACTCGTGATCATATAGTTGATCAATGCGCTGAACGCCGGCGTAAAAACATAAACTATTCATATTGTAAAAATGACATACGTACACGATTGTATGCTTGTGTAAATAGTACAATTTCACACGTGGATTATCACGGCTGGTCAGAAGGAATGACCAACCAGTCGGAACAGCATGAATCACCCTATTAATGACCAATGGTTCCTGTTACGTAAAGGGAGGATAGCATTCACATACTTCACTGTGAACCAGTGATGGTTCTCCCGACATGGAGTATCAGCTGGAATACCTCTAGAATGAGTGAGGTGTGTCATCAACGACTCATCTGACGTCATACAGCCAGACAATAGACATTATTTCTCATCTGTCTGAGCAAGTGAATGAGTGAGTGAGGGAGTAGGGGTTTAAATAATGCACTTCTCTCAATAATACTAACTATCAGGCCTCAGGGAAGTTACCATATAACTCATTAAAATAAATTACATATTTAGATTACAATATTAAATCAAAAGTTTCGAATGAATTAATGCCACGTTGCATTAAATAGTCTCTCGCGCCCACTATCGGCAAAACATTATCTCAAGCGAACCCCACAGAGTTATGTCCCTTGCAGCGCTCTTTACGAATATCCTACGCATAACTTGAAACCAGTTCCGCAAACACCGCGTGCAACAGTTTTCGATGTACGGAGCAATTGTTTACATTCATATATGGCAAGATTAGTGTTCTCTGTTTGGGAACTGTTAACCTCAAAGTTTCAATTATCGATTGCAGACAAGTCGTAAGGGATAATAAGTGAGTGAACATGCACCAATATGTATAATATATGCCAAAATATTGTCGAAAATGTGTGTAATTGTGCCTTTAATTTTGTCATTCGTTTTTGCCTGGAATAGAGGAAATCGTCATGCCACGACTGTGTGCCGCCAACAGAAACATCGCCATAGGCCGCCATGAATGTGGGGAGTCGCATTCTGCAGTTGCCGACATTTCAACGTTCATCAGAGGACCATATCTCGCCTTTGGGATCCTTTCCTGTAGACTAATCCCGCCCAAGTTTGCCCGAGAAGCGGCCGTCCAGGGTTACCACCCAAGCCCAGGACCGCTACATCTGGGCTGCTCACTTGCGTCATCGTCTTGCCACAGTCGTGGAGACTGCACAACAAATACCTGGTTTGAGAAGCATTTCCGACCAAACCGTCACGAATTGATTGCGTGAAGTGTGGATACGACAAAGATGGCCAGTTGTCGCACCCATTTTTTGCGGTGGTGTCGTAGAGTCCGGAACTGGAACCTTAGAAACTGGAGGCGAGTCTGGTTCAGTGATGAATCACGATTTCTTCTTCACCGGCGAGATGGAAGACAACGAGTTTACCGTTTTGCTCCTAATTGCATTCGATAGGTCGACAGATTCGATGGAGACAGTGTCATGGTGTGGGGTGAAATATCCAGCACACAAAGATCTGATTAAGTGGTGGTTCAGGGGAATTTGACAGCAAATCGGTACATCAAAGCAGTCCTTGCACGTCACATGCTTCCGATTATCGACCGACAGAGGGAGTTGTTCCACCATGATAATGCTTCTTCACATACACCACGCGTCACAGTCCGCTAACTTGCCAATTCTAACGTCAATGTCTTACAATGACCTTCCCAATCACCAGATATAAACCCGAGAGAACACCGATGTCATGAACTCAATCGACGTGTACGTCAACGTCAAAACATGCCTCAGACACTTTCACGCCATCGCATTGCAGGAACGGTTGGAAAGAATTCCGCAAGAGTGACTGTGTTGACTTATCCAGTCTGCGCCCAAAAACTGTTCCAAGCAGTAATTACTGACAATGGTGGCCATACAAAGTACTATCTTTAACGCCACATTGTGGACTCAAATAAACAGAAAGACAACAATGAAGGCTAGTGCTGTGTTGGCGAATCGTTTGTCTATAGACGTGTGAATTCACTCAATTGTCACCTTTTTACCATTGAAATTACATGAAATAATTGCTCTTTAACTAATTCTTCTAAACATTATGGGTTCATTTTTATTATTTTTTTTAATTTTGTAATAACAGATCTACAGATCTAACGAAGACGAGAAGAGACGATTATGAATACCCCTCAGTGCGGTACAAGAGGTATCTCAATTATGCACGTTGTCATCTGGCTAAGTACAGAGAGCCTGAGAGGAGACACATTTAGTAAGAATAGGCATCCAGAATTCAGTGTTAATATTACCACATCAACAAGGTCCGCTTTGTCTGTTGTCCCGCATGTCATGGGAAAGTACAGATAGGGTGTCGCGCCTCATTATAGTTCGTCGGTAGCCTCGTAACAACCTGCATACAACTGTACTGTTTGATAACATTGGCATGCTGTTGGATAATGTGTACATGTCTTGAACCCACAGAAATACTTTGTCATCGCGATGCCCTATTACAAACATTACCGACACAATGGATGTTCTGTTGGCGAACACGGTTTAGTCCACCCAGAGCGTTTATTGAAGTAAAATAAATTGAATCGTAACAACAGGACTTTGTATTCAAATTATTTGCACACATTAATTTTCTTCGGTTGGTGTAAAGAAAATGCTCTATTATTGATAGCGCACCACCGAAGGGCGATTGTAAGCGTATTTTATGTGAACCTTTTAGATGAGGATGTGGTCGGAGTTGTAATGCATTTTCAGACACGGAGCAGTAGGTGGGTTTGTATGATTGTTTTTAAAAAAAATAGTTTTGTAATATCCATCATGGGAAAGAGAGTGTTTGATCCATAACTCTAATTAAATAACCACACAAAAGCGATATTTGAATTTGAAGTCTTCATATCTGTTTGTTGTTGTTCAACTCATTGTCGCGTTGGTGTCCATGGTCTGGTGTCCACGGTCTGGTGTCCGGTCTGGTGTCCACGGTTTGGTGTCCACGGTCAGGTGTCCGGTATGGTGTCCACGGTCTGGTGTCCACGGTATGTTGTCCGGTCTGGTGTCCGGTTTGGTGTCCACGGTCTGGTGTCCGGTATGGTGTCCAGGGTCTGGTGTCCACGGTTTGGTGTCCACGGTCTGGTGTCCGGTCTGGTGTCCAGGGTCTGGTGTCCACGGTTTGATGTCCACGGTCTGGTGTCCACGGTCTGGTGTCCACGGTTTGGTGTCCACGGTCTGGTGTCCACGGTATGTTGTCCGGTCTGGTGTCCACGGTCTGGTGTCCGGTCTGGTGATCGTAATTCGCTGTCAAAAGGGACGTGACGAAGACAAGTGACAAAAGCGTTCGCTCGTGTCACCACAAGCATGGGTTTGGGACACAACACGTGAAGTTATTATTCTGTGACCTCAGTGTTGACTTTGCTTGCAGCAATCAGCAATCCACAATGCACTCACCCATACCCTTAAACTGTACCTCAGTCAGTGAGTCACTCACTCGCTCACTTACCTACTGAAAGGGTGTTGCCTGTTATACCAGTGGAGTCACAGTTCAGCAAAGTGGTGGATTACCTACTTGAATCACACGTGCTCACACGTGTACCTACTCGAGCCCTCCCGCTACATGTAGAGGTCAGCATACATCACTCATTCAGCTCACAATCACTTGCATTAGTAATCTGAACAGGTATCGAAAGTTATGTAACGTCTTCCCAGTCCTGTCCAGAAAGAACCTTCCTCTTTCTGTCTGCAGCACTTAGTATTTATCTCCAGCCATTACAACGTTAATGTACAGGAACAAGGAGTACACCGCCACCGTTACAAGTCTTGGTAAAGCTGTTAACGGGACAATACAATACGTGACGTGTAATACAACTTGTCTTTAACTAATTAATGCATCAGCACAGTCAGATTGCGAATTTGGATTCTACGTGCAAAATATAACGTGAAAGTTTTACGAACGTTTAGAGATAACATCTGTTTATACTTGCTTAAGCAACGTGTGTCGACATGTTGGTGATGGTTTATCGCCTTTGTTGTAGAATCAGTAGAATCCTTGATACTTAGAGTCTTCATTGGAACCTTCCATTGTCTCTTAAAGAGTGAGTGGGTGAGTTTAGTTTTACGCTGCTTAAATATTCCAGTAATATCACGGCGGGAGATATCAGAAATGGGCTTCACACATTGTACCCATTTGGGGAATCGAACCCGGGCCTTCGGCGTGACGAGGGAACGCTTAAACCACAAGGCTACCCCACCAACCCGCCTCGTAAAGCGAATAAACTGCGGGACAATGAAACCTGATGAATATGTCGCGCTTACAAGCATACTATTAGATGCATAATAATATAATTATTATTACCACAACGATATTGTGATTGAGAGGAGCACTGTATGAAATTCTCGCCAATTCGCCAAACCTTTTTCGGCCATGGGCGAGATATTTTAATATCGCTCTAAATTAGCCGAATCAAGTCACAATGAGTTACATTTTATATCATGGTACTTATTCATTTGCAACCTCCAAAACATGAATTCCTAGCGAAATTAAACATTCCCGCCCATGGGTGGCCCATGGACGAGGTAGTTTAAAGTTTGAGTTTTCGAAAAGAATATTTTGTATTTTTACATTCTTAGCATATATTCATGACAACTGCATGTTGAATTTGGTTAAATCCTTTGTTACAAAATGGCCACCGTGCGGAGTTTTTCTTCACTTTGGTTTCGAGAATTTAATTTCACGGGTTTACGATATTATGATTGAAAGGAGCACTGTATGAAATGAATGGGCTATATTGTTAGAATAAGAGTGTACGTTGTGACCCTGAGGCCAACGTACAGAGAAGATGATAATAGTCGGTCGGGAGTGGTGGGACTTGTCTTTGAATAATCGACGATACCCTATATGAAATACTTTATTTCAGGTAATATACAGGACGCCTGCCCATTACAACATAGATAAACTAATTTGAAGATATGGTATATATGCATAGCTACATTTTGTATTGTACCAATATTGTAACTGGACATTAGAAGTGCAAACTGTTGCCTTAACGCATGCTGTATACTGTAAATCAACAAACTAATGCGTGTATTAAATAATGCGAGTGCAACCCTCAAAACGAAAATGCGTGCATTTTATTAATGCGGGGAGGCAAATCAGGAAATGGTTGACCAGAATGACTATACATGTACTCACTAAAGACTACACTCACAACTTTGGGAAATACTATGCTAGTATTTAATCCGACTCTAGTGTAAACATCTTAATTCCCCGAACACATGGGCGTATATATTTTTGCTATGTATTTCTGTCTAATGCCCCTTAAAGATTTACAGATCAGACAAACGGTTGTAACGGTGATAACATTGTTCAGGAGACACTGCTGACCTAAAGGTTCAGGGGAGAAATCTATCACTAATTGTACCAACAAGAAACATATTACTAAGCAATCGAAAATACAGCAGAATCTGTCAAAACTGGAATTCTGTGAGACCGGGATCTTAGACCGGTTTAGATATCCATCCTTGTACGCGAGGTTACAACATGAGATAAATGAATGGGGAAACAGGACTTCGAAAAAAATATTATGATTTGTCATGAATACATTTGAGACCTTAAATGTAGTTGGTTATTGACAACATGTCGTCACTGTTCTCGACTCCCGGAGTGAACTTAACAAAGAGACACTGCCTACTCCACGGATGGAATGTTTTCGTCGGTTACACATCAAACGCCAGTGTCGTCCCTCTGTCTTCTACGTTATGACACGTGAGCTACTGTATATCTATCAACTGTCGTTCTGGTAATTACGAGCTTTAATATTTACCGAAACTTTATAAAAACGCACACGGTAATGATACAGAATCAGGTAATAGGTCATTTGCATTGTTGGAAAGCAGTCAACGTTTTGAAGATAATTTAACCCCTGGGTAGAAGGAAGCAAAGGAATTGAAACGTTGATGTTTAAATTATTCATTGCACTAATTCAACTGTCTGCCGTTTGATATACGTTTTACAATAATTATAAGCTGTCGATAAATGCTTGTAAGGAATTGAGTGTTTGAATACGTTATATGTATGTTTGATTGTATCAGCGCTTTGAATTATCTACCCTCATATTCCATATGTCGTGGGACAACTGGGAACTGTAGTGGCCCATTTGTTACAGTGGCCGATCATCACGTCATCCACCCAGGTTCAATTCTCTAACATGGCATTACACAAGCCCAAGCGTCTGGTGACAACCACAATAGCTCAATCACTGGCTACATTCATCTAATACTTTGAATGAAGAGGTTAGTGAGTATACTGTTGGCAATATTGCTTGACTGTAGATATGCTACTCAGTGGTCGGTGTAGGTTACCGTGAACGGTCATGTTAAGAACTGTTATCGGGTCAAGACGTAGCCTGACTCCGTGGATGACCGTTGCACATAATATCCATCTTTGTATTTTAAGAATCCACTGTTTTACGACCGCTGTCACATGGCTGGAGTTCAGGCAGATAGAAATAGTCCTGTGTAAGTTCAGGGTTCTGCTCAACCTACTGACACCTTTCATGTAACGTTCATAAATTGTACTCGGACTACATAAGAAATCTGTTATTCTCTAGTGTTGACGTTTTGAACAAAAGGGTGTGAATCTTTTTCCGCTTGAAACATGTGAAATAAAATACACTGACGGTGAAAGTAGCTTTACCAGTTTATGGATGAAATTGCAAAAAACAACAAACAATATTAATGATGATAATGAATACACAGGTTCTAACCAACTCAATGCAAAAACCTATCAATAATCACAATAATTTCCCCAAAAAGGGACACGCGGTTTGTTGCAGATAATGCGAAAATGTGAGAAGCATAGCAATTATCATTTGATAGAACCTGTTGTTGCTGTACCGGATGCAACTTTACGGACAGATTGGGCAGATATCAGAGAGACCATGAACAATGCATCACAACTGAATCCAATCCTACAGCGAAGTCATCATGACTCGGGGTGTATGTTTAGTCGACATGCAGTTAGTCGACATACAGGCCTCGAGGAATACGAGCCTATAGACCATACAGAGAACAGTTATTACCAGCGCACCAACGTCGTCTGAGATAGAACTTGGCTCGGACTGTACGTCGTTGACAGCGACGTGACTGGCATAGGGATGTATTCATTGATGAAATCCAATTCTAACTGTTTAGAGCTGATGGACGGCAGCGTCTTTACAGCTGAAGCTGAGAACGAACGGCAGCTAGCTGCGTTCAGGGGGGTCCAGCCCTACAGTGGATTGCGTGGAGGAAGTTGTGTACAGGGGACAACACCACTGATCTTCGTTAATGGAAATATGACAGCTCAGTGCACGACATTCTTCGTCTGATTGTCCAAACATGTCTCCAGCTTTAGCTGTCCTTTGTCCGTATGACAACGCCAGACCCCATACAGCCCGAATTGTACAGAATTTCCTTGAAACCAGCAACGTGATAGTATCGGCATGGCCTGCAGGCTCCCCAGACACGTACCCCTCATCAAAGGCCCGGGTTCGATTCCTCACATGGGTACAATGTGTGAAGCCCATTTCTGGTATCCCCCGCCTTGATATTGCTGGCATATTGCTAAAACAGCGTAAAACACAACTTGTTCCCTCATGTATCGATGTGAACAAATCATGACAAGAACTGGTCCAGGCCCTCCAAGAAGATTTGCAACGTATGACCCCAAGTGACGTCAACAGGCGACTGACATTTTGTCGGAGATGCGTTGCATGTCTCATAACAGTCACTGTCTGATCATACAGACTTATTGGTGGGGTGTATCAATGAACCTGATCAATGTTCCCATTGTCCATTTCGTTAAAAGCTTGATTGTGCTTTCCCATCTGAATTCAGGCAACCATTATCAACTGCGCTATGATTCCGTCGATTTCTTGGCGATTTTTATTCTTACAATACATATTTTATCATGCAACTACCGTTCGTGGCTTTTAAACTAAACTAGCGAGCAAAATAAAGTATAACACTAAACCCGCGAAGACCGACAAATACTCTCCACCTACGTAAACGTTCCCATCGACAATGACGGGTTTGAATCATAGTGTCAGGATATGGACTGTGTCCAGACGACTACGTGATCGAGGGATCAGGTGTCGGCGACCTCTTCGTGGCGTCCAGTTGACTGCTCAACCCTTTTGTTTTGGACACTCATGATGTCTTACACTTGACTTTGTTTTGTTTACAATATTACTTTAACAATGAACTTCATTTATAATAGTCATGATTCGTACCAAACTATTAAACTTTATTTCACTCAAATACGGTGTGCAGTTTCTATTTTCTGTCGGCTCAAAATCGGTGTTATACTTTCTTTTGCTCGCTAGTTTATATACAGTTAAAAGTTTAAATATTTTTTGACAAGTAACATATATATTTGACAAAATGGTGACTATCGTCCTATACACTACTCAGTTTGTCGCGAACTACGGTCAGACCACCTATGTATGATGTTTCGCTTATAACACTGACTGAGTTTGGTTTTACGCCGCTTTTAGCAATATTCCAGCAACATCACGGCGGGGGACACCAGAAATGGGCTTCACACATTGTACCCCTGTGGGGATTCGAACCCGGGATCTTCGGCGTGAAGAGCCAACGCTTTAACCACTGGGCTACCCCACCTCCCCTCGCTTATAACAACCAAACGTTACGTTTGTGTGTCGGTTGCAACAACTGCATTTACTAATATAGTAACATGTGGATCCGAGAGATATACCGAACAGCTCCTCATAGACATAAATCTATGTGGCGTGGCGTCTTATTGTCGCCCCTGTCGCCGTCCGTAAACACTTAGTGAACTTTGTTACAGTGTACGTATAATGAATGCTAAGCTGCATTGAGCTGCAGTGAACATGAACATCTAACATTCAGGTATTAACAGTATACCCCTATGTAACTGACTATGCAGGTTTTGTTGATGGTAAGTATATTTAACAGTGCGCTTGCGTGCGTGTGTGTGCGGGCGTGTTAGTGTAAAGTAGAGGTAACTACAAAGATTGAATGCTATATTGTCTATGTGCAAATAAACCATTTTGTAGTAGACTTAAGGAATAAACGCAAATACATAAAATCGACTAGTAGGTCACACAAGGTCAGGCCATTACCGTCCCTGGACATCGCAAACATGTGACCAACTAGACAGGCAGCGTGAACACAACACCGTTCACAAACACTGTTATTTTAGCATTATTGACCGCTATTCTTCATGATGTTATTTTTCCGGGACGGTTGTCGCCTGAGGTGTATTGTTGATATCCCCATGGTGCCAGTGTTAATGGGGAGGGGTCGTGAGCAGACAGATTGGGGGACCTGGCCGATTATTACCTCGATTCCTATCGTGTTTGCTTGTCTTATTGAACGTAAATGTACAGTAAGTCTCTCTTTTGTAACGTTTCTTCACATGTAATTATTACTGGTCAAAAGATGCGTTGACCCGTCCCCTTAAACGAGCAGGCTTTCCATTGTGGGATTTCCCACGTGACCTGAGATGACCAGTGTCCATCAGTGAACCCCCTGGGTCTCAGCTAACCCATTTGTGTCAGATGTCAAGATATGGCCACGTCGAGAGATGAACGTCTATCCTTGAACGCATATACAGTTTCTGAAACAATACTACTCACACAACAGACGCTTTCAGCAAGAAACAGGTGAGACGGGATTCAGTGAAACTAATCCAGTTTCTACACTGAAGGATTACACCTGAATCTAATGCCTCGGTAGGAACTTAGCGCTGATTTCAATCACACATGGTTGGGGATATTTACGATGTTTTAAGGATTACCGAAAAGGTTTAAGATCTTCGAGAAAGGATATTTTTCGGCGCTAAAGTGGCTGAGAGAACAGTCATTAGTGTGCGTTCATGTTCGAAAATGAAAAGACGCAAGGCCATGTGAAACTGCTTTAAACTGTCTGTTAGTATTCCCTGTCGTGTCAGTTTGTATCTTATCCCGCAATTCATATAAAACTATTTCGGGGCAGATAGTAACATACTCTTGATGTTAGATCCCATGTAAGGTAGGACTCCATGGTCAAGTAGATACTGCATTCGCTTTGAGAGCACAAAGTCAAAGATGGCACTGGTCGTTACCATGTCTGGTGCTTTGCACTGAAGGGGTAAAGCCAGGATTACGCACTGGCGACGCGGAACCAGTATATTGTGTCTTTATCTGGTATCACGGCAAACTGAAGCATGGTATATCAGTGGACTAGCACAAAATACCAATCCGGACTTGTATATGCTGCAACACGTCATATAAGTCCCCAAATAAGTGCAAAAATCTGAACGCAAAGCTAACTCCCATTTCTCTAGCCAGGTTTGATGTTTTGAGCAGCCTGTATGTGATATTGGAATCCTGTATCCTATGTCGAGGTGTGGTATGGATGACCCCATCGTCTATGGAATGTCTTTGAGAGGCATTTTATAAGTTGGATAGATGAAGGAAAACCAAGTTCTATGGATAGTCAACTTCTTTATTGCAATGGGTACAACGTTTCGGTGTAGGTACTAACACCGTTATCACTTGCTTGTAGACTTCCGACTACATTATGAGCATGTGTTTATGAAGCACCATCAAATAGTGATGATACCAGGTATTTGGGAGTTATCCTATCACACGTGGCCCGTCTTAAACAAATGCAAAGGCTTGTCAATCGTCAACACGTGCTTCATCTCGGAGCTATCTCCAACACGTAGTTGCCAAACCGAGATATAATACAACTACTGATCAAAGCAGTGTTAAACAAAAGTACCTGACCTACTGAAGGATCCTTCTAAGGATCTGTCACTATACTTAGTTGATCGCTTCTCAATCCACGGGCCATGTTTGGATACGCTTGACTTACAGAGGATTTTCACTGTGACAATACCTAACAAATAGAAAGAAAACGCTACTTTATTAATGGCACTTAAGAGAATTGATTTGACACATTTCAACATTATATTCTGACACGAATACCCAAACACCAAGTCACACAGTTTCCTCTGATGAGGAACTGGATGATGGATGCTATTTCTTTACATATCTGGAAACTATACACAGTCTACCACGCCCAAGTAGACATGTATTTAATGATGTAGTTAACACGTAAAATGGTAATACATATATGTTAATAAGTCCCACTGCAAATGATCTACATGTGTTTTGGAAAGTAGATAAGTGAAAGATTTCAAAATTAAGTGGACACGTTATTCATTATGATAAAAACGTTTGGCTCTCTTAAATAATATGGACATACACAGATCCCACACACATACTAAGAAATGAATTACGTTTCAACTTTTTCGCCCTCTGTCACGTTTAAGAGTTATGTGAACATTTAAAAAATATAAAACACATCTTCTTGCGTAGAGTTATATAAACACTGTACTTGTGTACAATGAAACTATTTGTACTGTACTGTGTACTACCGAGGTAAAATCTGTAAACATGTAACACTTCATATACATGCTTAGTTTTTGACCGTTTTTACATATATGTGAACAGCATGTTATTTGACAATGAGATCAAAGAAACACTGTACTTGCATAATAAGAAGCTCCCTGTACTGTATTACTGAGGTAAAGTCTGTAAGCATAATTCTGGGAATAAAAACATGAAAAAAAATATATATATGTAATCATATTCCAAGCTATTTAATTTACACTCAGACCCGTGAAGGTCCGGGATCGGGTGGTCAGGCTCGCTGGGTTGGTTGACACCTATCATCGGTTTCAAATTGCGCAGATCGATGTTCATGCTGTTGATCACTTGATTGTCTGGTCGAGACTTGATTATTTACAGACCGCCGCCATATAGCTGGAATATTGCTGAGTGCGGCGTAAAACTAAACTCACTCACTCACTAAAGATTGAATTAGTGCAGGAAGCTTATCACGAATCTACAGTTTCCTATACTAATACAATAGCTTGAGATTATAACCTGTGTTATACCAAATTGTTTTATTTAGGTTTTAAATTTCTCATTATAATGCAGATTCTAGAACTTTTCTTTGCATTGACTCCCATTCGTGTTCAAACCCATACTCTCGGCCTGAGTCACCTAATTGCCAGCACACGAAGTCAGTAGAATCACTCAACCAAAGGAATGTACTAGCTTATGTACTATACCGAGAAAGCGCAATTCCAAATTAATATAGCATGTGTTACATTTGACCACTTTCCTTATGGCACTGTGACTGGGTTGTTTCGGTAACGTCGTGCTGGTAATGTGCTACAAATCAACCCATTATTTGTTTGTTGGGTCAGTATCTACAGAAAGCTGTTGTTTGTTCCTATATACAATTCGACGCCCCGGGGGTAGTGGTTCTTCGTTCAATACACTGGTATTTTGCTTTTTAAAAAGCTATATTTTGAAGGAAAATGTCATTTTGTCCATACCTCATTTACATATATACACATAAAGATGTAACCCTAGCCCCCAACTCTTGATTGTCCACAACATTTCTAAAATATCTTTCTTTCAATGTTTATGGGTTTAACATGAAATCTGAGAATACTCAACTCCGTCTAAATCTATCCCAATTACAAGTCTAATATATTAAACGCATCGGAAGTAATGCCCACAATGCAAGCACCATCACCTTCCACCTTTAAATATTGTCAAGTTGAAGTAGGAGTCCGGTGTCAAAACTAGCGACTTAACCCCCTTTCTCATCCCATGAGCCTGAGGCGAAACAGTGACCGTACAATGTCCACATTCGCCTTGCCACTTGTCGGTCTTTGTGTAGTACAGTTGGATGTCACAATATGAGTAAAGAGATCTAGTTAAAACTCCATCAGACCATACAAAAGTTTCCTCTTGAGCAACTGAGAGCACAGTATGCCGTTCTAGGTCTCCGGTGTCGCCAATAACTGTGGCCCTACAGGTTTATGTCGGCTATATACATAATTCACAGAATGTGAACCTTGTAACGGAGATCATGTATGTGTGACTATCTACTAGCTGACTATGTACTGAACATCATTGAAAACGCACCACTTATAAAAGTTCAGATTATTAAAAGCACGTGTAAGGAATTGATATTTTTGAGTGGATAATAACAGATGGACGACTGACAAAAACAACAACACAGAAAAGACGCTCATTCATTGAAATGTTCCACAGTCAGAAAGGATCAAACACACGTGGGGTCAAATCGAAAAGTCAATATCGCGTGTGACCGCCATTTGCATTGACACATGCAGTTCAACGTCTCCTCATTGAGTCAATAAGCGTCCGAATAGAGTTCTTGAGGATGGCATTCCACTTCTGCAGTAGTGCAGCCTCAAGTTCCCGGATGTTTCGCATCTGTTGTCGCCGCGAAAGACTTTGACCAATTTCGTCCCACAAGTGCTCCATGGGGGATACATCTGGCGACTGTGCTGGCCAATGAATAACCTGGATGTGTTGCTGGGCCAGATACTGCATGGAAAGTCTTGTTGTGTGTGCCCGTGCGTTGTCCTGTTGAAAAGTATGGACATCTTGGTGGTGATTGAAGACAGATACGATGTGATTCTGAAGAATCTGCTCACGGTAATAAAGGGCATTAACTCTCCCTTGACAGACATGAAGGCAGTCCTGTGATTGTAATTTATTCCACCCCAGACCATGACACTCCCACCACCCAAAGGTCTGTCTGAACCACACACTCATCAGCATAACGTTCACCACGTCTACGCCAAACACGTAATCGGCCGTCAGCATTACGTAGATGAAGACGTGACTCGTCAGTGACTACTACACACCATGCCATTGTTGTAACCTTTACTGAAAATGCCTGCTAGCCCATTGTATACGCTCATTACGGTGTCTGTCAGTCAGAATTGGTCCAACGTAAGGACGTCGAGCATGGAGCCCTGTAGCGTGTAGACGGCGTCGCATGGAGTCAGCGCTGATGACCCCACGTCAACCTTGAACTAGTGCAGCAGTCCTGGCAGTCGGCAGTGTTCAATCACTGATATGGACAAGGTCAATATGGCGATCCTGATGGAGCGTCGTAACACGTTGTTGCCAAGGTCATTGAAGGTCACGGGTGCTGCCTGTCTACTGATGTCGTCTATGAAGCCTAACGATGGTGGAGTGGCCAAGTCCAAGTTGTCGAGCAATATCCCTGCTGCTGGTGCCAACCTGAATCATGCCTAGTGCACGTTCTCTTTCGTGAGGTGTTAACCTCGGCATCTCTGTCCTCGTTTCACAATCGTTAGTGAAGCAATGAGAATCGGTTCTCATACACCTGCTTTTAATGTCACAGTCAGTATGATTTCAGAATGAAATTCGCGCTTTTTTGATGGCGTGGCTGCATGTTGATGCATTTTGGAATTAAGAGTCATACTGTGGACAGGAATTTGTTTCTAAAGCATTTTTTCAACTGGACATGCCCTTCGACTTCATGTTAGTCATATATTCATTGATCATTGTCATTTTAGACTGAGTGATGTTCATCCATCTTGATGAAAATATGGACAATATTTAAAGACTGCAGAGTTCGATGCACGATAACACTTTCAGCATATGGTTTTGATTCGCTCGTATAAATGCGTATAAAAGTGAGGAACACATAATCCAAATATTCAATTCCATACATGGTCAGAGCTTCACATTAAACACTCAAATATTAATGTTCCGTTAAGTAGTGGTTAATGTACGTAAACTCCAAATCTATTATTTTCTATGCTCATCTAGCTTGGCATATGTACTTTAATTGCTGCTTGCAACGTTCAACGATGTATCGATTGTATCATGTAATGGTGCAGTTTTAACATAACCGAACGCTTGTTTACAAATCTCCGCTTTCTTGAACATTGCTGAGTGTGGTGTTAAACAACAAACAAATAGACCAATTCAAGTTCTGATTTTTGTAACATAAAGAAACAAAACTGTTTTAAATCATTTGCCCACCTACGAAATGTATGATATCATCAGTCCAAAGTATCCATGGTACGTCATCTTGATCCCCGACCTAATGTCCTTGCTCAGGGTTCCCTCTCAATGCCACTAATATTCACCCTTAAATAGTTAAATTACAATGATAATTGTTTTAAAAAGCCATATTTTTTCCTAAAGGAGTTTTTTGGTAACAATGTTACCAACGTTATTTATACTATTAGTCTCTTGCTTATTGAGATAATCTCCGAACTTAATAATCTGATGTCTGCTGAAATTACCACTGCGAGTGAATTAGCAGACCAGCGCCGCCAGTGTTGAAGTTGGTGGAATTTCTCAGTCATAACACAATGGAACGTTTAATTGTTGCGGACCCCTTTCCATATATTCACAGTGGTCGTCCTTGTGTCTTGTAATGAATGTGGACACCCTCCGGTGTGACAGTCATTATTATATACAGAGGATGTAAATGACAAACTGTCGGATTCTCGACTTAGACAAATTTTTCTTTTACTAATACCTCTTTTATGTGGGTCCTTTCATGATATATCCACCGCCTTTGAAGGCCTGACATGACCGCTGTTCGCTGGACATAAACGCGACAAAACCGCACTGTTGCCACAAGTATTAGAAATCTCAGTTGTTGAATAGTTTCAGCCGAGGCGCCGTATGCTTAGAAATGTCAAGAGTCAAACTGAAACTAATCGTAATGGCTGACAGTTACGAAATATAGTAAATAGATGTGGCTAATCTATTCTCGGGGTTTGGTATTGGAAGAATAACAACACGGACTGAGGTGCGTTTCATCGTTCGATCTACAATGTTTTCCGCTACAATCTCTGTCTATCAGTCTTGCCTCAAACATTGCATTCTCTTCCCACAGAGGTTACTCCTGTCATATCTTCCTACGTAGGAAGATATGACAAGTAACCTCTGTGGGAAGAGAATGCAAACATTGAGGACCAACAGGGAAAAAAATGAAGGATTTTGCCACCATTAAACCTGCCTAACGTTAGTATCTCCCGTCTTGTGTTTCACGTTGTGATAAGGAATACACTCGATGATATTAGCATTTGATTTCTTTCGCCATCATTAATGTTAATCCACCTTCGTATTCCCTCTAAATGGTCCCTGGGGTGGTCTCTGTGGACATTCTCATGAAATTTGACCCTTATCAATTTTCCTTCTGACTTAATCGACAACGCCAACACTATCTGTTTGATCTAACCACCGCCACATTACGGTATATTCACCAACAACAATGTCTGGGGTGACAGTGGGAACGAGTGCTCTGTTCTTCCTTCGTCTGAGAGGTTTCTCTTTAAGTGGTCCCGCGTTCTTTATCATTTAAGTGTTCACTTTAATCCACCAAATCGAATTTGTAAACATTCACTGAAAGGCTCTTGACCAGTGTTAAAGAATCATAAAACGGGAGATGAAAACAAGATGTTTGGTCTTCATACAATCGCTGCCCTTGTTAAAACTACACCCGACATTGGGGACGTCATGGGCTCATGTCGTGCCTGTAATTTGCCAGATTTAGAATAATTTAGGAACATTATCCGAACAAACTATATGCAAATAGTAGAACGATCTTACATTTGGGTAACCGATTCCACTCAAAGTGGTCGTGTTTCCCAGCACAACGTGATTGCGAGAGAGGAAGCAGAATGTATTGAGAAGTAATTCTTTTAAGCCTCGCTTTACGTGTTGATAATGAAGTAGCATAGCAAACTCTTCCCATCACCATGAAATGTCGTTACCTCTCTCTACCAAACAAGCAGTGTTTGAATATCTGACACGCACATTTTTCTTGTTTACCCGAAACGTAGTATATAGTCTCCTGTTAATGCCAAAACAAAAGCATCTTAAGAAGAACCAGAGTTTGTAGTGTTCCCAGAAGTAAAGGATTGCTGTTAGAACAGCTGAATGTCGATTTGTAGAATAGACTACTCTACACATATCACCATGGTGTATTGTCATCAGTAGACAAGATTCGTCAGGACAACCTTAGAATAATATGTAATTTAGTTAGAGTGAATCCCATATGCAGAGACATTCCATATTGATTTGTTGTGACTTTTCGATCAACGACGGCAATGCATTTTGTCATACACACAGTCAGTGTTGTCACTACAACCACTATGACTTCAGCTGCTGCTCCTGCTGCTGCCAGACAGGCTGCTGCAGCTACTACTCGTGATACTACTGCTACTACTACTACTGCTGCCACTACCACCACTACCACCACTACCACCACCACCACCACCACCACTACTACTACGACTACTACTACTACTACCACCACCACCACCACCACCACTAACTACTATTACTACTACAGCTACTACTACTACTACTACTACTATTACTACTACTACTTCTATTACTACTACTGCTGTTACTATTACTACTACTACTATTACTACTACAACTACTATTACTACTAATACTACTACTATTACTACTACTACTATTACTACTACTACTACTATTACTACTACAACAACTACTACTATTACTACTACTGCTGCTACTATTACTACTACTACTACTACTACTACTATTAATACTACTAATATTACTAGTACTACTATTAATACTACTAATATTACTACTACTACTATTACTACTACTACTATTATTACTACTACTACTATTACTACTACTACTACTACTATTACTACTACAACTACTACTACTATTACTACTACTGCTACTGCTGCTACTATTACTACTACTACTACTATTAATACTACTTATATTACTAGTACTACTATTACTACTACTACTGCTATTACTACTACTAGTACTATTACTACTACTACTACTGCTGCTACTTCTACTAGTGCATGTTTTAATACATTTTCGGGTCACTGAGACTTACTCTCCAGCAACCCATGCTTGTATTCAAACCCGACCAACGGGCTCTGGCTGTGAGAATCGCCGTACTAGTTGATAGACACACTCACTGGCGTGTTTGATGCAGACCCGGTTATGAACAGACCGATAAACAAACAACGGTACTGCCCTTACGAGCAATTTGTGTTCTTATATCAGCTCATAGCTGAAACTCAACGGTCGGGATTTGGCTGGGACAACTGAAGGGTGTAACATCAATGCAGCATCATTCCACACAGCTCCAACGCCGTGGATCCGTATAATTGGATCCGTCGCCGGTGTTGCCCATGATGGGGGTTCTATTTTCTGTAAGGGTTTGGTGTTAGATTTCGAGGGGTGCTGACGTATGCAATATCAAAAATTCTCAAAGAAGAACTCGTGGGTTGTGACTTATTACCAATACTGTACAGGGGCGGTTTGGTAGCCTAGTGGTTAAGGCGTTCGCTCGTCACGCTGAAGACCCGGTTTCGATTCCCCACATGGGTACAATATGTGAAGCCCATTTCTGGTGTCCCCTGTCGTGATATTGCTTAAATATTGTTAAAAGCGGCGTTAAAACATACTCACTCACTCACTCACCAATCAAATAGTTGAGCTTTTACGTCGCATCGTCACATTATTTCAGGCATACATATGTTGTGTTGGGTAAACACTACCCGACTAACTTACTTTGAAGTAATCATCCACACGAATGGGACGTTAAATCGATGTTGGCGATTCAATACTACAATTCACTGATAAACGACCTTTTTTTCAGCTATGTTGTTCCCTGTCACATTTTGGAAACTTCGTTGGAGCATTACCGAACACGACATTGTTATTAGAGGAGGACCCTCGGCAATAACAGAACACTACGTGACGCCAATTCCATTCTTCAAATCTATATTTTCAGCCATCTAAATATTAGGTTACAACGTTTTACTCGTGTATCTGAAGCTGTCCAGACTGAGCAAAGTTCGATCGCGCATTGGCCTGTGCATCGCTACACCACATACAGTCAGAATACATAAATATCCAACTCTTAACACAATGTGTCTCATATGCCGGCCATAACGTTCAATATCACGTCCATGTTGCATGTCACCACCAACGGCTTAGGGAGTCCAATTATATAGCCTTGACATCATAGACACTGCTTTTGTAAGATCAAATCACATCCTGTTGAAGAGATTTCTTCCCCAAATGTGTAACTGCTTTCCATTAACTGGTGTCGTGATTTGTCAGTCATGAAAACTAGGATTCACGATTCATAGTTCACGATTGCAAATTTAGTGCGAAAATATGTGTTCTGCTGTTCATCATTCAGCGTAGAACAATTCCCCAAGGGCACCCTCGGCAGGTAAGTGAATGAGCGGGCAGCTAGGGGGAGTAAACCTGCAAACAAACATGACCTTATTTCCTTAAGGCACAAACTTCCCACGCCTGTCGTGGTGTCGAATCCAACACGTCCTGATTATCATCTTAACTCGTAATGACTCCACTGAGAATGTTGGTCACCCCACCTTCTGTATCATGGTTAATGATGCCTTTGCAAACAATCCCTGCAATACCAACAAGAACTGTATAGTCCGCTGACGCGTATTTTATGACCGCTTCATTACATCATTGCACCGGTGACGCTGAATGAGCGGGGATATATCGTTCAGGATATTTTGTATACTTTTTCTTTTTGTTCATAAGAACATACGAACACAGAAAGTACACAAGTGGTGTTTGGGATCTATTTTCCAAAGAACAAAGTTAATATTCTGAAAGGTGTTATGATGTGATTGACTTGAGCACACCTTAACAATGCTGTGAGTGAAATATCATGAACAAGCATAATCTTGCACGTGCATGTGCAGAAAAAGTATGTGGGGACCACTGGAACGCAGTGATGAACCGACAGTGTACTGTGAGCATTCGGGCCATACGTACATCTTGGATCACGCCATCAACGTCATGTGTCGGGTATTTGGGGCTAACACGTGAACTGCTTGCAACGTCGCAACCAGGTATGTCTTGTACATATCAACCAAACATATTTTGTGGTGGTTTGGGAACATGTACATTATTAAAAATATTTATTTGGAAAATGATCCCAAAGTAATTTCTATTGCACGTCAGTATATCTAGAGGTGGGCGAGTGAGTGATTGACCTCGATTCATTTTTGACTGGCGTGGCACGCCTATATCTACACATGATGTATGTTTCCAAATGTATATGTTGTTCTACTCATCCGTGGCATATTTAGATAACATATCGCTAGTATGAAACTGCCACATGTAAACCATCTGGTCATTACTGAAGTCGGTTTGTTCAACCTAGTCGATGTCTGATGCCAGGAACAAAATTGTTTGTATATTTATCGATTGACTACCCCCAAATGACCAATGCATGCCCCTATGTGTATTCATACCTGTCGACTGCAAACCAAAGTTTTTGGGTGACATTACTATGACGCAGTCAACACGTGTCCATATCTTCTACGTTATGTGTTCTGACTTAGCATCGGGAGCATTCTGTCAAATTCCTTTGTCTACCCCAGAAATATCAAGGGTTCCACTCACCTTGGCCTCATTACCGACTGTCCAAGACACCAAACAACAGACACCGTTTCACATTGTATATACTTTCTTTAATGTATTTTCTGTTACTGTAAGCTGAGTTCGAGACAACCATAAATTCGATATAATACGTACAATGCAGCCACCTTAAAATAGTGATACACATAGAAAGAGTTTGCTGACACCGGATTGATGAGTTTGGCGCAATCGACACATCCGATTTCGCCAGAAGTGTATTCCTCTTAGAATACTTTCGAAGTTAATATACATTGACAGGTGAAGTACGCATTTAAAAAAGTACATGTTTAAATACCGTATCGAACCAAACATTACACATGTTACCAGCTCTTTATTTGGCTGAAAACAAAAAGGAATTAACAACAAATTTGATGTCCAAAAACAGAACAATGTAACCCGTATCAATAGGTAAGTAGACATACTGAAATACACACATTATATATGCACTGTGGCTGTTTTAACATGTACCATATCGCCCTCTGTACATGTAAATGTCAGACCTTTAACAGTTTTCTGTTTCCACAGTTAGTGGATGCTTTAGTGCACATACTTGACACACATTAGTGCTACTGTTATTTGAATATGCATTACTATTACATGTGTACTATATTTATATACAATGTTTGTACATGTATATGGCAAGAGATGAAAAAACAGTTTATATAGAAAGTAGATATACTTAAATACACACATAATATATGCACTATGGCTGTTTAACGGGTAGCATATCAAATACATTACCATCGAATGATCTTTTTCATTTGATTTTCGTTTGCCCGCTAATTCATATTTCTAAGCAATTTCTCAAACTTCCCTTTAAATGCCTTGTTGGTTGTTTTTATTTTTGTTATTTTTCTGAGAGGACTGTTATTCGGGTAGGGTGCGGACGTATTTGGCCATTCCAGTGATGACAGTGACGTAGGTGTAGGCGTCAGAGGTCCAGAAAGGAAAGTAGCGATCCTGGTCGTTGTATCCATGGAACACCACAGGAGAACGACATTCACTGGTCATGTTGTCATACGTCTCTTCGGGTATAGTGCCCTCAACGCCAAAAATATATGGTTCGGGCCCCCTTTTTATTTTACATTTGTCATTGATAGGGATCGTTGTCCCATTGAACAACTCTATCCGGTTCACTGGGTACATTGCTGGCGATGTCTGATGAGCAGAAAACACTGATCTCGAAACAGATTACATAATACAAGAACACAAAATGCATACTGTTATCCCTTTATTGGAAGGACGAAAGGGACTGCGAAAACCAAAACGAATCTCTTGTGTCATGTGCGGAATCACACCCAGGTGTTTGAGGTGTACGGCATGAGCGACGAAACCAATTTACCGTTACATTATGTACCACACATTATTGTATAAAACACGATAGCATGGCTATTTAAATCAGAAAATATAGGGTGTATCTTTATATCATCAATAAACTTCTTGTACGTGTAGATGTGGCAAGCCCACACACTTGTTCACATGCAAGTCCATAACGTCACATTTTACAGAGCGTTAGCCCAAACAGCTCCGTATGTAAGTCGCAAATTTGAACATGTTCTGTCCCGTGTTAAAATGTGAACATATGACATCATCTTTCTTACCGTTGCGCCTTTGTTTGAACCAGAGAAGAAGGCGTTCCATGGTCTGTAGTTGCCCCCATAGCTATTTAAGTATAGCCAGGTTACAATCTTCTGCACAGTGTCTTGAACTAATGATGGTGTATCTGCAATGTGGGAAAAATGGAACGAGAGTTCATATTGTTAGATACTTGTAACACCGAAACCACTTACTGAAAAACGTCATCAGCCTGACAGGTAATGAATGATAATGTCCCTTCCCACAGTTCATTCTGACTTCAAGATGTAACGTCAGCCGGGGTCTCGTTCCACGAAGTGTTCGTAACGTTTCGACCCGTCGTAACTCAATACTTTATCGTTGTGTGTTGAATTACATGGGGCTACTAACGCTTCGTAGTCACGGTCACCTGTTTGTGGGAAATGTATGTGTTTTGTGACGTGCTCAACCGTGGCACCGCTTCCTTCTCTTCAGGAACCCAGTTTCACCATTGTATAATAGTGGCTGATAGGCACATTCCTACTCTGAACTCTGGGTTCAGCAAACCTATAGTGATTTCTTTCTTGAGGCCTTATCTATTGACAGAGCGCACTCGTGGAGGTGGACTCAATGCCCTGCCCTGACTCAATGCCCTATTTGTATACCATAGTGCCTTTGCAGCTTCTGAAGGTATTTGTGGGAATAAACGTTAGCTTGCCCTGCTCATACTTGTTTCTTAACAGGAAGCCCAGATTTTAATTGGATGTTTGGTGAAAACGGTTCACGTCAAGAACATAAACTACTTTTACTAAGGTAAGAAACGTGACGTCGACGTAATGACATCTGGTAATGGGATTTACGTTTATGAGGATATGGGATCACGAACATTTAGTGAAGTTCTGTTGATAGATAATGTACATGAATGTCACTGCCAAGGTTAATGAACAGCGATGTTTGCACCTACCTTTATCCCAGATAATCTGCCCCGTGTGCTGATCTTCAGTTGCCCAGATAGTCAGAAGTGCATTTAGAGCCATGGAGCTGGTGAAAATACGGTCTTCCGCATTGTTCTTCAATGAAACATTTCCATAGGACACTTACGAAGTAAACAAATCATTGCTTATCAAATCAGTATTATATCTGCACTTGATAAATACTCCGACCTTTGTTGTGTGCTTGAAACCTTCTAAAGATTTAAAACCAGTCTAAGAACTAGTAATTATGCATGTTCCACCATATTTCGTATGATACATGCCATATGGTAACGGAAAATTAAAATGGAATAAATTATGGAAACAAGGGTCCAAAATACCACTTATGAAAAGTCACATTAATGCTTTCATTGAATGTCATTTTTGAAAATTGAACAGAAACGAACTTGATGCAATCTTCGTTGAAAGATACGTGTGATGTTAATGTCTACTTGAAGCTAGTTGGCAATGCTGCTTTCTCTAATCATGTCAACGATTTGTTTTGTGAATGTACATGCACGAGTGAGCAATGTTAATGTACACATTATTCTCTGTTTATCAACCCCTGCTTGAATCGACTAACGGGATCGGGTGGTCAAGCTACCATACCCACTTCTAGTCCAGCCCCATTCGACATTCCTTTAGGCGTGCTCTACACTACATGTACTATTACCCCTGTGCTACTTGACATACCTTCAAGTCCAGAACCAATCGCCACCTCATCAGTCCAGTACCAATCGACATACCTTCAAGTCCAGTACCACTTAACACACCTTTACTTCAGTGACACTCGACATATCATTCGACATACCTTCACTCCAGTACTATTTGGAATACCTTTAGTCTAATACCAGTCGACATTATTATTCAAGAACTTATCGAGTGGACAGATGATGGAAAACTGCGCGGTTGAGTAGACTGGTGGTTGAGGCATTCATTCATCCGGGTTCGAGTCCCCGCAACGTATGAAACCCATGTCAGGTGTCCCGAACCTTCATATTACTGGGACATTGCTGTCACGTAATGTTGCGAGTATTACCACAGACTTGTTGTCGTATGTGATGTCGCCATCACCGATGAAGTCATCGTAGTAGATGGTGTTCATGCCTGACTGGGATTCAGACTTCCGCTGGTCCAGGATCCAAGGCGAAGCGTAGGTCCGCAGCACCTGCTTAAAGTCCTCCAGAACCTGATCCATTCCCTTCAGTTTAACGAAATGCAATGCATTATAAGGTTGTATGTTTAAAATGGTATCATAATGTAAAATAATCAAATCTAATCGGTTTCAGGAGAGCAATTTAATCAACATCTCAACCTCAAAGTGGACAGCTGCTCTTTACTATGAAGTTGCTGAGAGAGTAGCGCCGCATTGAACAATATTCCGGATAAGTCACAGCGTCAGCTTGTTTGGAAAGCCGGAAGTGTTGCAGGTTTTAACCGTTCGTCATTGTGGTCACATAGACAAAACAGAACACGATCTGGAATTCACATACATGTATTTTAGAAAATGCTGTCATTGTGATAGTTGCACGTGGTGCATTTTGGAGCCTTAAGGACCATATTGAAAGTGCCACTCAAACAAGCCTTAAGGACTACTTACACTTGTCTGTAGTATTTAGCAGTTATCCATACTTGTTTTGGGGATCCTCACCCGAATACAAATAATCGTTTTGTAGCAAATACACTGGAACTACGCTCATGCACATCAGTATCCGTTCATGCATTTGCAACCGAGTTTTGCGGGATAAACGTTAGTATGGAATCGGACCTTTGGAGATGTCATATCTCGATCCCCGTGGAATTCTCTGTTTGCACGTCTGTACAAGAGAGACGTGTGGATACGTGTGGAATCCTTGGCGGACAGGTGTAAACGTAGAAACGGATGTGTGTCAAGAATACGGATTCGCAGAGAAAAGAAGATTAATACTAGTCTAATACGACTGAAACACCTGGGCCCTCAGAACTGTGGTACCAACGATAGATTAGACACTGGAGTAGCCTATGCAACCTCACCTTGTGAGGCAGCGATCCCGCCCTGTCTAGAGTTTCCTGGAGTTTGTTGTACGTCCTGGCCACAAACCAGTAGAACTCAATAACTGGTGGATAGTATGTCAACGCCAGGTCAACACGATCGGAGAAATTAGTCTGGATTTGGAAAGCGAGCATTCGTGTTGTGTCGTTATAGATATGCTGCAATGTAAACACAAAAACATACATTACCCAAGCGGTTTGCCACTAATAATAGTAAGTGCGTATATTGGTTATCCCAAAACAGGCTTCACTGTAGTGACCATGCATGGAAATAATTTGCTGATTTATGTGACGTCCCAAGTATATATCATGGCCCCGTTTCAGAAAGCGCTACGTACGACTATCGTATATCAGTGTTAATTATCAATACTCACATGTGTTGAGAATTTAATTCAGTTACCTATTTTATAGCTTATTATCATTTTATTTCAGAAGTTTGAACTTTAATGATTTATTATAGCAGCGACAAAACTATATCATGATATCCTGCTATGGACATGGTGTTGCTCTAAACTCTCACTATCGGCATATCTGCCACATAGTGTTGCTCTATACTCTCACTATCGGAATATCTACCACATGGTGCTGCTCTATACTCTCACTATCGGAATATCTACCACATGGTGTTGGTCTGTACTCTCACTATCGGGATATCTGCCACATAGTGTTGCTCTATACTCTCACTATCGGGATATCTGCAACATGGTGTTGCTCTGTACTCTCACTATCGGGATACCTGCAACATGGTGTTGCTCTATACTCTCACTATCGGGATATCTGCCACATAGTGTTGTTCTATACTCTCATTATCGGGATATCTGCCACATAGTGTTGCTCTATACTCTCACTATCGGAATATCTACCACATGGTGTTGCTCTATACTCTCACTATCGGAATATCTGCAACATGGTGTTGCTCTATACTCTCACTATCGGAATATCTACCACATGGTGTTGCCCTGTACACTCACTAATGGGATCTCTACAACAGAAGGTGTGGACCACGCTGTTAGTGTCGGGTACAGAACATAGAATGTAGGATTATAGAGTTATATCTACCAGAATATCTGTGTCATCCAACAAGGAGGGCTCGAGAACGCCACTGATGATGCCAGCTGTTACAGCGTACATGAAGTTAGCAGATACCGTGACGTCCACGTTGTTCACATTGAACGGCATCATCACCCCCTTTGCAAACCAGGTCCGAACTTCGTCCGTGTCCTGGATCTAGTACAGAAATCAGAAACATACTAATTTATTATCATGAATATTTTCATTTCATTTTTTACTCCATGCGACGCTGTCAACACGCTACAGGGATCCATGCTCGACGTCCTTACGTTGGACCAATTCTGACTGACAGACAACGTAATGAGCGTATACAATGGGCTAGTAGGCATTTTCAGTAAAGGTTACAACAATGGCATGGTGTGGTAGTCACTGACGAGTCACGTCTTCACCTACGTAATGCTGGCGGCCGATTACGTGTTTGGCGTAGACGTGGTGAACGTTATGCTGATGAGTGTGTGGTTCAGACAGCCCTTTGGGTGGTGGGAGTGTCATGGTCTGGGGTGGAATAAATTACAATCACAGGACTGCCTTCATGTCTTTTAAGGGAGAGTTAATGCCCTTTATTACCGTGAGCAGATTCTTCAGAATCACATCGTATCCGTCTTCAATCACCACCAAGATGTCCATACTTTTCAACAGGACAAGGCACGGGCACACACAACAAGACTTTCCATGCAGTATCTGGCCCAGCAACAGGTTATTCATTGGCCTGCGCAGTCGCCAGATGTATCCCTCATGGAGCACTTGTGGGACGAAATTGGTCAAAGTCTCTCGCGGCGACAACAGATGTGAAACATCTTGAGGCTGCACTACTGCAGAAGTGGAAAGCCATCCTCAAGAACTCTATTCGGACGCTTATTGACTCAATGAGGAGACGTTGAATTGCATGTGTCAATGCAAATGGCGGTCGCACGCGATATTGACTTTTCGATTTGATCCTTTCTGACTGTGGAACATTTCAATGAATGAGCGTCTTTTCTGTGTTGTTGTTTTTGTCAGTCGCCCATCTGTTTTTATCCACTCAAAAAATATCAATTCCTTACACGTGCTTTTAATAATCTGAACTTTTATAAGTGGTGCGTTTTGATGTTCAGTATATATATATATATGTGTGTGTGTATACATATATATATATATATATTATATCGGATATATGCAATACAAATGCTGTTGTCATAGAGTTGCAGCGATACAAGGTACATACATGGATGTCATGTTATTGTGCACAAGATTACTGACTTCAGTGCGTGTCATGTATTGAAACGGACGTAAAGTGCACTCTACTAACCCACGTGGTTACAAGGGCGACGTCGTTGCCAGCCAGCTTCTCCTGGGCCAGCCACTTCCGCAGGTAGACGTACGATCGGGAATCGATCGTGTTGACTCGCTGATCTCCGGAAAATGGCCTGTGCAAACAATCGGAAACGTTATCGTACAGGAAAGTACGTTTATAACGATCACACTTATACCGAACTGACAGAAGCACTGACTTGTCTTGGTTTTTGCTGTTGTATTTTTAGTTGAAATGAGTATTTTCCAAATGCGATTTTATGGAACTAAAAAGTGTGGTCCCCTTGAGTTCGTTCTACGCGGAGAATGTAACATGCAACTAAAGCACATAAGATCATCACATCATTTTTCCCCATCTTTTGAAGTTACATTTTTCTATCCATTCTAAACATTCATAGGTGAAGTGTGCATCAAAATATATGGCTACTGTTGTAAATGTATCATCAACACATACATAGACACACATACATACATACACACATACATACATACATACATACATACATACATACATACATACATACATACATACATACATACATACATACATACATACATACATACATACATACATACATACATACATACATACATACATACATACATACATACATACATACATACATACATACATACACACACACACACACAAACACACACATACATACATACATACACACACATACATACATACATACACACACACATACACACACTCATACATACATACATACATACATACATACATACATACATACATACATACATACATACATACATACATACATACATACATACATACATACATACATACATACATACATACATACATACATACATACATACATACATACATACATACATACTAAAGAAACAACTATTGAAGATATTATGAGCAAATCACTTTGGTATAACAATTCCATATAAAAGCCCATATATATTGCACAGTGTCATAAAGAGGGTATAACATTTCTGAATGATTTTATTAATGAACATGGTAAAATGATCAAATCATAGTTCCATCATGACATTATGGAGCTCACGTCAGAAAAGGTATAGTTCTGGTTGCTGTTACATTTTGGGGTATATCATATACACACATAAATAAAGCAATTGGGTGCATTTTACAGTTCTTAGGCACAGATTCGAAACTGTCTGTTATTAACTGTTCCTGTCTGTGTGTATTCCACATGCAACATATGGCATATTTATCTCAGTTATAACATGCATTAAATTTAATGACTTTCTAAAAGGCAGTGTGTATCCATGGATTTCACATATTAGGAGATTTGTAAACCAACAATGCGTTGTATTCATGTAATCCTGTCAGTTTCGTTTTGCACTGCGTTACAAGCTGAAAACTCGGTTGTCCGTGCATGTGTATGTGTGAGCATTCGGAACAAATTGATATATATTACATATATTGTATATTTCGGGTTCAAATATAGGATACAAATTGTAGTCCATCAAGAGCGGATCATTGAACAGATGAATGGTGTACTAAAGGTGTTACAGAGGTCTTACATACTGGCATATTGGTGGAAACCGCTTATGTGTGCAAAAACATCTTATACATAGTGTTCACCTGCAAGTGATCAAATGGAAGACCTATTACGTGTTGGCACGCTGATTCATACATTGAACCTGTACACAAGCATGTAAACGCTACGATGGTACCTGTAGGCATAACGCTTTAGAGCATCAAATACAGATGTCAGGTTTGGGTTCTGGGACATCCACAAGTCAGAGGCCTCTGGGAAGGTGTGAGACATTTCCTTCAGCATTGAACCCAGACCGATATTGAGAAAAGTGTCATCAAAATCTGGTGGCACGTGAAACACCGACATGTACCCGTCTCTGAAAGGAATGGGGAGTGTAATCAATAACGTAATGGTTTCTCCAAGAGTGAGTGAGTGAGTATCGTTTTACTCCGCTGTTAGCTCTATTCCAGCAATACCACGGCGGGGGGACACCAGAAATGGGCTTCACACATTGTACCCTAGACTAACAACTAGTCTCTGAAATGAACATATTTTACTGAAAAAAAGTTCATAGTAAAAAAAAAATATATAATGAAAAGGAGCCCTGAGACTTTCTTCATTTTCAGAGGAAATCTAGACTTGCCACATTTTCTAGACTTGTGTGGGCTTTCTTGGATATATTTGCTTCAGGGTCTGTACGACAGACTAATTGTACCCATGCGTGAAATCGAACCCGGGTTTTCGGCATGACGAGCCAACATCGCTACCCCACCGTCCCTGTTTCTCCAAGAAGATGTTTCAGCGTTTTATAGACTTGGAGTGTCAAATAAAAGATAAATAACAGAGTTAAACTAAACGGAATGTGTTCTGTCGCTGATATTAAATGGTTATGTATATAGTACGTATAGGAGTCCATTACCTAGATCGCATGAGCCGTACCATAATGTATTCTATGTCCTTCAGACCAAGTTTCTCCAGCTCAGCATACGTCCAGTTCAAAGGCAGATATTTTGTCGCTTCTATAAGATCCACTAAGTTTCGAGGACTGCTGTCCCACGTCTTTAAGGTTTCATTATAGACTTGTGGCCAGAACGTCATCAACGAATTATTGAAGGCAAGGTTCTTGTCGCGATGATCCTTTATGGCGTCAAGACCGGCGTTGAGCTCCGCCAGATTGTAATCCGTCATATCCCCATATTTACTAAACTCTGCAAGAATCTCCATCACATACGCTGTGGCAAACATGTTGTTGTCGAACACACCAAACAGCTGTCTGAACAGTGCCAGGTCAGGGACACCATGGAAGTACTGCTTCACATAACTTGGCCAGACCCCCTTGTCTTCGGCCCATTCAAGTAGAGGCACGTATTTCTTGTCCTTCTTTACCTGGGCATTTTCCACAAGATCTCTCATGACTCGTATAGAACTTTCTATCTCTTGCTTAGTAGGGGAGGCGGACACACCGACCAGCGTCAGTAATAACCAGCATAACATTAGGACAACCATGATGTATTGCGGAAGGCTGACACTATGGTGAACGATAGTCTTTTGGGAATATATAATGTATGACACATGAAAGCCGATGTGAACAAGGAACAGATGCGCATATGTTTATCTCTAAAAAGGGCACGTTTTGGGTCATGGCTGTAGCTGCTTAGGTCATCAATAACTTGTGATGTCTAGGTCGTGAATCATGTTACAAGGAACATGCAAATGCGAACTTATGGGACAAATGGGGCATAGTGGGTGAGCGAGTTTGGTTTTACGACGATTTTAGCAATTTATCAGCAATCGGTCAACGAGTATATTTTAAAAACCTGACTTATACCGTAAAAGGTACGGTGTGTGAGCTGAAATATATATTTCAAACACGATTGTTTTTACTTAATTTCAGATGCCAAAAATAACAATGATGAAGATTAAGTTATTCCCATGTTCACACGGTCTTTATCCATAACAAACTTTGACCTTAGACTGACTCGAGCGTGATGATTAAACATACAATTTGAAAGTAAGTGCATATACATGTACTGTATTGACCACAATGGTCTACTAGGTGGTATGTTATTTTTTCTTGATTGCTTCAAACAATGCAATCTATTTGTTTCGTCCATAGGCAGGTAGTCTAAGAGTGATACAATTGCCTACAGTGATGTGTAAAACGTGAGGTTGATATAATGAACAACAGTTTATGGTGTGGCCTGACATTCAGTTAGTCTTGCCACGGACTGTCAACACCAGACTCATATTTGGTGGAGTATGGCTGTATAATCTCCTGGTTGATAATGCTGAAGACATCGCTAAGAATCTCAATATTGGGACTGTGTGTGGTTGTATACGAATCATGGAATCAGGAGCTACAACCCAACCCAATGCACACATCACTCACGTTTTATAGCAAATATGGAATACTGGGGATGTTTCAAGCTGGCATCCGCACTGAAGTGCTGTCACTACTTCACCGTCTACAAGCAAAATAACTTGGCGGTGTTGGCGTGTAAATACATTCTAACATATTTCAAAACTTTCTTAAAATATCCAATTTAAGTAACAATAAAGACAAGGGCTCCTACATTCTGAAAAAGACACATGGTTATACACTTGATCAGGTGTTTTCTCTTATCTTATCAAGCAATGATTTTTTAAGCTTACCATATTTATAGAGACTGCAAATTCAACACATTTAGATATATTTGAAACGTTCAACATGGTGCTACAGAAAATCATATTGTTTTTGTTGATTCCAATCGTTACAAGCGATGGGCTTCCATTTGACCTACAGTCGCTGCAAATGGCGATTGACACCTTGGCGTTGCAGGTTATGGAACTGCAAGTACCGAAAACAAGGCACTTCTTTCCTCCATTCAGATGGGATGAAGAACAAGGAATGTGGCCAAGTGATGTCAAGCTAAACTTCCACGGTTACCCAGAAAATGCATTATTCAGAGACCTTTTCGGGATATTCGACAACAATATGTTCGCGACCACTTACATTATGGCTTGCCTGATTGAAGGACGGCGGTATATCAACAGCACCACGTATGGACCGACACATGAAGAAATGACCAATGGTTTAAATGCCATTAAAAACCATCATGATATGAACGTGAACTATTCCAACTCACTGATGACCTTCTGGCCTCAGACATACAACGAGACTCTTGGAGCTTACAACAGTTACCCAGTCAACCTTAATGACCTCATCAAAATGACTGACGTCATGCCACTGAATGCAACGTATGCGTTTCTCGAGAAGCTGGGTCTAAAAAATGTCGAGGGGATCATCAAAGTTTTAATGGAAATCAGGTCTGTATTAATTTTCTCGATCATAACACTTCGTAAATTGTTATTAAAGTATGATGTCGGGAAATCTCTTGTATGGTGCATAGTCGTGTCCGGCCCCGTAATACCAAACGTTTCAGTTGGCGCGCTTGAAACAACTTAGCAATATTCCAGCAATATCACGACAGAGGGACACCTGAAATGGGCTTTTCACATTGTACCCATATGGGGAATCGAACCCGGGTCTTCGGCGTGACGAGCGAACGCCTTAACCACTAGGCTAAACACACACACAAACACACACACACACACGGAAACAACATGAAGCTGACACGCTGTCACAGAGGTACAATGCTGTCGGGGCGTTGAATCATCATCATCATCATCATCATCATCATCATCACAGGCATTGCATATCTCAATGTAGACTTGATAGAAACTAGTTAGGGTGCTGCAGTAGACCAGTGAGTGGTCAATAATACGTTGTGTACAGACCAGTGTCTCTCCATAAAACAATTAACAAGTTGTCATTTAACAAGTTTTTCAGCATTCTGTGTACAGTGGCATGGTGGAGCACGGACAGTCAGGTCTTGTAAACGGCATTTGCAATCGACCGGTCAGATGTACTGGGTTTGAATCTAAGATTCACCTAAATTATGTTTCTGTGTTTGTAATAGCTACGTGCACCTTCCCAATAGTTTCAACGAAGTGGTCAATGTCTGAGGCATGCTTAACGTTAACTTTCCTCCTTGTTGAAGTATAGGCTGTAGATACCTTAGAGATACACGTCTACGGTGCTTTTCATTCTAGGAGTCCTTTACACGGTAAGAAGGACAGTTAAAAAAGTCAAACTACTGTTCAAAGCGGATTTTAACCGAACCCACAAAGTTATTGCTTTGCTGTAGTCTGTCCTGTGTTCTCCAAGAGACACAGAACTGCCTTGCCTTTTTGTAAGCGTAACACGATTGTGTATTCCTGTATTTTGTGACATAGACGCAGTTACACACAGGCGTTTCACATCCCCCCCCGGACTTCGATGACAGCTTCCTGAACATTGGTCTTGGTTCCATCTTGTCAGAGATGTCCCACCTGTACCCGACCTACGACAAAATGTGGAGAGGCCACAACACCAATCTCACGTCTGTGTTCGACGCCCTCAAGCACTACGCCTACAGGTCAGTATGCCAGGGATGTTACTTTTACGCACCTTAATAAGTGAATGACTCCTTGCTTCTGTGGACAAAGTGACAGCTCATACAGTGGAAGGTGGGTGTTTAATGCCCTGGTCTGGTCATACTAAAATATGTTAATTGATGCTATGCTATGTGTTGCTTCCCTGTTAGTCAACAGTCCAAATCAAGACACGGTAACTTCCAATGCCCATTTGAATTTGCCATTATTTTATTGCGAATTAACTGCTGGAAATGTTTACCTGCTTATTACAAATAATGAACCTGTAAATGACTAAACTATATTCACATCATGAACCCTCTGTTCACAATGCCCAATGACAACAACAGAGTGATATCAGCTTGCCGACAATCGATATGAATAAATTACCACCATGCACGTATTCAAAGTCTTGATAGCAGTTCCCCTGAATGTGCAGGCCGTTCTCTGGGAACCAAAGGGTAAACACCATCGACCCTAGGACGTACTACTACTTGCGACATTGGTTGCAGCAGGAGAAACAGGCCGGGAACGATGTAGCCTTAGTGCCAACATGGGTATGTATTCATGGCTGTGAGAAGGGCGTAGAATGGTAACATCGATATCATATTAGAAATGTTATTATTAAAGTCTTCTTTCTAAAACATATTTGGAACAAGGAGTCACGTTGTGTTACGTTAACGGCGTTCACCAGTGTTGTTAATGCTATTGTACATGTAGGAGTATTATTTAGGTGAGAAATGTTGACACTTTACTGTGGAACTTATCAGGGACTGATAGCGGGTCGTGGGACATGTTGCATATGGTGGCCTCAGAGATACACTGACATGAGGGCCGTAGCGTATTCCTCAGTAGTATATCAGGGACATGAGAAGCTAAACACACCAAAATCAGCTCCGCACAAATGCCACCTGTTTCAAAATAAATGTGATTACGTTCAGATAGTGGTATAGAAGACAGCACTAAATATTAAAATACATGGTCAGTTTACAAATTGATTCATGTGCACTTAAAAACACGCGAATCCCATCTAAATCGCCCAAACACAGCTGCCATATGAATCTGCCTGTACTGAAGGTGTCCTGTGAATTCTCCTTGTTTATAGTCTCTGATTTGGTCTATAGTACGTGCTGCATGTGTACATGAACTATCGTAGCCGTGGCATATGTACTGCATACTGATGCACGTACGACGTACGCCAAGAATCGTGTGAAGCGTCCATAATATCATGCATTCCTGCAAATCCTAGTCCACAATGACAGTCTGGAGCAATCGCTAAATTCTCATGTTCAGCAAAGTTCGAATCATAATTAAAGCATTCTGGTATTGAGGTTATGTATTTAGTTTATTTTCGTTGAAGTTTTTATCACTGCACACAGATCCAGGACACTGACGAAGTACGCATTTGGTTCGACAAGGGAGTCATGATGCCGTTTAACGTCAACAACATTGACGTCACTGTGTGTGCAAACTTCATATTTGGTGTCACCAATGGAATCATTAATGGGCTCTTTCAACCATCGCTGTTGGATGATCCAGAAATAATGGTCAGTCAATAAACACCGTAACACAGAGATGGTGAATGAATTTTTAACGCATTAAATACAACGAATAATGTATGGTGACCGTTATAAAGAGCCTGTTTCCCCGGATACCAAAGTAAAGTATCACATTTACACTGAAAAAGCAAATAAAATAACATACAATCCCTCATAATGTGTGCGCACTTCGTTTTTGCGTTGTGCGTCTATGTTTGGTTCCAGATGAAGTGGCGGGTTTCAATCATTACGATACATATTTGATAGGAAGTTTGTCATTTGTCAATGTATGTAGCTATGCATATTAGTGAGTACATATTCCATAATTTGGTATATGGCTGTAGACTAAAGGTTCAAGCTTTAACTCGTTACGCCGAAGACCCGGATTCGATTCCCCACATGTGTACAATGTGTAAAGTCCATTTCTCGTGTCCCCGCCGTGATATTGGTGCAATGTTGTTAAAAGCGACATTAAACTAAATTCGCCCACTCGTAGGAGTATTGCCCAAACCGTTGGGTCGACGTCATGATCTATCTAGGATGACATTGTCGCGGTTGAAGTGCATGTGTTAACAAGTCCCTCAAAATGCCACAATTCGCTATTTATATGCCTCAAAACCGATGATCTTGAGTTTCAAGATCTATTTTGTCAATATGCCTTACATTCACAAGCATCCATGTGTTTGTGGGTTTCGTAAAGGTCTGCGACCTTCATCGCTTCGAAATCACTTCCACAAGAATCTGTAAAGACCTTATGCACATGGACTTTGTGCTGCTCAAAGTGGCGAAAAATACCAGTCTCCAGATAATTTATTGTCAAATTATAAATCATTTGTCAATAGGACGACACCAAGATAGTCATAGTTGTCAATGCACAATGAATGTAAGGTGTTCTTCCTTTCAGCAAATCTATAATGATACATCTCGGATGATCGCTTTCCAAGTCCAGACCAACTTATCTGACCGAGCAGACCTGGCGTTGACGTACTACCCCTCTGTCATTGAGTTCTACTGGTTTGTGGCCAGGACGTACAACAAACTCCAGGAAACCCTGGACAGGACGGGATCGCTGCCTCATAAGGTGAGGACATAACCACATTTGTTTAAGAGACCTAACAGTGGCACTGTCATGTTGAAAATTTGGTATCAGAGGTTTACAGACTTAGGCTGACATTCTCTTTGATTGGTCAAGATTGCAATCATGTTGATGAAAACCTCTGTTCAAAATATGAAGGCTCATCCAAAGCAAGCAAGCTGTATTAAAATTTGGGAAATTTCCAGACAATGGTTGTACGATACATACAACGCAATATATAGGTTCTGGAAGTAGATGAACGCTCGACTTGCGACGATATCACGAAGCGCCTCTGTTGTAGGGAATGGAACAGGTGCTTGTGGACTTCAAGCGTGTACTGAGAACATACGCTAGCCCCAGGGTTGTGGCTCAAGGCCACTCAGATTCTCATGACGGCTATGACGTCATCTACTATGACGACTTCATCGGCAATGCAGACAAAACATATGAAAATCAAAGTGTGGTAAGTTTATGCGTCTTTATGAGGAGATATAATGAAGTATTGAGTGAGTTTTCTTTTACATCACTTATAGTAGCGTTTCAGTAACTTCTGGATGAAAATATGCAATTGAACATCAAAGAACGCCTTGGCCTTGACGGGCTCCATAACCTCTTGGCTATACTTTCGCTCCTATAATATGAATGGAGGCGGCGGGGTAGCCCAGTGGTTAAAGCGTTTGCTAGTCACGTCGCAGACCCGGGCTCGATTCCCCAGATGGGTACAATGTGTGAAGCCCAATTCTGGCGTCCCACGCTGTGATTTTGCTAAACTCACTCACTCACTCACTCACTCACTCACTCACTCACTCACTCACTCACTCACTCACTATAATACAAATGAAGTGATCAACAATTGCATTTGTGTTTTACATATGGATTACGCATTTTCCAACTGGTACATCTTCGTTGAGGGATTTATTGAATAGTAAATAGAACATGTCTGTGAATTAGGACAAAATTACTGACACCAGGGTCTCAGAAAGCTACCTCGGTAGACGCAGGTTAGCACTTTATAACAGCTACTTGTGAACATTACGCAACTATGTTTTGCAGAACAACGCAGAGGACCGCATATTCACGACCTCCATGGCCCTGAACGCCCTACTGACCACCTGGACAACACAAGACCAGAACACGGAGAAGGTCATCTGGGATAAAGGTAGAGACTCACAGTACCCTCGATGTCTTTCTGACGCACATTTTATGTAAGACCTGAAGCGTGAACGTTGAGTAAGAATTGCGCTCGCGTGACACTTAATCTGCTTTCGACTATAACATTTCACAGATATCTACAACGTCACATTTCTCTCCGATGGTGTAAAATCAAGTACAAATGCTAATTCGGATTGAAAAATAGATCCTGTTCAGTCTTAATTTATTTTGCGTTCAAACAGTAAATACCTCAGATTTCTACCGAAACATGAAATTTAGTTGTATACTTAATATTAAATATATATAACATTGCACTTTCAATACGAAAAAGGGTTTGTTCTAAATCTACTTACCTCTATTGTGTCAAACGACGAGAGGTCACACACGCGTGCACACAAAGGGGCCTAACTGCGCCATGTTAAGCAGTAGGTGAGCAGTAGATACGGACAGTATATTTCCGAGATGTTTTGTTTACGAAGACCCAAACTATTCCAATACAAAGATTCACATTGTAATCAGATGCATTTAGGAAGAATCTCAAATAATGAGAATGGATGAAACGTAGTACATAAGAAAGGAAGTAATAAAGGAATAAAAGGATAAAAGGATGGCTGTTATATATATTAGATTCTCATATATGTTTTTCATTATACATAGATACACCCGCTGATGTAAAGACTACAGTTGACAGAATCGTCACCTGGTTGTATTATTTCGGTTTGTTTGTTGGGTTCGAACCGTGGAATGCTTTTTTCTCCGGCTCCTACAAGGGCCTTACAGTACGTATACATTTTGAAATGATTACAAGCCAATTATATAGTTCCTAGTATTAAGTAGGGTGTTGGTACACCGTAGTCGGGTGACAATAGTACTCAGTAGAGCACCATTTGTCGTAAGGTATGATACATTGGCGGAAATACAGCTACCACTGAAGCCCTACTGAAATGATGTTTACACACAATCTTGGTCTAATGATATGCTAAAATCAAAAACATCAAAACATAATTCAGGAATTTATATCTCTGTACGTTTTGAAAGCATAGTTGCGTTCCTGTCTGGCAACCGTGAAAGGGCGGTGGGGTAGCCTGGAAGCCTGGAAGACCCAGGTTTGATTCCCCACGTGGGTAAATGTGTGGGGCCTATTCCTGGTGTCCTCCGCCGTGATACAGCTCGATTATTGGTAAAAGCGGCGTAAAACTATAATCACCCATTCAGCCGTGAACGATGTGGACATGGTTTGAGAAGTCTCTGGATCAGGCGAGGCAGGGCATGTGATTTCCTGGTGGGAAGAGTGTGATGTCTCAGAAGAGGTTGCAGGCGTTGCTAAACGTTGGCATTGTACTAAACCATCAACTAATTTTAACAAGTAGATGGCTGGGGGCATATAGGGTTACCCTCCGTGTCCGTCCGTCCGTACGTCATTACGTCCGTACGAAACAGGGAATGTACTCTATCCACTTTTCCACAAAAAACGCTCTGTGGAATTCAATGAACTTATACATGGGCTTTCTTGGGACTCTAATGGTATGCATCTCATATTTTGTTTTTGTATTTCATTATTATTTTTGTAAGTTTAGAGACATTTGAACTTAGGTACATTTTGCTGAATTTCTCTATGATGATAATGTAAAAGGGGATGAAGTCTATCCACTTCTCCACAAAAACTGCTCAACAGAATTGAATGAACTTCTACATGTCTTTCGTAGGGACTCGAAAGGTATGCATAGATGTTTATTGAACTTGTTCGTGAATTTTGTTCAATTATTGATCTTTATATGATAATAGGTTGTGTTGAACCTTCATGATATAGGTTTAATTGTACTGTGGTAAGTTCATTGTGACATACATTTACAAATAAGTATTTACCTTGGACACTTTGGATATATACTGAGTCAAAAAAGAAACTTCACAAAATGTAATTTGAAAAATAATCAATAAGTTTTCTCTGATGATACATCTATGTATCCGAAATGGGATCCCTATCTTTCGACTCTAGAAAAACGTTAGCAAAATCCACTCAAACCCATCCATTCGTCGTGCAAATGACGTTAGTGCCAAATCAGGTTTTGCACGTGCAGTCGATCACGTGATCTTCGCTTCGAAGTTTTCTTCATATGCACGTGTTTGCATTGGCCTCAAGAATTGAAAAAAACACTTTTAAACCACAGTTCTAACGGTACTTGAAATGCCACGATTGTCAAATGTGCAACGTGGATTTGAAGTTTCTTTTTCACTCAGTGTATTTATTTTATAAACAACCATGATATTTATTTAGTAGAAATTACTCACCAGAGCACACTCAGTGTAGGGAACTCTTCTTACAGCAGCGGGGGCATCCGTGTCCCTGGACACATTTGTTTCTTGTTTACCTTTCAGAATGACACATCATACATATTTTCCAATATAAATGTACACAAAGCATGATTTTGAATTTTTTTCACAAAGATATAGGTGTCTAAGAAAGCAAAGTACAGGTTGTTAAGGTGAGGACATTTCTTTTAAGTTTTCATTTGTGTTTTCCAACTAATATTAATGAACCCGATTATTTTTGCATAATAACATTTCTGCTTAATAAAAAGAGCATAATGATAAGTTAGAATAAAAAGACACATTGAAACAATATAAAAATGAGGTTTGCTTACTCCCTGATTGTAGAGGATCTATGTCCTATTCTGTCGGTGATCAGCTGTTCAAATATTTCCAACCTCATAGAGACACGTGGCTGTTGTTGCATGGATGATGAATGAATTTATTTCTGTAAGTAGGCCATCGGCCCATGTACAATCATAGGATACAAAATATCATTTTAGACAAGGCAATATACAATGTTACACATTATTTACACACATTTGATCTGATCACGAGGGCATGCTTAATAAACTGCACAGTTTTAAGAAGAATACTGGTATTATTACATAGCATTAATTTTTTAAACTTAATGATAGTTGGACATTGATCAAAATTTGGTAAATATATACTACGCAACCTTACATATGCATCACAGACAAAAAGAAAATGTAATTCATCCTCTGGAACATTACTGTTACACATTTTACATATTGTTGAGGCATAACTATCATCTTTTCGTCTTACATTACACAGAAGGGGTAGGTGATGAAGTCTAAGTAAACATAAATATCGTCTATATTCTTTAAAATGTACATTTGAGACATAAAACTCTACATCTAATAAAGATTTAATGGTCTTGTAGTAAGCTAAATGCGATGATTCATTAATTCTACTCAATATGCTTTGCCCCTTTACATCAATAAGCCTCTGTTTGAACATGGATATAAAATGATTAATATTGCCAACATCATGACTAAACCACACAAATCCAAACCCGTTGATGTTTAACAAACTTTTTACATATGATGCCCAACTATATCTACCAGCTGCGTCGAGATTTTTCATCAAAATATAGCATTGTTTAGGATACCTGTCTTCAGACATATATAGTAATATACACCAGTAACGTACACATTTAACATAATAATCAACACTTATACAATATCTACCACAATCTGCTAATATAGCATTGCTAGAAACATGTTTACCTATGCCAAGAACATATTTACAGAAATCTGTATGAAAGTTGTTAATTTACTGTCGTTCTTGATAACACCACACTTCTGCACCATAAAGTAAAATTGGCTTAACTTTGGTATCAAAGAGCTTAAAAAGAATATTAACTGGAATATTTGGATATATGTAGATTAACTTCTTTATAGAAAATAATGCCTTGTTTGCTTTGGTCGATAGTGTCTCTGTACATTTAGTCCATGACAGACGTGTAGAGAAGAGAATTCCAAGATAGTTGTAATATGTAGAGGTTTTTAACTTTGTTCCTTGAAGAAACCATTTTTCATAGTGACGTAATCTACCTCCGTTTCGAAAAACCAATATCTCTGTTTTATCCATGTTAACTTGTAATCCCCACGTTGTACAGTAGTCGTTTAGAATGTCAATTTTTCTTTGTAGTCCAATAACAGAGTCATCGAAAATACATAAATCGTCAGCATAAAGCAAAAGTAATATTTCTAAAAATTCAGATCCAACAAATATTCCTCTAATTTCCGCGTTTTCTAGCATCACCTGTAAATCTGATATAAACATCGTGAACAAAAAGGGGCTCAAGACACATCCTTGTCTAACTCCGCTAAGACAGTCAAAGTATTCAGAGATTGAAGTGTTGGTCATTCGGACAGCAGACATTATTTTGGAGTACATATTCTTTAGCACATTAAGAATTCGTCCATGAATATCATTCTTTAATAGTGAATACCAGAGAAGTTTTCTATTGATAGAATCAAAGGCTTTCTTAAAATCTACAAATAAACAATAGAATCTGCCACCTCGCCTTGATAGGTATTTCTGGATTAAACATTGTAACGTAAAAATATTATCAGTTGTGTTATATTTTTTCCTAAATCCTGCTTGAGCTTCTGGAATCTTGTCATAAAGTGCTGCAAATGTTTGTAGACGGTTGTTTAGGATAGAGCAAAATATCTTTCCGAAAGTGTCCATGAGTGAGATACCTCTGTAATTGTTGACCGAGTTAATGTCGCCTTTCTTGTGGAGTGGTACGATTAATCCCTTGGCCCATTCAGTAGGATATTCTTCATTAGTTAGGATGGTATTATATACAATTACTAGATACGGACTTAAAAGATCAGCACATGATTTCACCATCTCTGCTTTGATACCGTCCGGACCAGCTGCTTTACCTGATTTCATGTCTTTAATGGCTGCTTCAACTTCTTGGGGCGATACGTTTCGGTTCAATAGATACATAATATAATTATCACTACACACATCGCATGTAGATGCACAGTTGTTGTCCAATGCATGATCAGCTCCTTCTAGTTTTGATTCACCCACTGTATTATCTGTAAAGTTAAAAGTGTCTTTAAAATAATCACTCCACTGTTCCTGATTTATTTGTGGTGTGCTTTTCCTGTTGCTTGTCATCTTATTTAGATTTTTCCAGAATACTTTGCTGTCCTTGGAACTGTCCACTAAATTGTCGTGCAAATGACGTTAGTGCCAAATCAGGTTTTGCACGTGCAGTCGATCACGTGATCTTCGCATCGAAGTTTTCTTCATATGCACGTGTTTGCATTGACCTCAAGAATTGAAAAAAACACTTTTAAACCACAGTTCTAACGGTACTTGAAATGCCACGATTGTCAAATGTGCAACGTGGATTTGAAGTTTCTTTTTTGACTCAGTGTATTTATTTTATAAACAACCATGATATTTATTTAGTAGAAATTACTCACCAGAGCACACTCAGTGTAGGGAACTCTTCCTACAGCAGCGGGGGCATCCGTGTCCCTGGACACATTTGTTTCTTGTTTACCTTTCAGAATGACACATCATACATATTTTCCAATATAAATGTACACAAAGCATGATTTTGAATTTTTTTCACAAAGATATAGGTGTCTAAGAAAGCAAAGTACAGGTTGTTAAGGTGAGGACATTTCTTTTAAGTTTTCATTTGTGTTTTCCAACTAATATTAATGAACCCGATTATTTTTGCATAATAACATTTCTGCTTAATAAAAAGAGCATAATGATAAGTTAGAATAAAAAGACACATTGAAACAATATAAAAATGAGGTTTGCTTACTCCCTGATTGTAGAGGATCTATGTCCTATTCTGTCGGTGATCAGCTGTTCAAATATTTCCAACCTCATAATGACACGTGGCTGTCGTTGCACGAGGAGTATGATTCGTAAAATGCCTTAAATCCAGCTATTTCACACAACATCCTCACAACGTAGGGCAACGTGAGTCTCCCCATTGCTACAGAGACGTACCACTTGTCAAACTTATGCTAACATTGATATAACTCAAACAAATAAGTTAATCTTAATTCAACGTGGATCTGAGCAGTACTCCAATGATATCGCGGCATGTCAGCTAAATGTGGGAGGAAGGAACCAAATGATGTTCTTTGGTGTCAGATGTCTTCGGCCTCTCTTGTCCAAGGGACGCAACTCTGCATAGCCTGGCGTCTCAGGCCACTGAGCCGCTCGTGTGCAATAAGCTAAACATGACCATTTACCAATAACAGTTCGAGGGAAATGCAGTTCGAGGTTTATTGGTATGTGGATTAAATATACCACTGTTCATGGCATATTTGTGTTTCAAATGTTTAATCAGCTGATAAATATTAAAAATATATGTATTATGTTTGTGGAAATGTACGTTCTGTTCTAGACTGTTTCACAAAGAGTCGGCGACAATACACATTACCTGTTGATACTGGATGGATATGCCTTACATTCTGCTACATATAAAGTAAATGTTATATTCTAATGTGACATGGGTATGAATAGATTTATCAGTTAAGGACATGTTGTATAGTTTCCAGGTTATATCACATGCGTCAGTCGAGTACATGTATAATTACTTATTTGTTTGTTTTACAGCGCGTTCATCACTACTTTTGCTATATGTCAGCATCCTATAAATGATCGAATCTGGGCCAAACAATCATGTGATTGCTAGAGAAATATCCAAAAATGTACAATGCTGAGTTCTCACCAGTCACCTAGCTTGACCTTTAGATCAAGGTCACGTTTTACAGGGTTTGATTCCTTGGGTCAAATTCAAACCCGGACTCCCATGGAGTGTGGATGTTATACGTCTTAGAGATTGTAAATAAATAGTATATCGCAATTGCAGACGAGCCCAGCTCTGTATCCGATGAACCGACTGGAACTGTTCAACGGCACAAGAGTCAACACCACTGTTCATGCCAATGGTCATATCATTATGGGAGTTGAAGACGTCATACCAGAAGAGGAATACCAAGAAAAGATGAAGCATGTCTGGGGTCACTACCACACACCCACCGTCTTTCCCGGCTACAACGCCAACGCCGAGTTCTTCCCCTTCTGGTCCTCGGACGCCTACACCTACGTCATCCAGATGCTGGGACTAGGGAAGTACGCGAGGACGATGGATTATTAGTGTATGGAATGTACAGTCTGGTTGATTAAATATTGCAACTGGTTATGTTGTGTCTGTTTCGAAGATATGTGCATTCACATTTCAATTGTCAGGTCACATATGTTGTCCTAACCAGTCAATAATAATGACGGATGAAATCTTGTCTGTATCCTGAACTGATACTATTTGACAAAGATAAATAGAGATCAATAAATGTTACACCATTTATGACATTCGTCGCGAATTCAATCTATCGCACTGGAATTAGCTGCAGATCTCTCAATCTACGAGACCACCTGTTGCTCAAGGTTTTTAAGCTTTAGAGCCCGTATCCACAAAGCGTTAGTAGCATTAGCTAATTCGTAAGCCAATAATTAAATGAGCTATGAAAGGGCGTAACGTTACAAACGCTTTGTTGATCGGAAACCAGGTCTACAAGGAGAGTTTGTTTACCAGGGTCCCTTTCCTGAATGAGAGCGCTACGACAGTCGTAAGTCTATGTTAAAGTATGACAGTAATGCTCATCTTAGCGCTACGATCGTTTTGTGGAACGGGGCCCAGGGTTCCGATCAGCAAACCGTTCGTGGCATTAAGTCATTCATAAGCCTATGATAAACAATACAGTCACGACTGGTCGTACCGTTACGAACGCGTTATGGTAGCCTATGTATTCAGTTGTATGCCCTGACTGGCGTCCAACAATGCATCAGATGTGCACACCGTCGTCAGGGTAATGGACGTATTGAAAGATACGATTCTGGCAAATGGACGGAATTTTGAGCATCCCTTAGATATATCTATATGGGGAAGATGGATTCCTCCAATGATGCTGATCTGGAGTGTCGAGTCACGACCTTGATAGAACTTGTGCTCGATTGAGGGAATGATGTGGAGGGAATGAGGGGAAGACGGATAGGGAGTGAGGGGATGGCGGTGAGTGAGGATGGGAAGGAGTGAGGGGATGACGGGAGGGAAGGGAGTGAGGGGATGATGGGTAAGGAGTGAGGGGATGACGGGAAGGGAGTGAGGGGAGGACGGTGGAGGAGTGAGGGGAGGACGGATAGGGAGTGAGGGGATGGCGTTGAGGGAGGACGGGAAGGGAGTGAGGGGAGGACGGTGGAGGAGTGAGGGGAGGACGGATAGGGAGTGAGGGGATGGCGTTGAGGGAGGACGGGAAGGGAGGAGTGAGGGAGGACGGTGGACGGTGGAGGAGTGAGGGGAAGACGGATAGGGAGTGAGGGGATGGCGTTGAGGGAGGACGGGAAGGGAGTGAGGGGAGGACGGTGGAGGAGTGAGGGGAAGACGGATAGGGAGTGAGGGGATGGCGTTGAGGGAGGACGGGAAGGGAGTGAGGGGATGACGGGGAGGGAGTGTGGGGATGACGGTGAAGGAGTAAGAGGAGGACGGGAAGGGAGTGAGGGCAGGACGGTGAAGGAGTGAGGGCAGGACGGCGAAGGAGTGAGGGGGTGACGGTTAGGGAGTGAGGGCAGGACGGTGACGGAGTGATTGGATGAAGGTGAGCAAAGGAGTGAAATACCGGGTGAGAATATGGATGAGTGAGGGATTGTGGGAGACGAATAGCAATTGATCAATCTTAAGAAAATATGAGTGGTGATTAAATCACAGTCACGTTGAGTGCAATCAGCATTCCGACGGAGTAACTATGTTGAACAGAAACATTTACGAAACGTACTTCCTGTAACAACTCACGTAATCGACCTTTGTGTTTGCATGAACTGATCACGTGGGGCATGTGTTATCTTTGTCGGGCAAATCATTCTTATCCAGTTTACAAGGTTTACTTTCCAACAGATCAGGAATTAAGGTAAACCAATTGCACATGTTGAAGTTTTCGTTTTCAAATCGAAGGGCCGATAACACGAGGCTAATCATTAACCATTGAATATTGTGTAACTGGTCAAGATGTTGCCAAGACTTTGGTTTCATCTGCGAAAAAGGTGTGTTACTTGAAAATTGCAGTAACCGTCCGAAAGTCCACTACTTTTGGCTATCGTGCCACACCAAGATGTCACGAAACGCAATAATACTGAGATACTACATGTATACGAAAAGGTTATAGAAACAAAACGTCAGAGTAACGGTATTCACTCAGTACATAGTCATTGTCGCCCTTGTGATTGATCACAACAATAAAGGTAGGAAATGTTATGCATGACAAATTATATGTTACAATGTGATGCTTCGGTACAGATTCCTATACCCTTGTCAAGGAACATCGATGAGAAATCTAGATTTTCAAACCAAATCTGTTACTGTTCCTGTAAAATTCGCCGTTGAGGTTTCAAGCCTTGATAAATACGACGTCTGTTTATCTAACATGTTTAAAGGGTTTGTTATCTTGTCTGCAAAGAGACACTCCTTGTCTAAATCGTAGATTATAATCCAGCTTGGAGGACGACGTGACCTAAGGCATATTATTATTTTCTCTACGTTTCTTAATTATATCTTCATGAGTATCGCAATTTTACTCAATTGTCGAAGCGTATTCTTTACAATGAGTGATCGATGGTGACGAAATCTATAGCGCATTCAGGTGGATAAATCGGCATGAATAATGAGATCCATTGCTGCATATGTATGTACATATTGGACACACATCAAACATATAATACACTGTTTCAGCTACTGTGACAAGATGCTGACAACGGGGATTTTGACGTGTCTACACCTTTTGGTATTTCCTATCGCCGAGTGTGAGTTTTGTTCATTATGCCAACTGTTGTATAGCACCAACTGTATTACTCTATCGTTAAGAACTTGCTCTGATGGAGACAGCAGCTTGTAGTGACTGAGTGAGTTTAGTTATACGCCGCTTTTAGCAATATTCCAGCAATACAATGTAGGTTCGTGCAGCTGAGACACCAGAAATGAGCTTCACATATTGTACCTGCATGGGGAATCGAACCCGGGTCTTCGGTGTGATGAGCGAACGCCTTAACCACTAGGCTACCCCACCGCCCCCATCAGCTTGGAAGACTTTCCTAACGTAATACTTTGTTTTTGTCCCAATTATTGGACGTTAAAGCATACAATTATAGGCCCATGTCTTAAACAGATGGAACACTTATAACTAATGGAACGCATGCCCTTTACTGACTGCAGTACTAACACATGCTAGTCACGCTCTAGATGTGCTTTATTTCATTAAATATTCAAGATAATCTTTGATACTGATTTCTTCAACAGCACGCCTGGTATGGACGCATAATGACTTTGATCCTGGGTACTTCAGGAATGGCATGCATAGTCCTTTCAACAGCGAAGATGTCAACGGCTCAGCAACAGTAGTCCCGGATCCAGACGGAGGGTCCAACCTCGTCCTGAAAGTTTTTTACCAGAAGGGGAGGTACAGTCACCATGGACCAAACAGCAAGGTGCAGTTCTTTGCAACTCCAACTAAACCACGTGACGCCATGACCTTGAGCTATGACATACGATTCGACTCAAACTTCGACTTCCGCATCGGCGGCAAACTGCCGGGCTGTATGGTGGTTTGACAAACTGTTCAGGTGGAAGACACTCTATGAGCTGTTTCTCGACAAGGTTTATGTGGCGAGATAACGGGGATGGTGAAGTCTACGGATATGTTCCTGACCGATCACACCAACTCCCCGGCTTCTGTACGAGAAATATTTGTGATCCAGTGAAGGGCGTTTCTTTTGGTAGAGGATCTTGGCGGTTTCAACGTGGTGTGTGGCAAAATATAGCGCAATCGATTCAGCTGAACACTCCAGGGAACACGGATGGGGAGATTAAGGTGTGGCACGATGGAAAGTTGGTGTACTCAAACCACAACCTGGCGTTACGGTCACAAAGTGATGTCAACATTGACGGTATATTCTTTTCCACCTTCTTTGGTGGTAGCAACGCGACCTGGGCCCCAACACGTGATTGTTACACGTGGTTCAAGAATTTTGCCATCTCATTTGACACCGATCCTCAAATTGTGGTTGGGTGATTTGTTCCCTGCTGTCTTTATTTCAGCATTGTTAGATTATATTTGCTGAACTCCGATGTCTAAGCTTGTTTGTCTGTGGGCTGTAGCTTGCCATTGAATGGCATGTGTATCATATCTAATTCAGTCAGTTAATGAGTGAGTTATAATTTAACGTCACCTAAGCAATATTTCAGCCGAGAAAGGTTTTCCATTTAAAATAAGTATAAGTTGTTAAATAATCAGTCATCGAAGGACTGTAAACTAACTACAGTATCACATATGGTGTTTAAACTAGCATGTAAATCTAAAAACTATTTTATTTACAAAGACAATACAATATAAAAAGGGGCTATAGCTCGCCAAAAAGTGACGGTAGATCACCATATTAGGGACCATGGGGACTTACAGTGTTTGTGCTATCTGCGTGGACCCTAGTTGGATTTACACCATCCCTTCGGCCGCTGGCGATTATAGGAATTTTCAGAAGATATTTAAAATAACAAAAAAATACTACGTTCAAAAAATCTGGTAACCTTAAATTTTACTTTGTGAGTTTTGGGACTTACGTGCCCTCTCAGGGGGACAATAATTTTACGATACTTTAACCCCTCTTTGAGGATACAGCCACTAACAATGGCAGTTGTTAATTTATACTACCATTTATAAAGTCACTGTGACATATATCTATTTACAAAACCCATTGTTCAGAACTTCTCTATTTCAGCACTGATGTAGGTCAACAGCAGTCACTAGAGGCAACAGGATGCAGTTTTCGAGATATGCAAAGCCACTGTTGATTTCTAATCACAGTGCACGTAATACAAACAGTGACATATGTCGTACAATGCCAACCGTATCAACTAAAATGAGCATGTTGTACTATTTCTATAAGGTGGGTTGTACAGATTACTTTTTGAGGGGATAAATGAAATTCACATCTACATAACAGCCATATAGTGTGATAACATGTGTTCATATCTACATGACAGCCATATAGTGTGATTACATGTGTTCATATCTACATCACAGCCATATAGTGTGATTACATGTGTTCATATCTACATCACAGCCATATAGTGTGATTACATGTGTTCATATCTACATCACAGCAGTATAGCGTGATTACATATGTTCATACCTACATCACAGCCATATAGTGTGATTGCATTTGTTCATATCTACATCACAGCCATATAGTGTTATTACATGTGTTCACATCTACATGACAGCCATATAGTGTGATTACATTTGTTCACATCTACATCACAGCCATATAGTGTGATTACATGTGTTCATATCTACTTCACAGCCATATAGTGTGATTACATTTGTTCATATCTACATCACAGCCATATAGTGTGATTACATGTGTTCATATCTACATCACAGCCATATAGTGTGATGACATGTGTTCATATCTACCTCACAGCCATATAGTGTGATTACATGTGTTTATATCTACATCACAGCCATATAGTGTGATTACATGTGTTCATATCTACATCACAGCCATATAGTGTGATTACATGTGTTTATATCTACATCACAACCACATAGTGTGATTACATGTGTTCATATCTACATCACAGCCACATAGTGTGATTACATGTGTTCATATCTACATCACAGCCATATAGTGTGATTGCATTTGTTCATATCTACATCACAGCCATATAGTGTGATTACATGTGTTCACATCTACATCACAGCCATATAGTGTGATTACATGTGTTCATATCTACATCACAGCCATATAGTGTGATTACATGTGTTCATATCTACATCACAGCCATATAGTGTGATTACATGTGTTCATATCTACATCACAGCCATATAGTGTGATTACATTTGTTCATATCTACATCACAGCCATATAGTGTGATTACATTTGTTCATATCTACATCACAGCCATATAGTGTGATTACATGTGTTCATATCTACCTCACAGCCATATAGTGTGATTACATGTGTTCACATCTACATCACAGCCATATAGTGTGATTACATGTGTTTATATCTACATCACAGCCATATAGTGTGATTACATGTGTTTAAATCTACATCACAGCCATATAGTGTGATTACATATGTTCCTAACTACATCACAGCCATATGGTGTGATTACATGTGTTCATATCTACATCACAGCCATATAGTGTGATTACACGTGTTCATATCTACATCACAGCCATATAGTGTGATTACATGTGTTCATATCTACATCACAGCCATATAGTGTGATTACATGTGTTCACATCTACATCCCAGCCATATAGTGTGATTACATGTGTTTATATCTACATCACAGCCATATAGTGTGATTACATGTGTTTATATCTACATCACAGCCATATAGTGTGATTACATGTGTTCCTAACTACATCACAGCCATATGGTGTGATTACATGTGTTCATATCTACATCACAGCCATATAGTGTGATTACATGTGTTCATATCTACATCACAGCCATATACATGTTCATATGATTACATGTGTTCATATCTACATCACAGCACAGCATATAGTGTGATTACATGTGTTCATATCTACATCACAGCCATATAGTGTGATTACATGTGTTTATATCTACATCACAGCCATATAGTGTGATTACATGTGTTCATATCTACATCACAGCAGTATAGCGTGATTACATGTGTTCATATCTACAACACAGCCATATAGTGTGATTGCATTTGTACATATCTACATCACAGCCATATAGTGTGATTACATGTTTTCACATCTACATAACAGCCATATAGTGTGATTACATGTGTTCATATCTACATCACAGCCATATAGTGTGATTACATGTGTTCATATCTACATCACAGCCATATAGTGTGATTACATGTGTTCACATCTACATCACAGACATATAGTGTGATAACATGTGTTCACATCTACATCACAGACATTTAGTGTGATTACATTTATTCACATTTACACCTTTATCTTAAGTGGCGTTATCTCGTCACATCGAAGACGCGGGTTTTATTCCCCACATGGGTACAAAGGGTAAATCTTACTTCTGGTGTTCCCTGATATTGCAAGAATATTGCTGTAAGCGACGTAAAACCATGATATTGCCAAAACATTGCTGTAAGCAACGTAAAAACCACGATATAGCCAGAATATTGCTGTAAGCAACGTAAAACCATCATATTACCAGAATATTGCTGTAAGCGACGTAACACCGTGATATTGCCTGGATTTTGCTGTAATCAACGTAAAACCATGATATTGCCTGGATTTTGCTTTAATCGACGTAAAACCGGTACCATGATATTGCCAGAATATTGCTGTAAGCGACGCAAAACCATGGTACTGCCTGAATATTACTGTAATCGACGTAAAACCATGATATTGCCTGAATATTGCTGTAATCGACGTTAAACCATGATATTGCCTGAATATTACTGTAATCGACGTAAAACCATTCTAATACCAGAATATTGCTGTAAGCGACGTAAAACCATGATATTGTCCAGGTATTGCTGTAAGCAACGTAAAACCATTGTCAGTCTCTTGCCTTACCCTCCTGGTTTTTCCTTGTATTGACATTTTTGTAACGCAACGCTTAAGTCATTTTTGTGCTTGTTTACATTTGCTTGCTGTTTATTGTCGCACACAAAAATGTCCAGCTATGACGGTGGTTTGTCAACAATCGAGTCTGTACAAGACAATCAAGTGAACGAAGCTTGGAAGTGTGATCACCATCTCGGCGAGGTGCATATTATCGACACACTATACTTTCTCGTGCAATCGCTTCATCGTGTTGTGGTAATCGCTTTGTCCATATCTCGCGGACCATAACCGAAGATGTCCCCACTTGGCTACCATAGTGTAATGACACCAATATTGACGCGAGTGAATTGTTGAAAAATGTCAGGGATGCGCACGATCTCGATTTGTTTACTACACATGCGTACCATTATTCGGAAAGGACGTGAACGCGACAATGAGACTTAATCAATACTATAACGCTTGTATGAAACATGTTAGATGCCAAAATGTCGATTAATTTGGACACTGTTTGTTTATGCTTCTTGTAAGGGCGACAACGAGAATGAATGAGTGAGTGAGTGAGTTGAGTCTTACGTCGCACTCAGCAATATTCCAGCTATATGGCGGCGGTCTGTAAATAATCGACTCTGGACCAGACAATCCAGTAATCAACTGCAGGAGCATCGATCTGCGCTACTGGGAACCGATGACATGTGTCAACCAAGTCAGCATGCCTAACCACCGGTAACGGTTAGTCGCCTCGTACGATAAGCATGGGTTACTGAAGACCAATATTCTAACCCGGACCTTCACGGGTTGCGAATGAATGAATGAATATTGCTCAACGCCGCATCAGTCGTTTTCCATCTATTCGACGGTGAGGACCAGTTAATATTAGTTACTACTTGAAATACTATCGTAAAAGTATCATACTAATTACCATATAAAACATCAGTCTCCTATCACACGTAAAATACTGTCTACAGTCCGTTTGACCTCATTTGAGACCGATGAATTGCTCACTAAAGTACTGTCGGAAATGCTAGAAAAATGCTTTTTGAAGTATATTTAAAATTCAGAGGTATTACAGTTACTTAAATAACAAATATCACTTCAAGAAACATCTACCTAATGTAGACCGAGGGAATTATTTTGAGACATGCTCTAAAATGTGTTTTTACTGATGAAAATACCAAAAATTAGAAAAATAAGGGGTAGTGGGACGTTATTTGATACAAACATTAACTGCCTGTGTTACGTCATCAGCATCCACGGTATCGACAGGTGAAATTGACACCTGAGCACACGCTCGGGCGAGGGGTCGTCTCAATAGATGTTTTCTGCAAAATGTTGAATATGTGTACGTATAGTATACGTATTGGTTATGTAAGGGATCATTTGTGTATGTGTGTTTGATTTGAAATAAACATACGAATTACTGTACATTGGAAAGAATCCTATCACTTGTGTTATCTTATCGACTGATTGTAGAAATGTGCAACGTTTTAATAAATGTTTTGCATGTCAACAGTATATTTCATTGAAAAAATATGGATGTAATTCGTTCAGATTAATCTAGTTGTGAACATTGGCCAACGATTTAACGAAGTCACTGGTGTAGCTTCTTTAGAATATATATATTCTTCTTCTCATAAAGTTTGTAGACCGCCCGTCTAAGCACTCCCTTGTCAAAGTTGTCAAGGATGGTTTTAGGTCCCGGTTTTGCTTTTGAGACGGTCCCTGTCTTGTCTGATTTGTTTACAATACTGTAAACTTGTTGGTAAGACATACCAACAGCTCTACAAGTTCTGTAATAAACCCTTTTCTAAACTAATGAAAGGTTTACCTCTGTGTTTTTCAAGCAGAAAAAACGTATAAACCTTTGCAACAATCGACTGCAAATCGTTGGCCATAGTGGACGCTGTGATAAAGATGTGCATGCATGACGGGAAACTTATTTATCAAGACTTAGCAGTTATATTAATATTTATTTCAATAAAGAAAGGATAATTAAGTAAGATAACACAAACATTCAACATTTATTTGTTTAGGAAAAACGTTAATTCATATTTTTACACCACCTGTATTATTAGCATAAATGTAAAGACTATTTCAGATTTCTGTTGTTTTGGTACCAAATTCTCTCCTGAAAACTGCCCTTTAAATGCACGATTGAAATAAAAATTAGGTACACTATGTTGATATATTGATAACATAGTACATTGATCACCTTTATAAAGATATTAAGGCTAAAAAGCATTTTTCAAGCATTTCCGACAGTACTTTAACACAAAATCTAGTGAGATGTAATGAACAAGCGTGATCAGTGAAATTTCAATTTCACACGTACACCTCGCACACCTGGCTGTTCTACCAGCAAGTGGCCCTCCCTCGTAAGAAATAGCGAAAAGTGACAACAAAATAATGATCGTTTGTTAAACAACTTTTTTATTCGGGTGTCAAAAATTATGAGACAAATCATCAGAGTTGCTCTGTCGATTCCATGTGACTGTGCAAAGTTTGATTTTGTTGCACTTATTAGATGTTTTGTTAGTGAGCAATTCATCGGTCTCAAATGAAGTCAAACGGACTAAATTTGGCTGTCATAAACAACAATATCTTTCAAAGAGCTACAACGCGAAAAAGCGGTGACCCGACGTCTCGCTATAGGCTTCACTATGCATCATATATGGCTATACCAACACTGTCATTGTAGACAGTATCATCACAGCGCTGCCTCGCTATATCGCTAGAATGTCTTACGCTCCAGTAGCTTCAAAGGGCTATTGACTGATTCAACCAGGCAATTTTACACTGCCTGCTTCTCTCATCAGCGGCCGTCAGTTGAGCGTGGCTTGAGAGAGCGCCTATTAAATGTAAAGTGAGCAGGCATAAAAAGTGATGGTATGTGTATACGCATACCAAAGGTCGGTCATCAGTTCAATGAACGACGAGTTCAGTTTGGGTTTAGTTGAGCAGACTAAAAGAGCAGCGGAGGCAGACTCTGACAAGGCAATGTATTTACAATATGAACATTCATGTATGTGTGTAGCCAGTTTTGTAGGATATGCTACTTGTTGTGTGCATATCATCAAGAAGGTCATTGCTAAAATTGAAAATAAATACTGATGGAAATGAGTGCATTTGCACACTCTCATACCTGACATACATGTGAATATATACTCAGCAGCAAAAACACGTCAGTACGAAGTCAAAATTAGATAGGCACTGTAATCAAATCATTACAGAAATAGATATAATAAGCGGATCAAAACCATTTTTTGTGTACAATATCGTGCCACACCAATGAATAAATCAGCACAATTGCAAGACATTACGTGAACGTTTGCAGTCCATTCAGACCCTTTACTTCAGTATCTAGTGTGACCACCACGAGCGGCAAAAACTGCAGCACAGCGTCTATGCATGGAGTGCACCAATCGATTGATGAAGGCCATTGGCACCTTGAACCACACTCTGAGAAAGTTCTGGCGCAATAAATCGTCTGTGTTCGGCCTTGATATGACATTTTTCAGTCTCCCCTGAATTTCTTCCCATTTCGAATATCCATTCTTCTATTTTCTTCCAAATAGTTTTTATGACTTTACAGTCACAAAATAGATGTAAAATTCATTCTTTCTCGGATTTGCAAAATGTGCATGTGTTAGAATCTTTATATTTAATTTTTGTTAGCAAATCATTTGTTGGCAGAAACCTATGCGGTATGCTGTATCGAGACCAAGAGTGTTTTACACTATTATACGATTTAAAGGTTGTTTTTTCTATCGTTTCCCATATCTTATCGTCAATAGACTCATTAAGTTCTTTTTGCCACTTGTTTCGGTATGTTAAAGGTTTTCTAGATTTTCCATTTATGAGTATGTCATAAATATCTCTACATCCATTTGGGTTTCCTACTATATTTCGTAGAAGATAGGGCAAAATCGGAGATACGATTTTCTCTTCAATATAGACGTTTATGGATTTGCAGTAGTATTTAATTGATTATCTTATTCCTTGACGCTCTAGGAAGTTAGTTTTGCACCAAAACGATTTTTGTAATTGTTCCACCGTCAAAAAGTTACCTTGGGCATCAAACATGTCGTTTACATAAGTAATCCCTTTACTTGAGTAATGTTTATAACTGATTGGTTTTCCATCTATCTTAATATTGCCATTTAACCATAAGGGTTGATATAGGATATCACATGCATTTTTTGCGTTTTCTGCTTTTCTGGTTACGAATTTACCCCATGATTTCAAAGTGTCTTTCCAAAAGTTATTTGTTTCTTGTGTTATTACTGATTTCGCATGTTTGTATAAAGCTGTCGATGTAGCAATGTGTCTTTGTTTGTAGCAATTTCCTTACTTTTAAATCTGAGTTGGTGAGTCTTTTAATCCATTTTTTTGTGATTGATTTATTATCTCTGGGGCTCGTATTCCACCGTATTCATAATTCTTTGTGATAGTTTCTCGACTGACTTTGTCCGGTTTGTTTTTCCACATACATTTATAGCAGAGCTGCTCAATTTCCTTAATCATTTGGGTTGGGTAGAGTTACAAATATATGATTAATTTGCGGTAAAAGTAAACTTTTCAATATGGTATTTCTACCTAAGGGATAAGGGATACCTATCTCTTGATAACCATTGATTCATTGATATTTTGAGAGTCTTAGGTTTATCTTTATAGTTGCGTTCAACCATTTCTGCGATGTTGCGAGTAAATACAATTCCTAGTGGTGTGAACGAGTCATTCTTCCAGTCTAGATTCCAGTTTCTACAAAAAAATTCTTTTTGAGTTTTTTTCTGAGCCTATCCATAATACCTGTGTTTTTTTTACATTTATTATTAAGCCTGAAAATGAGGCATATTTACTAAGAATTTCTAATGTCGCCTGCAAACATTTTTCAGTGCCATCTAGTATTAGTGAAGTATCATCAGCGTATTGGGAAATTAGGTATTCTGTATCTCCAATTTGAATTCCTTTTATTTTATTATTATCTCTAACCATTGTTGCCAAACTTTCTGCGCACAGTATAAACATGTAAGGGGAGATGGGATCTCCTTGTCTGCATCCTCTTGAGATATTGAAATAATTTAAAAAGAAGCCATTTACAACTACACACGATTGAATGTTATTAAAGAAGGTATTTATCCATCTAGTAATCGATGGTCCAAAGTTAAAGAATAGAAGAACTTTTTGAATAAAATGCCAGTCAACAGAATTGAATGTCTTTTCAAAGTAAATAAGAAGTAGAATTCCTGGTATATTCATATATTCAGTATAGTCAATGATGTCGTATATTAGGCGAGTACATTCACCAATATATCGTTTTGACATAAACCCTTTTTGATCCTCATTTATTATAGAGGGTAGGACTGTTTTTATTCTGTTTGCAATGGCTGATGATCCGATTTTATACGCTACATTCAGCAATGAAATGGGTCTCCAATTCTGAAGCAAACGTTTGGATTTACCTTTTTTTTGAAAACAGGTTATAATGCCTTGCTTTTGAGTCAAAGACAATTCTCCTTTCTCGTAAGCTAAATCTAATGATCTGATAAGATACTCGTGAATATTCGACCAAAAGAATTTGAAGAATTCAATGGTGAAACCCGATGAGCCAGGACCTTTTTTTCATTTTTCATTTTTAAGACTGTTTAATATTTCTTCATATCTTAATTGTTCTTCTAAATTTTCTTGTTAATTTTTTGATAGCTTTGGGACGTCATGTTTTTAAACAATTCTGTTAGATTCACTTTTTCGCTTTTTTTGTGTGTGTATAGATTATGATAAAACGATTTAGTTTCAGTTATAAGATCTTCTTATTGGTAAGGGTTTCCTTTTGACTGTTTTCAAGTTTATATATTGCTTTGTTTAAAAAGTTTCTATTTTCTAGTGACAGAAAATATTTTGTCGGACATCCAGAGTCTTGACCGCCTGACCAGAAGGATCATATCTGATAACGGAGCCCACAACCCTCGCTCCTCTCTTAATCATTTATACATGCCAATCAGATCTGGAGGTCGGGGTTTGACTAATGTGGAGGCTCTTCATGATAGAATTCTTTTGTGTACTTTGGCACATATTTATTTATCGGATGATCCTCTGGTGATGCACATCAAGACTCATGATGAAAGCAAGGAAATCCACAGCTATCTTAAGCGTGCCAAGGTTGATGGACAAAATCTGAAATTTGAGGTTGATTTTGTTGATGGCGATGTACTGCTGGACGGTACAGCGATGGGTGTAAACCAGGTGAAGTCCTTCACCAAGTCTGCCCAGAGACGGTCATTTGTGGAGAAACTTTCTGAAAAGTCACTGCATCGTGAGTACATGCAGTGTGTGGAACAGAATAGCAATCCAACCAACTCCTTCGCCTGGATGAAGTCGGCTGGTCTTAAATGTGAAACTGAGGGCTTTCTTTTTGCTGCTCAGGACCAGTCACTTCCCACTCGTAATCGTCAAAATGTTATTCTTAAACAAAATATCAATATGATATGTCGACTATGTAATGAATTTACAGATACTGTCAAACACCTTGTCAGTGGATGTTCTTCATTGGCACAAACAGCATATCTTAAACGACATGATGGCATGGCTCGTTGCTGTGGCCATGTCTGTGGCTTTGACTCCGAGGTCCATCCATAGTACGACTCTGAACATGTCCAGAGTGTCATGGAAAATGATGCTTTCAAACTTCTGTGGAATAGGCCCATATACAGCCTCAGATGAGTTCCTGCTACAAACCTGATGTTGTCCTTTTTGATAAAGCCAATGAATTGAATTATATCATTGAATTATCTGTCCCTTTTGGCAGCAATGTGATTGACATGATTCAGGAAAAGCATGATAAATATGAGGACCTCGCTTGCATCCCAAGTACACTGTCGTCAGGCTCCCCATTGTTCTCGGTGCCCTTGGTTTGATACCTTCTGATCTCTTGGCGCAGATGAGGAGAGTGCCCGGGTTCTCAACCGGGAGCACAACCTTTCTGACACTCTGGGTAATGCAGAAGGCTGCAGTGTCTACATATTCTTGGTGGGTTCGACTAGGCAGTGTTCCTGGGAGAAGTCCCATTCACTGTCTGGGCTGCGTGTAGAGGGGGCGAGGACCCTGAGCTGATGATGATCCTTACCAGCCTGACTGTGCCAGGATCACCCGAACCCTCTCTGCTGCATACTATCTTTAATCTGTAAAAAAAAAATAATAGCAAGAATAAAAGCAGTGGTTTATTATAGTGACATGCGTTACAAACTATGAGGCAGCATAGTGCTGCATATAAAATATAAACACCAGGGCTCGAAAGGATGTAATGACACCTTAAAAAAGAATATTATCAATATTTAAAATGCATTAAAAATAATAACAATAAAAAAATATTACCCGCTGCTACGGTAACCGCCAAGCTCTCCGCCGAGAAGCTGTATCGCTAACAATCGTATGACGTCATAATATGACGCAGGCAGTGCACGGAGTTCGAAAACCGTTCGATTAGCTGTTTTTGACTTCACCATGTACACATTTATTTTACCGACATTCACTGCTTTAGTAAACTATTGTATACATTGAATCGTTTGCACACATAATTAACCATTTTTATAGCAGTTTGAAGCTTGTCAGAATATGTTTCACTGATTTAAAAAATCCAGTCGAGAGACAGACTCTTTTTTGTTTACATGTCATATAGTCAGGAGCTATCTTCAAAATAAAAAAAAGAAGATATTTTGTACACTTAACATGGCGGTAAGATAATAATAAATAATAATGTGTCCATTAGCGCCAAACTCCACACTAGGTATGCTCATAGCGCTAACAATCAAGGCACAGCACACTAGTACTATTACCCGGATAACCCAAGCTGCCTGTTAGGCGCTAGAAGGTTATAGTCATATGACCTTTTCCACCGGGTACTCATTTTCCTGCTGGGTGAACAGAGACAATTTTGAACAAACTCACTTGCCTATGGTGAGACCACATGTGTCACATGTGCTTCGTTGTGGGGCAGGACTTAATAGGTTGTATGCTTCTCTAGTCTGACGCTTAGTCTCTGAATATATATAATTTTTAATAGTAACAAACAAGCCCGTTAAAATTGAAAAGTAGTTCCAGGGTGACCAGAGATTCACCTGGACCGGAGGGCTTTAGCACTGCAGATAAGGCTTGGCAGTAAGGAAAATAATGTGGTTCAGGGACTGTGAGACAGACTATATGCTTCCCACGAGGTCGTTTTACCCGAGATCTGATGTACGCCTTCCGGCTCGGGTGACGCTGCTACAAAGAGGCGTACATCAGACCGTATTACCCTCGAGAGAAGCATACACCTTAAATAAGCCTTTTTCATCCACAGAAATTATAAGAGGATTATCTGTCACTTTGTCCGCACTTTTGTCTACCAATTAATTTAAGTTAATGATGCAACAAAGGGGATTAGTGGGGGATTAAAACTCAAGTTAGTTCTCCTCTTTGCCAGCTTATACCATATATGTCATTATACAAAAATAAAGTACAAATATTATAAAATACACATGATAAATGATATAATATGTGTACAAATATATATGTTTATTACGACAAATTATTTCAAAAATACACTTTCTTTAATTGGAAACATATCATGTCGTTTTATAAAATTTCCTTAACGGAATCATTTTATTAATCAGATGGAAATTCAATAAATTATTCTAAATATACACAAATGAAATGACAAAATCAGCAAGAGGATTTAGAATTTAAAAAAATGATAGTTTTGACAAATCCAGTTACTTTAGATTCAATTGTCTTTGGATGTATTTTAGGAGGAAATGTGTGCAATGCTGAAATACTCAATGGTAATTTCTTCTTGATAGATTATTGGTACAGGTCTGTGGTCAGTCTTCACAAGTTGATTCAGATTGACAAGGAACTCTGACAGATGGCAGTGGTTTAATATGTATAGGCTGTGTACTGTGAAGAGAGTTCACCTCTCAGTTTATCTAAGAAATTAATAATTGATAATTGAGTTTTTATTAGGACAGTTCTACAGTGTTCATCACTTACAAAGAAAGCTGCAAATTGTGAACACTGGTGAGTGACTAAACTTGTTTTGCAAGTGGTGAACACTGTTCATGGGTCACGAGGCTCCAACACTGGTTATATCCGGTCAGCCATTACCTCACTAATTAGGGTGTTAATTATGATCCGATATTCGTTAACTATGGTCGGATTATCTGCGGGCAAAGTGGGAGTAGATCTTCCAATCAGACAAAGTGTCACTAAAATGGGGGTGAAAGATTTGGGGGTATTTTCCCTGATCGATTGGGAAGAGTATTATGGACGCTTTCTGGCACGTTCACTTGTCAGGTACCCTTTTGTTTCGACTGTGAATCTAAATATTTGAAATATGCAAAAGAATCACCTCTTTTAACTTCGCTCTTAAGACCTTTTGCTTGTAAACTCTCGATATGCTTTCCAAACAACTGCATAGCAATTACATTGATTGCAGCTTGGTCATATCTATGGCAAATGCCATACTTGTTCTGACTATAATTACAATAAAGAATGGATTTATCAGGACACATACAATTATGATTTACAGCACATGCCATCCAAGGAGCAATTATGGCATCTCTCACAAACTCTTCATTATGAAACATCATGAAATTGGCTTCCACCATGGTGAATGGCGCATATATACACGCTGTGGTATTGAAGTAGTTTATCATCCTTGTGTCAATAAATGTAGGGGCTCGTCCTCCCCACCCACCGATGGTCAATCCCTGAAGAGGAACGTTCATCACAGCTTCCTTCAACCCTTCCGTCGGTAGCCTGATGGAAGTGTCCATCCATACCACAATGTCAGCAGCCTTTATGTTCGCCTGGAAGTCACCAGACTCATTTCAGTTCAGATATCAATAGAGACAAGTTGTACACGTATTCGTATTCATATGTGTTTCGAATTTCGCATCTCTCGAGCACATGGTGTAACGAGTGATATCATTACTTTTGCCTTGTAGGCCTAACGGGAATTTGTTTCCACATATAATCGAGACTGGTATTTCTATGGTGTTGGAGTTTCGAATTTTGTTTGGGACAATTCTCCATTAAAGCTGATCTTTCTTAGTTTGCATGATAAGTTGTAATTTTCCTTTACAGCAAGTTCCGTATAGTAATGAAAACTTGTTGAAATTGATGTATTCAATAACAGACCATAACAGTCTAAATTGAAGAGAGGAAATATTGACGTTTGCTTCGTTGGTCAAGTATGAGTGAGTGAGTGAAAAGTTTACATCGCATGGGCAATATGAAAACAAGGTAATCAATTTAAAATATATGTTGACAAAGGAGAGTAAAACCAACTAGACTATCACAGATAATATATTTAAAACTAGTAATTAAATCTAAAATACTATAGAGGACGATACAAACTATAGATCGCCAACAACTGAAGGCAGGTCACCATACCTGGTCAAGAATAAACTTTTGATAATGACTGATGTGTCAACTACGATGACAACAGTGATTCCATCTATAGTATGTTTGTACAATCAGCTGTGCCCCAAACAGACTATGCATTCCAAGAATGCACAAACTTTTCACCTGTATTATTATGGGTTTCCAAATATAACATTCCAACCGCCTCATCCACTTGTCCAACTTTTGCAATGGGAAGATTTTCACATCACATTTGCAGTGCTTCTCAACCTGGAACAAGTGCTTCTAGCAGTCAGATGGTTGGTTTGATTTTCAGTCATACCAAGACGTGGGAGTTTAGTGTGGACGGTAAATGGGTTTATTCATAAAATAAAATAACATGAATGCGGATTGGCACAACAATTCAACGGCTTATGTAAGTGCCGCTCCATTAGATATAACAAGATACAATCAATAATTAAATTCAAACAAACATGAGAACAAAAAGGTACACGTTGCTCACTGTCCTTCCTTTACAATTTTTACATACAGACAATGCACCTTTTCCACCAAACGTACAGTTTCCAATTAACCGTTCACTTCTATACTTGATTAATAGAAGCGACAAAAGCCTTTCCATATTCCTAAGAAATCTATGCCAAAAGCAGAGTCGATTGTATAATTGTGACTATATCATGAGCAGATATTTGTTTCAGCAGTATTAGAACTGTATGATGTTAACAACCGTCTTAGTTCATGTGGTTTAATACGTATCAAATATCTTTTGCAGAACAGTAAGGGTTTATTGGATTTATAGAATGGCAAATTATTGCTATCCAGTAATGAGTGCCAGTTTTGGTGAACACGTTTTCTTACACGTTGGAAAATCGAATATAAAAACAACTACTTTTCAGACTTCTTGCCTTAACTTAACAACTCCAAAACATATCGCAAAAGTAAATATCTATCCTGAGTGGCCAACTCTGGGAGATCAAAAAAGGCCATAACATACTATACCATCGATCAGGGTTTCTACGATACTGAAGTGTTAATAACCGTAATTAACACTACTTCATACATTTAATATGGTTACTACTCTGAAGAGAATAACTAAAAAATATCCCCGTAAGTAACTGCATTAGATATCATATACCTTAGGGGAAGAACATATTTACATTACTTACTATTGCCAATTTACATAACTTACCATGGCCAATTTCTGTACAGTTTCTTACTCACAATCCCCACATCTCAGGTCCACATTAAGAATCTGCACAATCTGTCTTGTCAAACATAACCTATGTAACGCCTAATTAGCAATCTTAAAGGAACATAAATGCTTTTCCTGTTTGCTCTGAGAACGACATGCGAACTCTAGACCATAACAATATTAGGGTTATGATGAATTCTAAATATTTATAAGCATTAACAGTTTCCAAAGGGTTACCATTGATAAACCATGTTTCCCATTGTTACAGGCGACCTCCCATTTAGAAAAACCCAGTTATTGTACTTTTTTAAAAATTGATACCCATGCCCCATATATAGTAACATGCCTACAAAGCTATTGCTACAATTGTGTCATTCAAGCTGGAAACAATAGGTGCTGGGTATGTATTTAATGAATCGTGTCATAGAAAATTATTATTCGGGGTAGTCATCGGTCCTTATCATGATGTTTAGGTTGACTTACCTGTGCCCGTTCTGCTTGTGTTAGTCCAAGATCATAGTATCTAAGTGAATAATTACTAAATACTGCTGGGATGGTTTCATGGAAGTTCTTTAGCATTGCTTGGGATTCCATAAAGTGGTTAGATGATGATCCAGTAAGGAAGAGAATCTGTTTTCTTGTGTGTTGTACTTGCAATTCCTTCAACTGATTGATTCGTTTTACTGTTTTCAAATCCTCTGAGCGCATGGAGTTGAGAACGTTCTTGAGTCTGACTACAGGTTGTTCTGGTATATCCTGACGACAATCTGGATCGGTACATAACGTTGCTGAAAAGCAAATAAAAAGGCATCAAAATGAAACTTGAATAATGTTACGACCAAATTTAGTTACGTTATTGAGAAACGTGCATGTTAGTAAGTTGTGAAGAGTGAATAACTGGTTTGAACATATTTATTCATTTAGTCATGATGGGATTGGCAAACAAGCATAGAAAAACATGCTTATATCAATGCCGCTCCCTAACAATGATACAATAGTATTAACAATGATGATAGTGACGTACACATGAGCTGTGTGCAAAACATAATGTGAATCTACAAGGAACAATATTCACAATATAATGTGTTACAATTTGCAAACATTCATTGAAGGCAAATAAACCAGAAGCACAGCATGTACAATAAAACTAGGTTAGGTAAATTGCGAGAATCCCTTGGAAGATATGATATAGTTATGTACCGCTTTTAGTAGTTCCAGATTTACTTGTTCTGATGAGCCTGAATGACCAAATAAGATTGATGACAAATTAAATCCTCTACTAAAGAAGTATGCATTTGATATTATGTCGTTAAATATGGGGCAGATGAGGAAGAAATGAAGCGCATCTTCGGTGTGATACCCGCAGTTACATACAGGACTATCAGATATATACATATATACATGTATCTGGAAAACTTATCTCCATTTAGATCGCTACACCCAAGCCGAAGTCGGGAGTGGATTATCTGGCATGATCTTGAACCATGGGAAAGATTGAAGTAGATTTCACTGGTGTTGTGTTCTTTAAGTTTGTTTTTGAATTCCCCAGGAGTATTGGCGTTTACCATATCCGGAGGGAGAGAGTTCCATATGTTTACCGTGTCAGGGATAAATGAATTGGAGTACAAACTAGTATTGCATTTAATATTTTGTAGGTCAGAATAACTGTACACAATGCCACCGCACACCTGCAGTTATCCACCGCCAAATCTGACATGGCATATCAGGTTGACATTTGTGATGAGCAGAATCAATAACACTTACACAAATGGTTTACTGATGTCACTGATATATACTGATACCCCTTGAACTTCCTTGAAAATCACAAATGACACGCTGCAAGGGTGTTTAGGTTTGCATGCATGAAAATTATTGCATTTGGCATTCATCATTAACACCTGTCTTCGCTCTAATATTTGGTATTACCATTTCCATTTCTTGAGAATATTGTCGAGTAGGAATCGCTGAATGGATGCATTGGGGCTTTGGGAAGCGTTTTGTCTGGTTTCTGGTTTAAGTGAACGAAGTTATGAATGTTGCAATAGAATTCATCTTCCGTATTTCAACATTTTATTGAAAGTATTCTTATGAGAGGTTAATAGGTTTTATGTGTCAATAAATAAAGTGAATGTTGAAACATAACACCGTAACTGGATAACTTTACATATTTCAGAGACAGCATTATCTGTGAACTGACTCAACAACATAAAATATATACTGGGCAAAAACAACATGTCAGTATCTGTTGTGACCACCACGACCATTGAATACAGATTCAAGACGGCTACATATGGCGGCAATTAGATTCTGAATAACGCGTTGGGGAATGGTATCCTTCCGTTTAAAGAATGTGTTATATGAACATATTCAGATAGGTGTATCTAAAGATACGAATACTTTGTATGTAGCCTTACATGGATGCATCTTCTTTGTGCATGTAGGAGTGTTTGGGATGGTCGACCACAGATTGGACTTCTGCAAATCTGTAAATATAGAACACATGTTTACAGAAAAAACAACAACTTACATGTACTTTTCTTTGCCCAACACCATTTCGCCCCTTACTTCAACTTCAACTCTCCTTTGAATACTAGTCGTCTCTTCATATAGGTGTTTAATGAACTTGCCTGGAAGTAATAAACTGTGCCCAGAAGGCGGTGGCTAATGGGCCAATCTTGATGATCCTCTGGATCAACTAGAGTATAACATTCCGCTATCCCTTTGGTGTCGGCTTGTTGGAATACCACTTACATATGACATCACCCTTGTTGACGCTCCGTGGCGGGCAGGAAGCAGGGTTGCTGAACCACAATATTTACAACCATGGGTAAACTTAATAAAAAGAAAACCAAAAGGGCAACTGTCAGAATCAGATTCGGAACTTGATTCTTCTTCTGATTCTTCTTCTACCACGTTACTCTATTCTGAGGTGGATCCGTGACCTCGTTTTCTTGTCATTGAAGCAAAGGGTGAAGGTACATGTACCCTTACTTCATAATCACCATTTATTTAGGAGAAAGGACTAAAAGGTAAGCCGGTGATATTTAAAAGATGTAAATAGAGGACTTTTGGTTGAATGTGCCAGGAAGTCTCAAGCTAATTAATTTTATGACCTCAACAAAACTGGTTGATATTACAATTACCCGTTCTGCTCACAAAACCCTAAATTTCTCCAAAGGTCCAATACGAGATAGAGACCGAAGTAAGTAAGTAACACATATCGATTGACTTCTTGACTCCCGATACTACCAATTTTTATTGAAGTTTGACATTTTGAAATACGTATGGATCTTTTCATCACATGACTTACATGCTATTTGAACCGTAAGAAGTTTGGCCATGGTTTCAAAACTGCCATTAAAAGTAAAGAAGACTATTAGAAATCTTCTTCCTTGACAGAAGGCGTAAACACAAGGCTCACGATGACATCCATTATCAATTATTGAAGCTTCTTCCAGAATCTTTTCAATTAGCTTTGCTATATATATATATATATATATATATATTTGGGAAACGGTGAATTTCCTTCCTTCCTGGCACGAAGCTATTATCATTCCTATCCTCAAACCAGGACCCATTTGCACAGAATAATCTTAGTTGCAATCGTCCATAGGCCCCCACAATCCACTTTACAATCACCATACAATTTCCCTGCTCCACTTGCAAAAAACCGATCTTAGTGTGATTGTATGACGGTATGAATAAAATGTCGCGATCTCAGCTAACATCGAACGGTGGAGGTACGACTTTCTTAAACTCGACTCCTGTTTACAGTGTCTGCAAGAGCGCATAACATGCAGAGAAAACTAAAAGTGGAACCGGTTGCAAGCAAACAACAAATATCTCCCTCCATCGCACCTTGCAGATATTTTATGAAATGTTCCACAAATATTTGAAGGACACGATTGCTGGTAAGATAGCACATATTTTGCTACATTCAAACTGCTATGATTTACGAGTTCTGCGATGTTAAAACGTTAAAACCATTGAGCGAGGCAGACTCTACGGCAACGTTCATATTATGAAAAGGGAAAACGTTCGTTATTATCTTTTCCTTGATTATCGAAAAGGTACGGTGTTTCACATTTCTTCCGACATTGAAATATGTGGGAAAAGTACTTCTAGATATCGGCTCGCTAGTTATGTGGCTCATTACAAACGGTGTTTCTGAAGTTAAATCTACGGTGCCTTCTCCGTGTAGTTGAAGTGTCGAGGCGATTCATACGATTTTAACAAAATAAAAAAAATAAATGATTATATGTGTAGCCGGAGCCTAAGATTGTTTTGGGCAAGTGGGCCCAGGCAAGGATCATAGCAATCCATCCACCTATCGACGAATAACGTTAACTAGCTATATGTCTAAAAGTTAGTGGTGTGACCATTCATCGAAACGCATCGATACATGGGCCGCCGATACAGTTTACATTGTTGTATATCCCGATACGATACTTCAAATGGGCCACGATACATCGATGTATAACTTTGAATATTGCCGAATCGCGATATCTTTCAAGAAAAAAGACTTACTTTTGCTTGATGATTAAAATATATGCTTAGTTATTTTCCCTTCATAAGTAAACGTTTTCTTGGAACTTTTTGCGTCAAGAACTGTGTCAGACATAGCGCTCACATGTTATTAACATTCACAATGTCCATGTTTAAACTTAAATTATATCGTTTCCGAATGAACATTGAAACACGCTGGCGGAATTTGACAAAATATACTTAAAAATGGTTTTGTTTGATCTTAAGGCGTTTTATATAGTTGGTATCGTATCGCCACCCTTATATCGGGATTCGTATCGTATCGTATCGCAACTCCAGTACTAGTGCACAATACTTTGGCAATATATCGTCGTGACTAAAAGTTTAGTATCGTGATGAATCGTATCGCAGGTTGTATGCCAATACCAGCACTACTAAAAGTATGGAGCGAATGATCAATGGGCGCTTTGTCTGGAACCTGGTATCAAATAATTTAATCTGGTTTTAGACAACAGATGAGCACTAATGACCATTCTGTGAGATTGGAATCGTATGTCCGAAATGGTTTTATTAACGAACAACATGTTGTATCAATATGCTTGGACTTGGAGAAGGCGTATGATACGACTTGGAAGTATGTTATCAGGAATGACCTGCATGCTATGGATCTTCGAGGCCGTATGCCTGATTGAATTGCACGATTGGTAGAGGACAGGACCTTTATAGTCAGTACAGGCTCCACATTTTGTGATGTATATGATCAGGACATGGAAGTCCATCAAGATAGGATTGTGTCAGTTACTCTTTTAATCTCCCGCAACACGTTTTGCAGGTGGCTATTCTTTTGGACTCCGTCCGCCGTGCAAATTCTTCTTTTCCGAAGCAAAACTTAAAACCGTCAAATATTGCTTCACCAAACCTGGCACACATATATGTCTGATGGTGAACTGGTACCTTTTGGTAGTTTTGGATTTCTGAATAAAATTTTAAAAATTGCGTTTCCATGGCAACAAGTTTCACCTCGACTGAAATTGGTGCTGGTGCTATTTTCCGGAGGAGTACTTAAAAACCGTGGGCTGTTTCTTCACCAAACTTGGCACATAGTTTGGTCTGGTAGCGAACTGGTGCCTTTTTATAGTTTTTGATTTCTGAATAAATTATTTCTGTGTTTCCAAGGCAACACGTTTGACTTTTACTGAAATATGTGTTTAAGCTCCTTTCCTGAGCAGAACTTTAAAACCCTTCAATACTTTCTTTCCACTTTGTGGGCACCCAAGAACCTAATGACATGACTCAACAGTACCACTATCAACATAACTGAGGTACATCAAACTGTACATTTGACATAGTCATAACTAGTTGACATATTCATGAAGAGTATTGTACCATTGCGGGTATACTGGTGACTTTGGCTTCTTGTTAGTGTTAAAATAAATAGCCTTGAGAAGGTTTTGAATGACAATATTGATGGATCGTTGTTTGTTGATGACTTTAATCTAAATGGCATAAAGATGAACACTATTGAGAGACAATTGCAACTATGTCACAACAAAATGCTCAAGTAGTCACTGGAAAACGGATGAACATTTTCCAAGCCAAAACGTGTTGCATTCACATTTTTGTAGAAAGTGCAAAATACATCATGATCCAAATGTTACTTTCAGATAAAACTCTCATAAAAGTGGCCAAAGATACCACATTTTTAGGAATAACCATTGACAATAAACCTCTTTTATCCCTCTTGTTGCAAATCATAAATGTTTAAATGATATCATAAGAACAGGTTCAAATGCTAAATGGGGTGGAAAGCAACAAACTCTGCTCCATCTCTTTAGAACATTCATTAGCTCTAAGTTTGATTATGACTGTTTTGTCATACATGGTTCAGCCCGTAAATCCTACAGTCATGACCTTGACACCATAGTCTTAAACTATGTTTAGGCGCATTTAGAACGAATAGAACTGACACTGCAGCATGTTACTAAACGCCATTCCAATCCATCATATTCTGCCTCTAACGTTGTGAAAACAGAACTGTGATCTGGTAATCGAGAAGATATTATTATAGATCCATTGACAGAGGCACTGGCAACTGCGACACAATCCTTGGATCCATTTGTAGATATTGATTTGTAGCCATCATATGTGTTTCTTAATGGATTGTATTCTTGTTGGTATATTTGTTAGTTGGTTTCTGTTTTCTTGAGGTTTGTTAACGTGAGATATACTTGCGGTCTTACCAACTGCCAAGGAGGAGAAGGATGAAAGCGGAAAGGGGATAGATTTTCAAGGTTGATATTGGCAACAATAAAGAAAGGTTTAAACCTTAATTCTATAGGCGGAATTAAAGAACATTTCTTATTGTACAGAACGTCACAAAGGGGATTAACAATTCAGCTATACGCGGGGTTAGAGTCATTTGAAAATAGTTTTGTAATATATTGTACAGGTAGTGTTATCCGGCGTTGTTCAAGAGATGGTTCGTCAGCCTGGACATAGAGACTATCAACAGGAGAGGTCCCAAAGGATTCAATATATAGTCTTAGACCTTGGTGATAGGCAAAATCGAATAAGTTGCCTTTACAGGCTCCACCATATACGATGGAGCCGTAATCAAGCTTTGATCGGATCATGATCTGTATTAGTACAGGTTTTCTGATCCCCTCCCCACTTTGTATTATAGACAACTCTCAGCAAATTCAGGAATGTGTTTTTTAAATATATAACATTGAGTCGAAAGGTCAAATGCTCATCAAAAACTAGACCTAAGAATGCTACTTCCTTTCATACTAAATGTGCCATCACACACTATGCTGCTTCATCTCAGACTAAATGTGTCATCACACACTATGCTGCTTCATCTCAGACTAAATATGCCATCACACACTATGCTGCTTCATCTCATACTAAATATGCCATCACACAATGTGCTTCTTCATCTCATTCCAGATATATTGCCAAACATTATGATACTTGCTCTTCAACTAAATATGCGGCACACACGACGATTGCCTATTACAGACGTACCTCCAAGTTTCTTCTGGTAAAGTTTCAATAGATTGCTATAGGCAAAAAAGAAAAGAAAAAGAAAGACAATTCTTCATACTGAAATTTTACTTTTCAAATTTCGGATTTTCTAGACGCATGCTGGGGTTGTTAACCGTGACCTATAATCAGGGGAATAGTCAATTTATTCAAATAACATCGACAATAATAATAATAACAGTACCGGAACTTTCTGTCAGCTTGCCCATATACGCCACGACATTTTGCCTTTGGGTCGAAAGGTCAAATGCTCATCAAAAACTAGACCTAAGAATTTCGTTTCTCTCACTACCTTAGTAGGTGTGGTATCTAAATATAATTCTGGGTCTTTGTGAGGTTTACATTTTCGGCAAAAATGGAAACCATTAGTTTTGGAGTTTGAAAATTGAAATCCATTTTCCAAGCACCACCTTCCGTTTAAACGAAGCTGCAGTTGCCTTTCAATAGATGCATACTTTTGACACGACAAGAAATATTAAAATCAGTGATCCACCAACTGAATCATTGAAAACATTTGTTAAACTTTTGAGTTTATGCTAACTGAAGTGACAGACAAAATACTGCCTTGTGAGACACCCTGGTCCTGATTATAGTGATGAGACAGGGTAGAACTCACGCGAACTTGAAACTGCCAGTCATCTATAAACTGGTCATGCTTGGCAACTCAAGCAAAACTCAAGTACGTCTTTGAAAAACAAGAAGACACCTATTTGACATGACCGACAATCCAATCTTTTCCAAATGACGATAACTAAGGGCTGGTGGGCCATGACATAACTTTTGAGAAATGCTAGACTGAACATTGCTCATACTAGATATGACACAACACACGACGGTGCTTCATCTCATACTAAATGTGACTTCATACAATGTGACACGTCGCCTCATACTAGATATGCCATCACACACTATGCTGCTTCATCTCATACTTAATATGCCATTACACACGAAGCTGCTTCATCTCATACTAAATGTGCCATCACACACTAAGCTGCTTCATCTCATACTAAATGTGCCATCACACACTAAGCTGCTTCATCTCATACTAAATGTGCCATCACACACTTTGACGCGTCGTCTCATACTAGATATGCCACCACACACTATGCTGCTTCATCTAATACTTAATATGCCATTACACACTAAGCTGCTTCATCTCATATTAAATGTGCCATCACACACTAAGCTGCTTCATCTCATACTAAATGTGCCATCACACACTAAGCTGCTTCATCTCATACTAAATGTGCCATCACACACTTTGACGCGTCGTCTCATACTAGATATGCCATCACACACTATGCTGCTTCATCTCATACTAAATGTGCCATCACACACTATGCTGCTTCATCTCATATTTAAGGTGCCATCAAGAACCACATTGCTTCATCGTATACTAAATACGCCATCACACACAAAACTGCTTCATCTCATACTAAATGTGCCATCACACACTAAGCTGCTTCATCTCATACTAGATATGCCACCACACACTATGCTGCTTCATCTCATACTAAATGTGCCATCACACACTATGCTGCTTCATCTCATATTTAAGGTGCCATCGAGAACAGTACTGCTTCATAGTATACTATATATGCCATCACAAACTAAACTGCTTCCTCTCATACTAAATGTGCCATCACACACTATGCTGCTTCATCTCATACTACATGTGCCATCACATACTATGCTACTTCCTTTCATACTAAATGTGCCCTCACTCACCAAGCCGCTTCCTCTCATACTAAATGTGCCATCACACACTATGCTGCTTCCTCTCATACTACATGTGCCATCACATACTATGCTACTTCCTTTCATACTAAATGTGCCCTCACTCACCAAGCCGCTTCCTCTCATACTAAATGTGCCATCACACACTATGCTGCTTCCTCTCATACTAAATGTGCCATCACACACTATGCTGCTTCATCTCATATTTAAGGTGCTAACCCACAATGTGCTTCTTCATCTCATTCCAGATATATTGCCAAACATTATGATACTTGCTCTTCAACTAAATATGCGATACACACGACGATTGCCTATTACAGACGTACCTCCAAGTTTCTTCTGGTAAAGCTTCAATAGATTGCTATGGGCCCCGTCCACTTTTTGAACTAAAAGAAAAAGAAAGACAATTCTTCATACTGAAATTTTACTTTTCAAATTTCGGATTTTCTAGACGCATGCTGGGTCTCTTAACCGTGACCTATAATCAGGGGAATAGTCAATTTATTCAAATAACATCGACAATAATAATAATAACAGTACCGGAACCTTCTGTCAGCTTGCCCATATACGCCACGACATTTTGCCTTGAATGGGATGCGTAGAAAATCACCACTAGTAAGATCATGACAGCAGCCATGAATACACACTTCTTGTTGGCTGAAGAGGAAGAAAAGAAAAGCAGTAAATATGTCATCACCTCTAAAGTCACATAAAGGCAGGACTCGAGAAGTGCCAGGTTTTCATTGGTTTTAAGCAATCCATGCTGGTCGTAAGAAGCGACCCACGGGGTCCGGTGGTAGTTTGACACATGTCATCGTATCCCAATTGCATAGAGTGATGCTTTTCCTGTTGATCACTGGATTGTCTGGTCCATACTCGATTATTTACAGACCACCACCACATAGCTGGAATGTTGTAGTGTGCGGCGTTAAACAACAAACAAGCATGAAGGTAAAATATCAAATGTATTGTTCATCATTCATTGTAATGTTACTTAGAGTTTTAATGCTTGGTTATAATGAAACCGGGCGGTGGGATAGCCTAGTGGCTAAAACGTTCGCTCGTCACGCCGAAGACCCGGGTTCGATTCACCACATGGGCAAAATGTGTGAAGCCACATTCTGGTGTCCCCCGCCGTGATATTGCTGGAATATTGCTAAAAGCGGCGTAAAATCAAACTCACTCACTATAATGAAACCATCCGTTTTCCTTATTTACGTTCAAAGAGAGTGAGGCGGCTGGTTCTCATGAAGGCCTTAACGCCTACCCTATCAAAAGGTTGTGGTATGTGTATGAGCTGGTTAATGTTGGATGATAGACTGGCAATGGATACAAACAGAAATATAAACACGAATACAAGATGTTATAAAGTAGTTTTAAGCAGAGATTTCGTATAATTATGAAAAAGGTTTTGTCGATTGAATTTATGTCAGTGACCAACAACAATGACCCGACCACATACTCCTTTTCTACCCCATAAGTTGTAAGTCTATACACGACTTGCATCACTGCGGACTGTTCTCCCACACCAGGACATACCAGAAACAGGTTTTGTCGATTGAATATAGGTCAGAGACCAACAACAATGACCCGGCTACATACAACCTTCCTACCCCATAAGTGGTAAGTCTATACACGACTTGCATCACTGTTGACTGTTCTTCCACACCGGGACGACGTGTCATAACATTAACATAAACGCTCCGCTAAGCAGCGTGATATTAGCTGATGTTACCCTCGAGACTGTGAGCAGTTGCCACGGCTGGGGAAGTCGACAGGCTGCAAGTCATACTCAGGATCAACTTGCGGACAGATGTACAGAACGGGCCTACCCATTAAACCTCAACTTTTTAAATATTGCTTATTTTTATATATAGTTTTGATACAACATAGTATGGAACAACGACACAAAAGAAACATAATGGATAATTCATTATGTGTTGTTTTTTGTCGTTGTTTTTTTTTCATTTTAATCTGTAAAACATAATGGATTATCATATGTTTGAATACGCAATATAAAATATGCACATGGTGTTTGACAAACCTCGTATTATCTTACTGCTCTTCCAATGACATAATTTACAGAGAGCAGAAGGGAGCAAGCAAGGGATGTTGGGGGTGCAAGGATCAACTTCTCGTCCAAAAAATTATTTGAGCAGGCTAAACATATTACCGCCACTTCTTCATATGCTGGATTGACTACAAAAACAACAACATACGACTCTATCCCTCATGAATGGATTCTGAAGTCTCTTCAATGTATTGACCGCCCTAAGCGACTACTTGATTTACTGCAGTCTTTAATGGGTGGCTGGGCGACTCAACTTGAGATGTACTCGCAAGGGCAGGTGCAAATTAAGGAATCTATTCCAATCATAAGGGGAGTATTCCAGGGGAACTCCTTTAATCGTTTGCTTTTTTAATTTCGTTGAGCTTTCTGCTCAATAAGGAAGAGGGTTACCATACTGGAACCTCCCCAGCTCAGGTCCCCAACCCTTACTCTTTACATGGATGATACCCGTGAAGGTACGGGTTAAAATGAATCTTCAGTAACCCATGCTGGTCGTAAGAGGCGACTAACGGGATCGGGTGGTTAGACTCGCTGATTTGGTTGACACATGTTATCGTATCCCGATTGCGCAGATCAAAGTTCATGGTGTCAATCAATGGATTGTCTGGTCCAGACTCGATTGTTTACAGACCGCCGTCATATAGCTGGAATATTGCTGAGTGCGGCGTAAAACTAAACTCACTCATTCACTCAATCACTTTACATGGATAACATCAAGCTCCATCCGAAAGGAGATACCAATTTGAAAGAACAGGTTCTCCTTCTCGAGTCCTTTTGTAACGATATTGACAGGACATTTGGACTTGACAAATGTAATTATACTCTTCATTTGAAACGAGGCAAAGTAATTAATGATGGATCGGTCAAGTTACAGGGGTGAGGAGTTATTGAGCATCTTGTGGAAGATCAGGCCTACACCTATCTTGGAATGCAAGTTCGAGACCAGCTCCAGAATGCCCAGATTCAAGAGAAACTTCGGGCCGAGTACAAATCACGCTTAAAGAAAATCTGGATTTCAGAGCTAAAACCCGAAACAAGGTCAAAGCTACCAATACTTTTGCTGTGTAAGTCCTTTCCTATTCCTTTGGAGTAGTTGATTGGACCAGACAAGACATCTAGAGTCTTGACCGCCTGAACAGAAGGGCCATGTCTGATAACACAGCCCACCCTCGTTCCTCTCTTAATCGTTCATATATTCCAATCAATTCATGATAGAATTTTATTGTGCATATATTTATTTATCGGATGATCCTCTGGTAATGCATGTCAAGACTTATGGTGAAAGCAAGGATTTCCACAGCTATTTTAAGCGTGTCAGGATTGTTGGACAGATTCGGAAAACGTACACATATATGGTTATAGCATGATGTATTTCCTAACTGTATTTCTGTTTATTTCAATGGTGTACAACCCGGCTTTTGGTCGTGTGATTCTTAATGTATTGCTAAGTTGTACATGCCAAATTCCCATTTCCGTTGTGTTTATCAAACTGCCGACTCTTGCTGAAGTGACAAATGTGGCCCACCCTTTTCATTAGTTTATACGTGAATGTGTGCACCAGTTCGTACGTGGATCAGTGTCTTATGACACGAAGTAGAAATTCAGCCTCTCAATGCTCGGCAATGTCAACATTGAAAGCAATAGGTGAATGCCTCCAGCTACAACCTGCATGGTACACTAGCCAGAGGAAAAGTATGTCAGCACGCTGTCTCTCAACATAGCCCGCTTACCCACAATATGATTGCTACACATGTATATTGGCAATACACACAGGGCAGATATGTAGTGCGGTCGCATATAACGTGTAGCTTTGATTACTTCACCCACACGGGTTTATCTGACGTAGGGGAGGTATACAGACAATTAACTAACAGCAACTTCAACCCGCTATGCACCCGCCCCTGTGTCCATGAAGGGTGGAGTAATAACCACCTCCTCGTGGTGGCGTGCTGGGTGGAAATGCTAAGATGCCCTTCAACCCCCGTTGTGGACCCAAAAGGTGTAAATATGTTTGGTCCACCAACCCGTTTGCCGTGGCGTTGCGCCCCGTGTGGACGGTGGAGGACGTTTGCCGTGGGTTGCTGGTCGGTTGAGGGCACTGGTGGTTGAGGGCCTGGGGCCAGGAACAGTGTTCCTTTGCCCAACACACCACTTCGCCCCTTACTTCACCTAGACGGGTGGTTGAACTGGCCCGGTTCAACCAATCGGCTGGTCACGCCATGCCCTGTGCATGGAAACATTCAAATTTATATTCATGTACATTTATATAATGTTGATATTGAATGTTGTGTTTCAAAATTATGTTATTCTATCTATTTGCCTAGAGTCCTATGCCAGAAGGCGGTGGCTCATGGGCCAATCTAGTGATAATGACCTCCAAATGATGTATGTCTCAAATTTCTTGTCTTGGGCCGAACCAGTCGGGCATGAAATTGGTTGACAAATGCAGCTATTTGTGTCGTTTTCTCTGGAGTATAACACCCTGTATCCCTGGTGTCAGCATCTTGGATATCCGATGCATATTGACACTGTCCTTGTTGACACTCCATGGTGGGTGGGGAGCAGGGGTGTCGAATATATTTTCTTTCACCATGTTACCCCAACAAGCTGGTTCAACTAGGAACGAAAAGAAGAGACGATTGGACGAACTAGATCGTCCTAATGAAACTAATTCAACAAATACTGACTCCTGGGCAAGATTTCTTGTAATTGAAGCTGCAGACTTTCTCCCAATAAAACTAAACCCGTTCGCCATTTCAAAGGCTATCTCTGGCATCTGTGGAGAAGTTCACAATGTTACGCGTCTCCGTAGTGGCTCGCTTCTTGTGGAGTGTGCACGGAGGCAGCAATCTCTCAATCTGTTGTCTATCAAGACTTTTGCAAATATAGAGGTTGCTGTGTCTGTGCACAGGACACTGAACTCTTGTCGTGGCATCATCCGCGACAGGGCAAGATGCCTGGCTGATATGTCAGAGGAGGACATTGCTTCCGAATTGCAAGATCAGGGCGTTTCAGCAGTAAAACGATTCAGCTTCAGGAAAGAAGGCATCCTTACCAAGACAAATACTTATCTTTTGACTTTTTCTCGTTCGTCTCTTCCAACATCGATTAAAGCAGGCTACTTTAATATCGGGTGGATGTCTATGTACCCAGTCCCTCCGATGTTATAAATGTCAACATTTCGGACACGGCTCACAATCTTGCCGAAACTCTGTAGCATGTCATCGTTGTGGCGATCGCCATGACGGTACCGACTGCACCAAGGATTACAAGTGCGTTAACTGTGATGGTGCACACCCTGCTTCTTCTAAATCATGCCCTGTATGGCAGCGAGAATCTCACATTATGAAATTAAAATGTGAGAAAAATGTTTCCTACCTGGATGCCAAAAATGTTCAATCAAATTTCAACTCCTTCAAACATTACCTACGCTGCTGCAGTCACTCGCTCTGCGGCAGTGTCCTCTACTGCGTGTCAGACTGACTTGACTTGGGTCAAGTCATCAAACCCTATCTCTTCAGCGTCAGCCAATAAACCTACTGCCACTGTCACTCAGTCTACGTCTGGTTCTCAGACTGATGAAATCGAATCTGAGTCTCACTCACAAATATCTGTTTCCCAACCAGCCGCACAGAATTCCAAAGGGAAAAAGGAAAAGGACTAATAGAGACAAACCTGTTGTCCCTTCACCTCCAGAGGTACTTCTTGAAAATTCATTTGGACCTCTAGATATGGAGGTTACTCCGTCCTCACAGGACAGGCGGAGGAGCTTATCCTCCTCGCATTCACGTGAGAGATCACCAATTGAGCCGCCATGACTCAATTGTCTACTCTAATGCAATGGAATTGCAGAGGACTACGAAATAACTTCAATGAGATACAACTGCTGATACAAGATATTCAGCCGTCAGCACTCTGTCTCCAAGAGACATATTTAAAACCTACAGATAACTTTACTTTGAGACAATACAGCGATTATCATTCCTTTTCTCCCCCGGGAGATAAAGCAACTGGAGGTACTTCTATCTTAGTACGACAGGGTATAATACATAGCCCTGTCCCCCTTCATACTAATCTTCAGACTGTAGCTGTTCGACTGACCCTGCACATTGCTTTGACTCTGTGCAGCTTATATATCCTCCATCTTCTGATGTCCGTCTGTCGGATCTTCAGAATCTGTATGATCAGCTTCCAAAGCCATGTATCATCATGGGCGATCTGAATGGACACAATCCGCTTTGGGGAAGTGTCCATACCAACAATAAAGGTAAAATCCTCGAGGAATTTATATCAGATAATAATCTCTGTATTTTCAATGATGATTCAGCCACTTATTTACATCCAGCTACGGGAACATATTCTTCCCTGGATCTGTCACTCACCGATTCAACCTTATATAATGAATTTGACTGGATGGTTCATGATGACCTGTGTGGGAGTGATCACTTCCCCACCATTCTCAAAACAATCAGCCCTGGGGATGATCCACCTGTATTCAGAAGGAACTTTGCCAGGGCTGATTGGTCGTTATATAAGACACTATGTGATGATCATTTAAAACATGATGTTTTTGCGAACAGCAAAGATCCTATACAGCTGTTTTCAGATATACTCAATGACATTGCTGACCACGCTATCCCCAAGTCCTCTGCAATTCCACACATTCGTAAACCATGGTTTACTAATGAGTGTAAACAGGCCAGAAAAAGTAGGAAGAAAGCTGAAAAGTTTTTCCGCAAACATCCTACTGTCCATAATTTAGACAAAATTAAAATTTTAAATGCCAAGGCTCGACGCGCATTTAAACAGAATAAGCGTCAGTCTTGGAGGAACTATGTTTCCAAAATAAATTCACGTACACCTATGTCCAAGGTGTGGAACATGGTCCAAAGAATAAAGGGCAAAGGTTCTAAATCTACTGTACACCATCTGAAGGATGGTGATAATCTCTTAACTCATAAAACTGACATAGCAAATAAACTTGGCGAAACGCTTGCCAAACATTCTTCATCATCAAATTATGTCCCTGAGTTTCAAAACACCAGAAACAACAGGAGAAGAAAAGAATAAATTTTAACTCAGACAATGGTGAAGATTATAATGAACTATTTTCACTTCATGAGCTACATACCGCTCTTGAGCAAGCTCATGATACAGCAACAGGGGCTGATGATATCCACTATCAGCTCCTGAAGCATTTGCCGAATCGTGTTTGGAAACACTGCTAAATATATTTGATATGATATGGACTACAGGGAATTTCCCAACTTCCTGGCGTAATGCCATTGTAGTCCCCATTCCAAAAATCTGGCCGGGATCATACTGATCCGTCTAATTACAGGCCAATCTCTTTAACGAGTTGTGTCTGTAAAACCATGGAACGAATGGTAAACAATCGGTTAACATGGTATCTTGAAACCAATAACCTTATCACCAATATCCAATGTGGTTTCAGGAAAAATCGTAGTACCATTGATCATTTGGTACGTTTAGAGTCCTTCGTCAAAATGCAATAGTCAATAAACAACATGCAGTATCGATATTCTTTGATCTCGAGAAAGCATACGATACCACCTGGAAGCATGGCATTTTGAAGGATTTACATGATTTTGGTTTGAGAGGCCGTTTGCCTCTTTTTATATCACAATTTTTAAAGACAGGCAATTTCAAGTCCGAGTGGGTTCAACCCTGTCTGACCATTATAATCAGGATCAGGGTGTTCCACAAGGAAGTATTTTGTCTGTCACATTATTTAGCATTAAGATTAACAGTTTATCCAAGGTTTTAAATGATTCAATTGATGGATCACTTTTTGTGGATGATTTTAATATTTCTTGTCGCGGTAAAAATATGCATACTATTGAACGGCAAATGCAGTTGTGTTTAAATAAAATACATAAATGGTGTCTTGAAAACGGCTTTAAATTTTCTAAATCAAAAACTAATTGCATACATTTCTGCCGTAAATATAAACCACATAAAGACCCAGAACTGTTTTTAAATGGCATTCCCATCAAGGTTGTAAAGGAGGCCAAGTTCTTAGGTCTCATTTTCGACTCCCATTTAACTTTTCTTCCGCATATCAAATCTCTCAAAACTAAATGCCTGAAGGCACTCGATTTATTGAAAGTCGTGTCTAATTCAAGGTGGGGAGGGGATCAAGCTACGCTCCTACACCTTTACAGATCACTTGTCCGCTCGAAGCTTGATTATGGCTCCATCGTTTATGGTGGAGCCTGCAAAAGCAACCTAAAACTATTAGATTCAGTCCACCATCAAGGTCTGAGACTTTGTCTTGGATCCTTCAGAACATCACCTGTTGACAGTCTCTACGTCGAGGCTGATGAGCCTTCTCTTACCCAACGCCGTATAAAATTATCATTACAGTATATTACGAAGCTATATTCTAACGAGTCCAATCCTGCGTTTCACTGCATCTTCACTCCTCTTTATGAGGATTTGTATAACAAAAAGTCTTCTCTTGTTCCGCCTCTTGGGCACAGAATTAAACCATTCCTTTCTGCTGCTGGCATTGAGCTGGAGAATATATCTCCTTCTCGTCTTCTTTCTTCTCCTCCTTGGCAATTGGTGAGGCCAGACGTTGACTTAACATTAACCACATTTAAAAAATCCGAAACTAATGATTTACAGTATAAACAAGAATTTAGTCAATTAAGAAATAAATATAATAACTATAAATCCTTATATACAGATGGATCCAAGGATGGTGGCGCGGTTGCTTGTGCCACTGTCATTGGGTCCAAAACAATATCTTCAGACTACCCAATGACAGTTCAATTTTCACAGCAGAAGCAAACGCAATACTAACAGCTCTTAAATATATTAATAAACACCGTAAATATAAACAATATATCATCTTTTCAGATTCTCTTTCGTGTCTTCAGGCTATAAAAAATCTTTCTTGCAAACATCCACTTTTATTAGAAATTATTGAATTGTATAATGAGCTTGCTACTGGCCAATGCGACATCGTCTTTTGTTGGTTACCCAGCCACGTTGGCATTTCTGGGAACACGATGGCTGATATTGCTGCTAAGGCAGCCCTCAACAAATCTGTGACACCACTTCTGATCCCATACTCTGATTACAAAGCTTGTATTAGATCTTACATCCGTGATCTGATGCAAAAGAAGTGGGACACCCAAGTAGGTATCAATAAATTACATGCAATAAAACCCTATATCGGTTACACTTACTTGGGTTGTCAGTCCAGATTTGAAGAGGTCATCATACGACGATGTCGTATTGGCCACACAAGATATACGCATGAGTACCTATTAAAAGGTGAGGATCCTCCGTTTTGTATCCCTTGTGATGAACGAATCACGGTCAAGCATGTCTTGCTTGACTGTGTTGAATATTCCATCACAAGGGATATCTATTTCAAATCACGAACTATGAAGGATCTTTTAGTCATATAAGTTCTCATTTAATTATTGCCTTTTAAAACAATTAGACTTGCTAACTGATTTGTAAATATATATATATTTTATTATTGGTAGTTTAAATTAGTAACTGATATTGTTAGTGGCTGTACCCTCAAAGGGGGTTGAAGTAGCGTAAAATTATTGTCCTCCTGAGAGGGTACGTAAGTCCCAAAACATTTAGTCAATTTAAGTGTACCAGGTTTTTAATCGTAGAATATGTGTACTTTTTATTTATGGCTAGGTTTCTCTTCTGTCGCCAATGGCTGAAGGGATGGTGTAAATCCAGCTAGGGTCCATGCAGGAAGCAAATGTACTGTAAGTCCCCATGGTCCCTAGTATGGTGATCTACCTTCAGTTGTTGGCGATCAATAGCCTGTTTTTATATTGTATCGTCTTGTATAGTTCAAATGTTTTAGATTTTTGTTACTAGTTTTATATCTATATCTGTGATAATCTAGTTATTTTACTGTCCTTCGTCGGCAGAATTTTATAATTTCACTTAAATTGTCGATATATTTAGAACTTGCTTAAGTCACGATATGGCTGAAATATTGCCGATGTGACTTAAAATCTTAACTCACTCACTCACTTGTAATGGCGCTGGTGTGCGTTCGTACATGTGTGAATGCGTGCGTGTGCGTGAGTGTAAATGTCGGTTTGGATAAATGCGGACAAACGTCGCTGGTGTCTTACACTTCTTGTCTTATCTTGTATGTGTGTACGTCTAGCTACTGAACATGTTGTTGTAACGTATTGTTGAAACTATCTGACACACTTAGATATTTCTCGTGCATTTATAATTAGTTTTGCCCGTTCAATATCTGTACATACCTGAATGTAAATCTTCCGTGGCACACTCGTATTAAGCGCTTTACTTTGATAGTTACATTTGAGTTTTTTACATTGAGGCTGTAAATAATGTTCGCTTTATAACGAAACACATTTTGGTTTCTGCATCACTGCCTTACCGGCGGTTCTCCGGCCTATGTTATCTCCTCGACTGGGTTTGACAGCCTTGGCGATGTCTACACAAGGTTACTCACAAGCTCCAAGTCATTCAATTAACTAAACCAGCTTTATCCACAATATACACCGAAGAACAAAAACATCACTACACCAAACTACACGACACAAGACGAACACACTAGACGGACATTAATTAATCCAAACGCTCCACGTGCACATGGGGGCCTAACATTATTGATACACGACTCACTCAGTTATAAACACCTACCAACAAACAAACCCCACTTGGAAAAGCAAATGTTACACTAGTGAACACAAATCCCCAAACCACTAACCCTTTCAACAACCCTGACCTGGACTGACTGACTGACTGAGTTTTGGTTTTACTCCGCTTTTAGCAATATTCCAGCAACATCACGGCGGGGGACACCAGAAATGGGCTTCACACATTGTACCCATGTGGGGATTCGAACCCGGGTCTTCGGCGTCACGAGCCAACGCTTTAACCACTAGGCTACCCCACCGCCCCCCCTGACCTGGAAATCCTGGCAAACCTATCACACAAAAGATCATCTTTTTAGGAGACATAAGTATGCCTCCCCACAGTTGAACCACCAGTTAATTATTGAACAATCCATTAGGAAGAGACCACCTCCCCCATCTCAATCAACATCAGCATTGGTATAAATTTCACACCAAACTCCCCAAGATCCGAAATTCAACTACACAAAAGCAGATAGAAAAACAATATCGAGGCCTGAATGATCAAATTATCAGTTCAGATCCTAAAACCTTTTCCTAAGCAATCACAAGAGAAACTCTTCCCATAGCCACCACTTGTAACCACAAAGCACCCAAAACAATACACGAGCCTACACGGTATCTGCACAGAACGTTGACCCTGGGGTGAAATGTCACGGTTCAGTTAAGACAAAATCTCGACGCCCTCTCCATTTGACCTTATGTCAATTAACAGAAGAGGTGTGGCGGGGCATTCCCCTGTTGTACAACGCCTGATCGAATCTATGACAAGGCGTGTGAAACCAGTTATTTGTGGACACAAGTATTGACACTTCTTTGGTGGTTGACGAAGCTTGTGAATGGTTTATCTAAAATTATCCAAATGGCTGCATAGACATTTCCTTCTTCTAAACTGATTTATATTATTCATGTAGTACAGTCTATTTGTGGACGAGTTATACATGTTTGAAAGCACAGCATTTTCGCAACAGATTTCTGGGCTAGGCTACAGGTGGCAGACTCTGGTGGAACGTGGTAACACAACATTTGAGGAAGTACATTTTGAGGTCTAAACTTACTGAAAATTGTGTTTTTCTCAACTTTGACATGACTCTCTTTAAACTTGACATTGATCTGTTACATGCCTGTGCCTATATTCACCCAGAGGGATCTACGACTTTGTAAAAATGGTATCAGTTTATTTCAAGATAATTTGTTAGACTTAATGTCTAATACGCAAGAGGTACATATTTTGTGCTAAAGGGACTTTAGTGCTCGTGCAGGTACAGACCTAGACCTTGCTGAAGATGATATAATTGAATACACAGAAGGCGGAGAAATTTCAATGTGGCATTTTCTTTTAGAATGATTTAACAGAGGTTTTCTACTGATTCAATTGTAAATAATTTTGGAAAGTGTCTTCTCAATTTGTGCTTGGTGTTGAATATCAACATAATGAATGTTCGATGTGGATTGGATGCTGAAGTAGATATTCTACTTATATTGGTGTTAATGGCACAAGTGAAGTAGACTATGCTATAGCGACGTCATCACTGTTTAACACTGTTCGTGGCTTATCAATCTCTCCGGCACAGAATCTGATCAACTCTCTCTCACTGTGTGTTTACGTGCGCTTCATTCATATGAGTAACCCAAATGCAATGAAAAGAAGTCCTTTAGATTAATTTGGGAACATGATAAATTAGTTCACTTTAAACAAACTATTCTATTAGACAATGTACAAGGACTACTTAGTGAGTCTCTGGATTCAGCGTTTACTGATATAGATGAAGCATTGATTTGTTAACTGAAGCTCGTTGCACAGCTGCTTGCGACATGAAAAAAGTCAGTCACACTAATAGCAAACATGAAAAAACATGGCACGCTGCAGAATGCAAAACGCTAAAGTCAATAACCAACATGCCGTATCGATTTTCTTTCGACTTAGAAAAAGCTTATGATGCCACCTGAAAATATGGATTTTTAAGGACCTCCATGAGATGGGATTGAGAGGCCATATACCTGATTTCATATCACAGTTTTTAACAAATAGACATTTCCAAGTACATGTGGGATCCACATTTTCAGACATTTATGATCAAGATCAGGGTGTTCCGCAAGGTGGCATATTGTCGGTAACGTTGTTTAGCATAAAATCTAATAACATATCGAAAGTTTTAATGACTCTGTTGATGGGTCTTTGTTTGTGGATGAATTTGATGTGTCATGTCCAGGAAAAAAATATGCAGACTACTCAGAGACAGTTGCAACTCTGTCTCAATAAAATACATGCTTGGTCGCAGAGTAATGGTTCTACGTTTTTAAAATCAAAAACGAATTGCATTCATTTCTGCCGGAAATATAAACCGCATAGTGACCCCCAGATATATTTAGTTGGTACATGTACCCCAATAAAGATAGTACAAGTAGGCAAGTTTTTGTGTGTAATCTTTGACCGTCACATTACCTTTAAGCCACACATTAAATACAGTGTCTGAAGGCACTGGATTTATTAAAAGTCGTGTCCTATTCCAAGTGGGGACCGAATCAGTCTCCCCCCCTTCACTTATACAGATCCCTCATTCGCTTGAAACTGGATTATGGCTCCATCATATATGGTGGAGCATGTAAAAGTCATTTGGAAGTATTAGATCCAATACACCACAAAGGCCTGAGACTCTGTATAGGAGCTTTTAGGACCTCTCCAAGTGACAGTCTATATGTGGAAGCTGCTAAACCGTCTCTCGTATTAAATTGTGTCTTCAGTTTATTACTAAATTGCGTCCGAATCCACCAAACCCCGCTTATGAGTCAGTTGTAAGCCCACAGTATGAGGCACTATTTCAGAAAAATACTAATCTAGTTCCTCCAATCGGTATACGGCTGAAACCACACATTTCAACCGCCAACCTTTACCTTGATATAACTGCGCCATTTCAGCTGTTACCTACTCCTCCTCCTCCAGTCCAAATGTGGAGCTAACTCTAACTCAATTTAAAAAATCAGACACAAATCAATTAATTTATAAACAGGAATATCAGCAATTGAGAATGAAATAGTATTTTCATCATTATGTATTTACGGATGGATCCAAGGATGGTGGCAAGGTTTCAAGTGCCGCAATCATTGTATCCAAAACAATATCTTTAAGAATACCTGATAATAGCTTAATATTTACTGCTGAAGCTAAGGATATTCTGACGGCATTGGAGTATATTGAACATCAGTCAGATAGTAAACAATTTATTATCTTTTCTGATTCACTGCCATGCCTTCAGGCACTGAAACAATGTTTGTCATAGTCATCCACACATTGAGTTGTACAATGATCTTTCCATTGGCCAGTTCGACATCGTTTTTTGCTGGTTACCGAGTCAGGTCGACATAGTTGACAATACAAAAGCTGATGCTGCAGCTAGAGCAGCTCTTGAAAAGCCCGTTTCTCCACTCTTGATACCATATTCTGATTTTAAAACTGTTATCAAATAGTATATTAAATATTTAATGCAAACAAAGATGAACGCCCAAGTAGGTATAAACAAACTTATTGAAATTATGTCAGTCCAGACATAATGAAGTTGTAATGAGACGATGTCGAATTGGTCATACTCGTTTTACCCATACATATTTGTTGAAGAGAGAGGATCCTTCATTTTGTCTCCCTTGTGATGAGAGATTCACAGTCAAACACTATTTACTTCACTGCGTAAACCTTTCTCTCGCAAGGGATACTTCACAAAACTTATAAGATCGTTTTAGCAACGTAAATTCTCATTTGATTCTAATTTCTTTAACAGAAACAGTATTGTACAGTAGCTTTTGAATGAAAGTATTTTAACTATGGTTGATGTACCAGTAATTGATTACTACTGTTATTATAGCAGTGTCATTCAATGGGGTTGAAGTATTATAAAAAGATAGTCCTCTGATGATAGCATGTTAGTCTACATGGTATATTGCAGTACTTTGCAGATACCAGAAGTTTATGCTCGCATATTTTGACATGTTTTAATTTATGGCTAGCTTCTCCGCCAAATGCCAGTGACCAAAGCTATGGCTTAAATCCTACTGGGGTTCATGCAGGAAGCCGAAGTACTGTAAGTCCCCATGATCCCTAGTATGGGCGTCTAGCTTTGGTGACTGGTGGTCTATAGCTCGTGTTTTAATGGCATTACATGTAATATTGATATTTCATTTGAGTCATCACTCAAATTGTGATGACTTGTCAATATTTTACTGTCCATTGTGACAGATATTTCTTGTAGTTAAACCAATTTTTTCTTGTCACTCTATGGCTGAAATGCTGTCGATGTGACGTTAAATTTTAATTCACTCACTCACTCTAATATTCAGAAATATCTTAATTTAAAGGGACAAAATTTCTATGCCTTACTTGTAGATTTTTCCAAGGCGTTCGATTCAATATACAGAAATAAATTATGGAATCTCTTAGACAAGCAAGGTATCAGTTGCAAAATGGGAAAATCACTCCAGAGTATATATGAAAATATGCAAATGTGTGTAAGGAGTAATAAAGAATTATCAGATACAGTTGTGAGCCAATTAGGAGTCAGGCAAGGTTGTATATTAAGCCTTTTTCTATTTGCATGTTGCATAAATGAATTAGCAACCCAAATCCAAGAAAACTGTTCAGAAGGTATCCAATTACATCCAGATATAATGCAAATAGTCCTGTTACTATTTGCCGATGACATCATATTTCAAGCACATGCGTATGCTTGCAAGAAATTTCGGGGCGTAAAAACAGCCACGTCAACTCGTGTGATTTACGGAGAATGTGGAAGATATCCATTGTACATAGAATCAAATATGAAAATTATAAAACACTGGTTAAAATTATTCACAATGCCTTCATACAGACTGCCAAGAAAATGTTGATATGATGATACTATGTTATAGGCATGGAAAACTTAATTGGGTAACAGACATAAAACACTTGTTATCATCAATCGGCTTCGGCGATGCCTGGCATGAACAATTTGTAGAATCCCATTCTCATTTTGTCTGTTCAGTTAAACAAAGACATAAAGAATGATATATTTCTTCAAAATTGGTCAGCATTATCTAATAAATGCTTTTACTAAAAAACGACAAAATATTCCACATTTACCAAGGAATTAAATTATAAGAAAGAAAATAGAATCTGTAAATTGTGCAATTTAAATGAGGTCGAAGATGAATTTCATTTTCATGTGTTTGCCCAGCATACGCAGCATTCGTATCGTTAAGAATTATAGATAATATATTTCATATATATATATATATATATAGTATTATGTACATCCTGAAACTCATAAGTTTATACCATTGATGAATAGTTCCAGTAAAACACATTTAGAGAGCCTGTCCATATAAATTGACAAAGCTTCTATTCTCAGATAAGAATGTACTGCTACCCACACCTGGTTAATTATTGTACTACAGGCCTGTTGCATTTCAGTATGGAATAAAGATCGATATTGACAAGGCGTGTGAGACCAGTTATTTGTGCACATGGTGGGCACAAGTATTGACACTTCTTTGAAGGTTGACGAAACAATTGAATGGTTTATCTAAAATTTTCCACTTGGTTGCATAGACATTTCCTTTTTCTAAACTGATGTAAAATATTCATGTACTAAAGTCTATTTGTGGACGAGTTATACGTGTTTGAAAATAACATATCCGTAACAGTTGTGCCTGGGTTACAATTTAACTCTTCTGAAAAAAGATGCATTTCACCTAAATATGAATGAATTTGAGAATTTGTTTTCGTGATTTGCACAAAGCTGTGTTGTTAAGCTTTCTTGAAAATTGATACCTTCTAACATATGGGTGAGCGGTGGGCGAGCTCTCTAAGGCGCCAGGCTAGTGATCCAGCGAGCTTGAGGTGTCGGGATCGAGCCCACTGTGACCGGGTGCAAAAATCTTGGAGTCAACTTTGTGTGCAGACTCTTTCAGTGTTGTCACAACCCCTAGTGTACATTACACACAGCCCCTTGTTCACCTGTGCACTTAAAAGAACCCACGAATCCGTTGGTATATGACCAGATGGTGGCCACATGTATACGTGCAAACACCTAGTTGCGGGTACAGCAACGTGCAGTAAACTTTGACAAAGTACTATGACTATGTGTCCCAGTCCACCCAGCTGTGAATTGGTACCTGTAAGGACGGGAAAGCCAAAATAACTCTGTGCGCCTAGTGGCTGCAAGAGGTGTATGCTCACCGGGGAGTTGACATTGATAATACGATGTGCCGTTGAGATTGACATCCAATGATCGAGGGGGAAAATACCGGCGCCATGAACATGTACTAGTTCCGTGGATATGTGTGCTATATAAATATCCTATAATAAAAATATCTTTGATAGTTGATATAAAGGCACAAAGTCACACATTTTCGACAACATTTTTACCTATATTTTATATATTGGGGGCATATGCACTCACTTTAGCTTATTGATGCACAAAAAGACTTGCCTGAAATCGATAATTGAAACTTCGAGGCAAACAGCTTGCCATATATGGAATGTAAACAATTGCACGCACACCTGTCGCACGCGGTGTTGTCGGTGTTTGCCGAACTGGCCTCCATCACAGGTTGTGTGTAGGATATTCGTAAAGAGCGCTCCAAGGGACATGACTCTATGCGGTTCGCTTGAAATAATGTTCGATCGGTGGAGGGTACGAGAGTCGATTTAATGCAACGTTACATCATTCATTCGAACAATTTAATATTGCAGTCTATATGCGTAATTCTTTTTAGAATACATTGTATGGTAGCTTCCCTGAAGGTTGATAGTTAGTATTATTGCGAGAAATGCTGTATGTAGTTTTAGAGAAGTGTGGTGTGACATAGTGCCTTGGTCTGTACTGAGTATTGTAATGCTATTATCTATTTGTACTGAGAGATTGAATGAGCGTAATGTCTTTATGGGTGTTTGTATGAGCGCTTTCATCCATGCCAACTTCTACTTGCTTTCAATGTGCATCTCATGGTGAGATCTTTACTTTCGTTATCATAGTATTTTAATATGCTTGTATAAATGTGTTTTGTGCATCCATTCATGTAAAGTATTCAAACAGAACGTAAGAAAGCGCAAAGAGAGTGTGTGCAGTATCTATACTATTGTATGTATATATATTTATGTATGTATATGCGTGTTGTTTGTGTTATTTTAATAGTATGAAGCATTTGCACGTATGTATCCTTGCATGTATATGAGTGTTTGGATATACCTGTGTATGAAGGTGTGCGAAGGTACGTTATTGCGTATGTGTGTGTACATGTTTGTGCGAAAGACGTCATAGAGTGATAGCTTAAGCCCGTGACTGTGTGACTGTGTATGTGAGTGCTTCATTGCCCGATTGCTAATGTGTGTGGATTCACGATTGCGTGTATACGTCAGTGAATGAGTGAATGAACGACTGCATGAATGCGTCTGATAGGTGTGGTAGCGTGTTCTTTTGTAACTTTTGTATGATCAAAATATGTAATCATTGTGGAATGTGTGTTATAATATGTTTTATTTGTATTCTCTTATTGTGTTACTGTCATATTTTGTGATTCTGGTGTCTCAAGGATCATATGTGATTTTTAAATTTTTAATGTATGTCTGTACTGTATGCATTTGATTGTAGACCCGTGAAGGTCCGGGCTAGAGTATTGAGTATTGAGGGTAACCCATGCTTGTCGTAAGAGGCAACTAACGGGATCCGGTAGTCAGTCTCGCTGACTTGGTTGACACGTCACCGGTTCCCAATTGCGCAGATCGATGCTCATGCTGTTGATCACTGGATTGTCTGGTCTAGACTCGATTTTTAACAGGACGCCACCATATAGCTGGAATATTGCTGAGTGCGGCGTAAAACTAAACTCACTCACTCACTCATTTAATTGAAAAGTACGTACCTGACACTTTAATATACATGTTCTCTCTATAACGAAAGAAACGTTTTGTTTTAAATGCAAAGCATTAAGTGTTTGTTTTGTCTGTTTCTTAACGGTGTAATTCCAGCTATTAGGCGGCCGAAAATTAAGCGCCTACTTTGGTTGACAACTCAAAGATATTCCCACGGCAGATAATATTTATATGAACAGTTTGCTTGTACTATAACGTTTATAAAAATATGCAGGTGTCCGTTTTAGCAATATCTAAAATGGTATTCACATACGACGTACACATAACATGGTACATGACATTATTAGCATCAGTCTTTGCAAGTAGGATACGATCGCATGAATCAAAAGTGGGAACATATAGGTTCCGGGACATACTTTGTGTGCTGGCAATTAGGTGACTGACTCTGAAGGTGTGGGTTCGAATCCTGGATCGGACTCAACCCAACAAAAGTACTAGAATCTGTACCTTACTGAGAAAGCGTTATCCCAAATATAACACGTGTTACATTTGACCACTTTCTAAATGGCATTATGTTTGAACACGAATTGTAATTTCAAATGAATAACAAAATTTAAGCAAACGCTTCATGGCCCAAATTCTGTCTGGAGACCTTTTCTTCTACTCACAGACAGACAGATATTTTATTAAGTCTCACCTCGTTCATTGAAACATATATATAGTATATTAAAAGAAATTAACGAGCCACCCATTTAAGGTTATGAGAGACTGTAAAAAAGCTATGTGGGCACACAACGTCTTTATACACAAATACAGGTGTGACCACAGCAAGTATTGGAGACAATCAAACGCTCATGCACGTGCCAGGCGACGTGACGTCATTGATAGTGGCCTATGGACTTGCAATCTGTTACTGCACGTGCAGCTGCACACAACATATGAAACTCACGTTCTGGGCGTCCCCGAGTTACGTCGCCAAGACAGGACAGATGGATTCGGGTGACTCATCTCAGACACAGGTCCCAGACGGCAGTGACTACGTCGCAGACCATTCCAGGACTGCGCCGTATCCATCCCAAGACCGTCAGCAATCGCTTACGTCAGTATGGGATTCGACCACGACGCACTGCCATACGACCCGTTGTGAAACCGCCAAAGATGGTGTCGAAATCATGTTCGCCAACCTTGAATATGCTGGAGGAGGAATGTTGTGTTTACAGATAAATAGGTTCAACATTTCCCATAGTGACGGGCGCCAACGTGTCTACCGGTGTTTAAGGGAACGTTATGCACGCAACTGTATCATGGAGAGGAATCGTTTTGAAGGTGGCTCTGTCATGATTTGGGGTGGGATAACTCCACGCCGCAGAACCCCTCTAGTAATTGTGCAGGGCAATCCCACCGGTGTTGGCTGCAGGGATCAGATTCTGATCATGAGGCCTATGGCAGTTCCATATCTGCAACGTACTGGACCAGGATTGACATTTCAACAAGACAACGCTCGTCCTCACACGGCTAGGATTGCAATGGATTCTCCACCATAACAATGTCATGTTACTGCCCCGACCTGCAAATTCACCGGATATCTCCCCAACAGAGCACGTGTGGGGTGAAATGCAGCGCCGTTTGGGCTGTCTGTCCACATCCTTCAGATAACGGTTGTGACTTGGCACGAGATTTGGAGTGGATATGGCAGGCCATTCCCTATCGCCACGAGCGACACGTGACATCAAATTCCGTGGAAAGTGCTTTGCTGCATGTTTAGATAGGGTTATTTTTACAACTTTTCAAATAACTTTTATTGTATGCAATTTTATGTTATGCACAGTTACTTTTTTCCGTAAGTATATCTGAAGGATGGACAAAATTACGTCCATTCGCATGCAGTCAAGACATGCAACTCACTACAAACCTGGTTCCCGATCCATAACGCGTTCGTAACGGTTATGTTTGTCATAGGCTTATGAATGACATAATGCTACAAACGGTTTGCAGATGGGAACCCTGGGCCCCGTTCCAATAACGATCGTAGCGCTAAGATGAGACTATTTTAACATAGACTTACGACTGTCGTAGCGCTACGATCTCTTTGAGGAACGGGGCTCTGGTTAACAAACGCCCTTCCATAACTCTATACTACATTATTGGCTTTCAAATTACCTAATGCTGCTAGCGCTTTGATGATTGGGCTCTAAATGTAAATAACCTTGAGCAACAGGTGGTCTCGTAGATTAAGAGATCTGCAACTAATTCCAGTGCAATAGATTTAATTCTCGACGAATGTCATAAATGGTGAAACATTTATTGATCTCTATTTATCTTTGTCAAATAGAATCAGTCAAGGAGCCAGACAAAATTTAATCCGTCATTATTATTGACTGCTTAGGACAACATATGTGACCTGCTAATTGAAATGTGAATGCACATGTCTTCAACAGACATAACATAACCAGTTGCAATATTTAAACAATTAGACTGTACATTTCATACACTAATAATCCATCGTCCTCGCGTACTTCCCTAGTCCCAGCATCTGGATGACGTAGGTGTAGGCGTCCGAGGACCAGAAGGGGAAGAACTCGGCGTTGTAGCCGTGAAAGACGGTGGGTGTGTGGTAGCGACCCCAGATATGCTTCATCTTTTCTTGGTATTCCTCTTCTGGTATGACGTCTTCAACTCCAACAATGACATGACCATTGGCATGAAGAAGGGCGATGACTCTTGTGCCGTTGAACAGTTCCAGTCGGTTCATCGGATACAGATATATGTCCGTCTGCAATTGCAATAAACTATTTATTTACAATCTCTGAGACATATAACATCCACACTCCATGTGAGTCCGGGTTTGAATTTGACCCAAGGAAAACCCTGTAAAACGTGACCTTGATCTAAAGGTCAAGCTCGATGACTGGTGAAAACTCAGCATTGTACAATTTTGGAAATTTCTCTAGCAATCACATGATTGTTTGGCCCAGATTCTATCATTTATAGGATGCTGACATATAGCAAAACTAGTGATGAATGCGCTGTAAAACAAACAAATAAGTAATGTACTCGACTAACGCATGTGATATAACCTGGAAACTATACAACATGTCCTTAACTGATAACACTATTCACACCCATGTCACATTAGAATATAACATTTACTTTATATGTAGAAGAATGTAAGGCATATCCATCCAGTATCAACAGGTAATGTGTATTGTCGCCGACTCTTTGTGAAACAGTCTAGAACAGAACGTACATTTCCACAAACACAATATATGTATTTTTAATATTTATCAGCTGATTAAACATTTGAGACACAAATACGCCATGAACAGTGGTATATTTAATCCACATACCAATAAACCTGTTTGCATAACCCCGAACTGTTATTGGTAAATGGACATGTTAAGCTTCTTGCACACGAGCGGCCCAGTGGCCTGAGACGCCAGGCTGTGCAGAGTTGCGTCCCTTGGACAAGAGAGGCCGAAGACATCTGACACCAAAGAACATCATTTGGTTCCTTCCTCCCACATTTAGCTGACATGCCGTGATATCATTGGAGTACTGTTCAGAGCCAAGTTGAATTAAGATTAACTTATTTGTTTGAGTTATACAAATGTTAGCATAAGTTTGACACGTGGTACGTCTCTGTAGCAATGGGGAGACACACGTTGTCATGCCTTGTGAGGATGCTTTGTGGAATGGCTGGATTTAAGGGATTTTACGAATCATACTCCTCGTGCAACGACAGCCACGTGTCTCTATGAGGTTGGAAATATTTGAACAGCTGATCACCGACAGAATAGGACATAGACCCTCTACAATCAGGGAGTAAGCAAACCTCATTTTTATATTGTTTCAATGTTTTTTTTATTTTCTAACTTATCATTATGCTCTTTTTATTAAGCAGAAATGTTTCATGCAAATAAACAATCGGGTTCATTGATATTAGTTGGAAAACACAAATGATTAAAAACATGGCCCGATTTCAGTTATATGTGTATGTAAATATCTCCAAATCTTGACATCTTCGACGTCAACCACAGTAATGGTCGAATTAAAAGAAATGTTGTCACCTTAACAACCTGTATTTTGCTTTCTCGGACACCTATCGTTCATGGAAATATTTCTGATGTGTTATTTAAAAGGTAAAAAAAGAACAAGAGACCACTTGTTGAAATTAGTTGATGGTTTAGTACAATGCCAACGTTAAGCAACGCCTGCAACCTCTTCTCAGACATCACACCCTTCCCACCAGGAAATCACTTGCCCTGCCTCGCCTGATCCAGAGACTTCTCAATATTAATCACGGCTGAATGGGCGATTGTAGTTTTACGCCTGTATTAACCATATTCCAGCAGTATCACGGTGGAGGACACCAGGAATAGGCTTCACATTTACCATAGTAGTGAATCGAACCTGGGTCTTCCAGGATACCCCACCGCCCTTTCACGGTTGAAAGAAAAGAACACAAATGTTCTTTCAAAACGTAGAGAGATATATATTGCTGAATTATGTTTTGATGTTTTTGAGTTCAATATATCATTAGACCAAAATTATGTGTAAACATCCTTTCAGTAGGGCTTCAGCAAGTGGTAGCAGTATTTCCGCCAATTTATTAGACCTTACGACAAATGGTGCTCTACTGAGTACTATTGTCACCCGACTACGGTGTACCAACACCCTACTTAATACTAGGAACTATATAATTGGCTTGTAATCATTTCAAAATGTATACGTACTGTAACTCCCTTGTAGGAGCCGGAGAAAAAAGCATTCCACGGTTCGAACCCAGCAAACAAACCGAAATAATACAACCAGGTGACGATTCTGTCAACTGTAGTCTTTACATCAGCGGGTGTATCTATGTATAATGAAAAACATATATGAGAATCTAATATATATAACAGACAGCGCCATCCTTTTATCCTTATATTCCTTTATTACTTCCTTTCTTATGTACTACGTTTCATCCATTCTCATTATTTGAGATTCTTCCTAAATGTATCTGGTTACAATGTGGATCTTTGTATTGGAATAGTTTGGGTCCTCGTAAATAGAACATCTCGGAAATATACTGTCCGTATCTACTGCTCACCTACTGCTTAACATGGCGCAGTTATGCCCCTTGGTGTTCACGCGTGTGTGAGCTAGCATTAGAACTTACATCCATGATCAAGATTGGCCACACAAGATATACTCATGAATACCTCCTGAAAGGTGAGGATCCTCCGTTTTGAATGCCTTGTGATGAAAGAATAAAGGTCAAGCATGTCATGCTTGATCTGCTGAATATTCGATAACAAGGTATAACTATTTCAAATCACGAACTATGGCAGATCTTTTTCAATAATATAAGTTCTCATTTAATTATTACATTTTTAAAAGAATTAGATTTGTTAAATGATTTGTAAATATATAAATATTTTATTATTGGTAATTTAGATGAGTAAAGTGAGCTGGTAACTCATTCCAGTTCATCGCGGCTGCCACTTGAAATGAGCGAAAACCATAAGATTTCAACTTCCATTTTAAATCTATCCAACCTTTTAAATCGTAGAATATGTGTTTTTTCAATGTATGGCTAAATGTGTCTAAACTGCTAACGACTGAAGGGATGGTGTAAATCCAGCTAGGGTCCATGCAGGAAGCAAATGTACTGTAAGTCCCCATGGTCCCTAGCATGGTGATCTACGTTCTGTTGTTGGCAATCTATAGCCTGTTTTTATATTGTATTGTCCAAATAGTGTTATTAGTTTTAATTTTCCACGCTAGTTTTAATTCTAATTGTGATATTCTAGTTGTGTTACTGTCCTTCGTCGACAAGTGTTTTTATAATATACATATACTAGTATTCCATTTCAATGTCAAATATGTTCTCGTCCCGATATGGCTGAAATATTGCCGATGTGACGTTAAATATTAACTCACTCACTCACTCACTCAAGCGTGTGTGACCTGTCATCGTTTGACACAATAGAGGTAAGTAGATTTAAAGCAAACCCTTTTCATATTGAAAGTGCAACGCCATACATAAGTATGCAGCTACATTTCATATTTCGGTACAAAGCCGAGATATTTACTGTTTTAATGCATAACAAATTAAGACTGAACAGGGTCTATTTTTCAATCCGCCTAAGTATTTGCACTTGATTTTACACCGTCGCTAAGACATGTAACGTTGTAGATATTTGTGAAATGTTAAAGGCGAAGGTAGATTAAGTGTCACGCGAGCGCAATTCTTACTCAACGTTCTTCAGGTCTTACAACAAATGTGCTGTCAGAAAGAAATCTCGGTATCCAGGGTGTTAGGGAAACGTATGAGTCGCTACCTGTATCCCAGATGACCCTCTCCGTGTTCTGGTCTTGTGTTGTCCAGGTGGTCAGTAGGGCGTTCAGGGCCATGGAGGTCGTGTACATACGGTCCTCTGCGTTGTTCTGCAAAACATAGTTGTGTAATGTTCAGAAGTAGATGTTATAAAGTGCTAACCTGCGTCTACCGAGGTAGCTTTCTGAGACCCTGATGTCAGTAATTTTATCCTAATTCAAAGACATGTTCTATTTACTATTCAATATGGCCCTCAACGAAGATGTACCAGTTGGAAAAATGCTGAATCCATATGTAAAACAAAAATGAAGTTGTTGATCACTTCATTTTTATTATAGTGAGTGAGTGAGTTTAGCAATATTCCAGCAAAATCACAGCGTAGGACACCAGAATTGGGCTTCACACATTGTACCCATGTGGGGAATGGAGCCCGGGTCTGTCGCGTGACTAGCAAACGCTTTAACCACTAGGCTACCCCACCGCCTCCATTCATATTATAAGAGCGACAGTATAGCCAAGAGGTTATGGAGCCCGTCAAGGCGAAGGCGTTCTTTGATTTTCAATTGTATATTTTCACCCAGATGTTGCTGGAATGCTACCATAAGTGATGTTAAAGAAAACTCTTTCAATACTTCATTATAACTCCTTATAAAGACGCACAAACTTACCACACTTTGATTTTCATATGTTTTGTCTGCATTGCCAATGAAGTCGTCATAGTAGATGACGTCATAGCCGTCATGAGAACCTGAGTGGCCTTGAGCCACAACCCTGGGGCTAGCGTATGTTCTCAGTACACGCTTGAAGTCCACAAGCACCTGTTCCATTCCCTACAACAGAGGCGCTTCGTGATATCGTTGCAGGTCGTGCGTTCATCTACTTCCAGAACGATGCTGACTGAAATGAAAGGTGACAATAATAAAAACTTTGACATGCTTAATTCAGAAATAGACAAAATGGCGTCCGACTTTCAAATTCAACTCAACGAGCTACGCTCCGATAATAGCGAATTGAGAGATAAATTAAGTTGCATGGAAGATAAGCTAGACGACCTGGAGTCACGAAGTCGAAGAAATAACCTGATTTTTCACGGATTGAAGCCGAAAGGTCATTCATACGAAACCTGGGAACAAACCGAGGATGTAGTGCGTGATTTCATGGAGGACTCGCTGCACATGAGCAGACAGGATATCAACAACATTGTGATAGTAAGAGCTCACCGTCTGAATCCTACTAAAACTACTTCACCAATAATAGCAAACTTCATGAGAACATCTGATAAAAGTGCTGTCTACATGAAATCCAAGAAAGAACTGAGCGGTAAGGACGTCCGTGTCACAGAGGACTTCACTCAAAAAGTCCGAGAAGAAAGACGTGCTCTTTCACCCTGGTTTGTCCAAGCTCGAGACGAAAACCGGAGGGTGAAAATCCGACACAACAAACTTATCGTAGACGGAGCTTCTTTTGTGTACGATAGAAGCAAGAAAGACATTGTTCAGGTTGCAGGTAGAACTTCCTCCTTCCCTCATTCACCTACCAGCCAACCCTCTTCATACACCGACGCAGCTTCAGCTACACCACGTGGATCTTTGTTTACACCATCAGCTGATCGACACACCCCCGGAACCAGATCAACAGCAAGGGAGGCCACTCTCAATCCGAACAAATGAGGAAGTGGCCAAGGCCTGATGTAAACAAACATGGAATAAATATTCTTGTCTGGAACATTGAAGGTTTGCATAAATACGACAATCCGTTATCTCCCATTAAAGAATATTGTGCCAAGTTCGACATTATTAGTTTCTGTGAGTCGTTCGTACGCGCAAAGCCAATGAGTTCAGCGATTTTCTTGTCGGCTATACAACAATAAACTGTGTGCGTGAAAACTGCATCGGCTTGGCCGATATAGCGGCGGCATTACTGTTTTGATTAAGGACCACTTATTTTCCAGCGGTCTCATTAGCCGTATCTACACTAATTTCGAAAATTGTGTTGTGCTTCTGTTCTACACAACTAGTTATGGATGGGAAATGGACACTATTTTGATATTCCCATATTTGTCGCCAGAAAACTCTCCCATATATAAGGGTAGTGACACTGATGGCATGTCAGTACTTGAAGATTATCTGTGCACAATCACTGCAGATCACCCTGACAAACATCTGTTTTAGGGGTGACCTGAATGCTAGAATGAAAGACTTCTTTGATTATATACCAGATGATAATATTGACTGTGTATATGAAAATGATGATTATCCCAAAGATACATTTGATATGCCTCGATCTTCTAGAGATCAGGTTTACAATAATTATGGGAAAAAACTTGCTGAATTATGTTGCACTTTTGGCATTCATGCCTTAAATGGTAGATTAGCAAATGATTTATGTGGTCAATTCACATGCTTTACTTATAACGGTTGCAGTGTAGTTGACTACATGCTAGCTTCTTCGTCACTATTCCCTTTCATCACGCAGTTTAATGTCGGCACATTAGATAACTCATGTCACTTTCCACTGTCATGCACACTCAATATCAACACACTTAACAGTAAACTCCCCTCCACTGCTTATTCTAATACGCTTACCTCAAACAGTAATGTACAAGAGGGTAAACAGGATAAATGGACAAAATATATGTGGTGCAAGGATGAAAACAGTGCATTCATTACAAACTTTCGGTCATTGTTTAATAATCAATACAGTCATTTAAATGCCCTCATCCATAACAATATCGACCAAGCACTTTCACATTTAGTAACTCTTTTCCAGAAAGCAGCTGATCACACAAAAACCATATATAATGGTTTATTTCCTTCACAAACAAGAACTCAACCACCTTGGTGGGATCAGGACTTAGAAAACTTAAAGCATGACAAATATGCAGCACTCAGAGCCCATAGAGATCACAATGCAGACTTTAATATCTTCAGACAGTTACAAACACTCTTCAAATGTACATTCAAGCAAAAAAAAGATTAAATTTCCAAAATAAACAGAAAGATAAACTAGTAGCAGCAAGCACCAACCCTAAATTATTTTGGAAAACACTTAAAAATTACAGATCTTCACCACAACTTTCACCCAATATCACATGCCAACAGTGGACAGATCATTTCTCAAATCTGTTATGCATTAATACTTCGCAAAACACACCAGAACATTTACCTTCACCTTTACAATCTACAAACAACAATGATTCTTTTTTGAACCAACCATTTTCCGAACAAGAAATATCCACAACTATTCTCTCTTTGCCAGTCAGTAAAGCCCCTGGTCCAGACGGAATTGCAAATGAATTTCTAAAGGAGTCGAGATGTTTCATTGTTCCTACTCTCACTGTTCTTTTCAACAGAATTTATGACTCTGGCTGTTTCCCTCCCAGTTGGGGTAAGAGCATTATTTGCCCTTTGTTGAAATCTGGCGACAAGAACGACCCCGATAATTATCGTGGTATATCCCTCATTGATTCCCTTTGTAAATTATTTACATCAATTCTAAATAAAAGATTAAAATCTGGTGTGATTTAAATAATATCATTTGTGAATATCAGGCTGGCTTTAGGAAAACTATTCTACAACAGACCACATTTTTACACTTCAGGCTGTCATACAGAAATATTCATGTAAAAACAGGGCAGATTTTATTGTCTTTTTATCGATTTCTCAAAAAGCTTTCGATACTCTTAAACATGATATACTTATAGATTCTCTTCATAAGGTTGGATTAGATGGGAAGTTCTTAGATATTGTCACATGTATGTATAATTCACTATGTGCCTGCATTAGAACCCTGAGGGACTTTCTAAGCAATTTTCTTGTAATGTGGGTACCCGCCAGGATGCATTTTAAGCCCTCAGATATTTATAATATTTATTAATCATTTATGCACAATTATGGAAAATGAAGGTGGTAAGGGAATATTTGTCAATGCTGTTTTCAATAATGTGTATGCCCTTATGTTTGCTGATGATGTTTCGGCTCTTTCGGACACTTGTATTCAACTGCAGAAAAGATAAATGCCCTTGAATTATTTTGCGAGGAAACAGGAATGAAAGTAAACCTTAAGAAAACAAAAGTGGTTGTTTTCAGAAATGGTGGGCCTCTTAGATCTTATGAAAAGTGGTATTTTAATGGGGAACAAATAGAAAAAGTATCTTTTTATAAATATCTTGGCATCATATTTACACCAAAACTTGTTTGGTCCAGGGCACAATTATGTTTAGCTTCTCAAGCTAGAAAGGCAATTTTATCAATTAATCACTTTCAAAGGAAATTCGGAAACATTAACTGTATAGATCTATTCAAAATTTTTGATGCACTGATCACACCAATATTATGCTATAGGGAACTTCCTATTGTAAAAGTATTGAATCGGTACAGCATGATTTTTGTAAAAAGTATCTATAAATAAATAGGACATCTTGTAATTCCATGGCCCTGGGTGAATGTGGCAGATTGCCCCTGCAACTTAATTATATGACCCGAGTAATCAAATATTGGTGTAGATTGTTACAACTTCCTCATGACAGATTACCTTTTCAAAGCTACCTTATGCTCAAGTCTTTAGATGATAGTGGTAGAACTACATGGGCATCAAAAGTTAAAAATCTTCTGTTTAATTTTGGTTTCGGATATGTTTGGTTGAGCCAAGATGTTGGTGATGTAAAGATGTTTATAAGCTTATTTAAACAAAGATTATCAGATAATTTAAAACAGTCCTGGTACTCTTCTCTGAGTAATTCCTCCAAATGCAACTATTATCAGTATTTTAAATCAGCGTTAAATGTTGAATGTTATTTATCGTTTAACCTTTCTACACATTTAAGAGCTGTTTTAGCACAATTTAGGTGTAGTAATTTTAAAATAGCGGTGGAAACTGGGCGTTATAACAACACTGATTATAATCAAAGATTTTGTATATCATGCAAATCTAAAGGTCTTACCTATATTGAAGATGAATTCCATGTACTGTTCATTTGTGAGTCCTATTCACACCTAAGAGAGAGGTTTATTACCAAATGTGTTAAAAAGCCTTATACTGTATATTCTTTAGCAAATCTTTTCAAGAATACTAATGTAGACACTGTAAAATCTGTTGCCTTGTATCTATTTTATGTTAAAAGGATTATTATAAACACACATGAAAGCACATTGTGCCCCTGACTACACTGACATTTCCTTTGAATGTATTTTGGGCCTATGGCCTTTTACTGCAAATAAACTCTGTCTGTCTGTCTGTATATTGCGTTGTATGTATCGTACAACCTTTGTCTGGAATTCTTTTTCCAAATCTTAATACAGCTTGCCTGCAGTCGATGAGCCTTTATATTTTGAATAGAGGTTTTCATCAACATGATTGCAATCTTGACCAATCAAAGAGAATATCAGCCAAAGTCTGTAAACCTCTGATATATATATATATATATATATATATATATATATATATATATTCAACCCAGCAGGCAGTCAGGGTTGGAATTGCTCTCTACATTTTCCTGATTTTCGTGTAGTTATGTCTTTCACAAGTTCATCATATTTACATGCTGTGTTGATGGACATATATGGTTTTCTTTGACTGAAATTATGAAGATTTTTGTGATGTTTTGGATGTTCATTTTTCAAAATATGTTCACAAATTTAGTGTCAAAATATCAACCTTTACTTGGACTGAGTGTACTCACGCCCAAGCTCTCTACTGGCTGCTATTGTGTTTCCTTGGTGGATACAAACCTGCCCAGGGACTCAGCTCCAATGATTACATACTCAAGACAAAGGCTGATTGAGTTATGTCAATCCCCTCCATTGTTTCACTTACATATTGCTTGAAACATATTGCTTCATGCAACATCGACAGCATTATGGCAAGAGTGACAGGTCCTTCACCAAGGAAGCAACCAGCCAGGAGAGGTGTTCATGGTGGGCGGAGAAAGCAGAGGAAGATCATGATTCTCATTGGACAAAGACACAAGGCCATCCCCTCAGATTCAAGGGGGGTCAACTTTGACAACATCATCTCGGTTCATCCAAGGCATATCAAATCACAGCTCAGAATTTGTGCATGGAATGCGAGATCATCTCGCAATAAATCGGAGGACACTGCTGAATCCATTAAGGATCATGAATTAGACATTCTGATTTTAAATGAAACTTGGCTCTGCGATTCAGGTGATGACTCCATTATAACAACAATGACACCACCAGGCTATGTGTGCAGACAGCGTGCCCGTAAAAGTCGTGGTGGAGGGATTGCCTTTATTCTTAGGGATCACATTATGTTTTCTGAATCAAAATGGCAATATGAGGCAAAGTCATTTGAATCTTTTGAGCTTCTGTTGAAACATTCTCAAGGTGCAGTACGTTTGATCAGACTGTATCATCCTCCTCCATCGTCGGAGAACAAGCTTACAAATGCCCAGTTCTTCCAAGAATTCCCTCAATTTCTTGAAAATGCATGTGAGAGGAAAGGAAAACTAATCATTGCAGGTGCTTTTAACCTTCATTTTGAAAATAAGGATAACAGTGATACAAGAAAGATGGTGTATCTCCTTGATATCCATGACTGTACAAAACATGCGTGTGCTTCCACCCATAGAAGCGGACATATCCTGGATTGGGTCCTGACACGATCAACTTATTCCTGTGTGCAAAATATATCCGTGGAAGACTTTCAACTATCTGACCATTTTCATGTTTTTTTTAATCTTGCCATGACTGTACCTTGTCCAAAAGTAAAATCTGTTCATTCTGGGAACATTCGGAATTTGGACAGAGCTGCTTTCAGCGCTGATTGTTGCAGTCTGATCTTATTCTTCACCACCTTCTGACTGTCAAGAACTCATCACAGTGTTGGCTGAATTGCTGGACAACCATGCATCGGAGAAGAGTACCCAGATACCACTCTGGAAAATATCTTCATGGGACTTCACTCCATAAGTTCGTAATGCGAAGTCAGTGAAACGGAAGGCAGAACGACAATGGAGAAAGACACATCTTGAAATCCACCGTCAGATATATATCTCCAAAAGGAACGAGACATCACTTGTAGTTAGGCCGCTGAAACGCAAACATCTGAAGTCCAAGATAAAGGAAAATATATCCGAACCTCAGACTTTGTTCAAACTTCTATTCTCATTAATTGGCAAGAATTCTTAATCACCTCTTCCTTCTTCTGATGACACTTCGGTGATCGCTCAATCATTCGCAGATTATTTCCACGATAAGATTAACTTAGACCAGTTACACGTGGAACGGGGTGCTATATTGTCTGACTTTCCCATGGATGTCTTCCGAGGTCGACCACTCGTAGACCTTCCCAACTTTTCTGACGTTGAGATCCTTTCACTCCTGAAAACTGCCAAGCGCGCTACATGTTCCCTGGATCCAATTCCGACTTACTTGCTTTTTGAGTTCCTTGATTTTCTGCTGCCACTCATTGTTCTTATTGTCAACTCTTCACTGTCTTCTGGTTATGTGCCAAGTGTTCTGACAGCGGTTCTGGTGAGACCACTTATCAAAAAGGCTGGGCTTGACCCTGATAATTTGAAAAACTACATCCATGCTACTTTCACCTTCGTAATATTGGCAGAGTTCGACCACTTCTTACCAAGGAAGCTGCTTGTCGAAGTCTTGTGTCTTCAAGGATAGACTATTGCAACAGTCTTTTGGCGGGTTCGCCTTCGTGCCTCACAGATCGAATACAGTGTGTACAGAATACTGCTGCTCGCATCACATCTGTCAGTCACAGATTTGACCACACATCTCCAGTGTTGCACGAACTCAATTGGCTTCCTATCAAGCACAGGATCAACTTCAAGATTCTTTGCCTGGCTCATCTATGTTTGACCGACTCAGCTCCTGTCTACCTCACAGAACTCATACAACCTTATTGTCCATGTAGATCACTTCGATCAGAAAACCAAAACCTCTTGACAGTACCCAACGTCAGGCCCACACAATTTGGACAACGTTCCTTCTCTTACGCTGCTGCTAAAGAGTGGAATGATCTGCCTCACCCAATCCTTTCCTGCTCTATTTATCCCAAATTCAGAAGGCTCCTAAAAACTCATATCTTCCGTGAATCTTTCTCTTGACTCTATTGACATTTTGTGCGCCTTGAGCAGGATATTTAGCCTGGAAAGGCGCTATACAAATGCATTAATATTATCATTATGATCGCGTATTTTCAACATGACAGTGCCACTGTTAGGTCTCTTAAACAAATGTGGTTATGTCCTCACCTTATGAGGCAGCGATCCCGTCCTGTCCAGAGTTTCCTGGAGTTTATGGTACGTCCTGGCCACAAACCAGTAGAACTCAGTGACAGAGGGGTAGTACGTCAACGCCAGGTCTGCTCGGTCAGAGAAGTTGGTCTGGACTTGGAAAGTGATCATCCGAGATGTATCATTATAGATTTGCTGAAAGGAAGAACACCTTACACTCATTGTGCATTGACAACTATGACTATCTTGGTGTCGTCCTATTGACAAATGATTTCTAATTTGATAATAAATTATCTGGAGACTGGAATTTTTCGCCACTTTGAGCAGCATAAGTCCATGTGTATAAGGTCTTTACAGATGCTTTTGGAAGTGATTCCGAAGTGATGAGGTGATGATCTTTACGAAACCCACAAACACATGGATGCTTCTGAATGTAAGGCATATTGACAAAGTACATTTTCAAACTCACGATCATCGGTTTTGTGGCATATAAAAAGCGAATTGTGGCATTTTGAGCGACTTGTTAACACATGCACTTCAACCGCGATAGGTCATCCCAACGATTTGGACAATACCCAGGCCTACGAGTGAGTGAATTTAGTTTTATGTCGCTTTTAACAACATTGACTGACCATTATTTTGGGATCATCCAACAGCGATGGTTGAAAGAGCCCATTAATGATTCCATTGGTGACACCAAATATGAAGTTGGCACACACAGTGACGTCAATGTTGTTGACGTTATACGGCATGATGACTCCCTTGTCGAACCAAATGCGTACGTCATCAGTGTCCTGGATCTGTGTGCAGTGATATAAACTTCAACAAAAACAAACTAAATACATAACATCAATACCAGAATGCATAAATTGTGACTCGAACTTTCCTGACTATGAGAATTTAGCGATTGCTCCAGACTGTCATTGTGGACTAGGATTTGCAGGAATGCATGATATTATGGATGCTTCACACGATTCTTGGTGTACGTCGTATGTGCATCAGTATGCTGTACATATGCCACGGCTACGATAGTTCATGTACACATGCAGCACGTACTATAGACCAAATCAGAGACTATAAACAAGGAGAATTCACAGGACACCTTCAGTACAGGCTGATTCATATGGCAGCTGTGTTTGGGCGATTTCGATGGGATTCGCGTGTTTTTAAATGCCCATGAATGAATTTGTAAACTGACCATGCATTTTAATATTTAGTGCTGTCTTCTATACCACAAGCTGAATGTGATCGCATATATACTCTATATTTTCAAACGGGTGACATTCGTGCGGAGCTGGGTTTGGTGTGTTTAGCTTCCAGCATAACGCGTCTCATATCCCTGATATACTACTGAGGAATACGCTACGGCCCTCATGTTAGTGTCTCTCTGAGGCCACCATATGCATGTCCCACGACCCGCTATCAGTCCCTGATAAGTTCCACAGTAAAGTGTCAACATTTCTCACCTAAATAATACTCCTACATGTACAATAGCATTAACAACACTGGTGAACGCCTTTAACGTAACACAACGTGACTCCTTGTTCCAAATATGTTTTAGAAAGAAGACTTTAATAATAACATTTCTAATATGATATCGATGTTACCAGTCTACGCCCTTCTCACAGCCATGAATACATACCCATGTTGGCACTAAAGCTACATCGTGTCTGGCCTGTTTCTCCTGCTGCAACCACTGTCGCAAGTAGTAGTACGTCCTAGGGTCGATGGTGTTTACCCTTTGGTTCCCAGAGAACGGCCTGCACATTCAGGGGAACTGCTATCAAGACTTTGAATACGTGCATGGTGGTAATTTATTCATATCGATTGTCGATATCACTCTGTTTTTGTCATTGAGCATTGTGAACAGAGGGTTCATGATGTGAATATAGTTTGGTCATTTACAGGTTCATTATTTGTATTAAGCAGGTAAACGTTTCCAGCAGTTAATTCGCTATATATAAATGGACATTACGAATAACTGTGCCGTAATTAGAACTGTTGACTAACAGGGAAGCAACACATAACATCTTTTAACATATTGTATTATGACCAGACACGGACATTAAACCCCCATCTTCCACGGCATGAGCTGTCGCTTTGTCCACACAAGCAAGGAGTCACTTATTAGGTGCGTAAAAGTATTAACCCTAGCATACTGACCTGTAGGCGTAGTGCTTGAGGGCGTCGAACACAGACGTGAGATTGGTGTTGTGCCCTCTCCACATCTTGTCGTAGGTCGGGCACAGGTGGGACATCTCTGACAAGATGGAACCAAGACCAATGTTCAGGAAGGTGTCATCGAAGTCCGGGGGGATGTGAAACGCCTGTGTGTAACCGCGTCTGTATCACACAGTACAGGAATACAAAATTATGTTGCGCTTACAGAAGGCAAGGCAGTGCTTCTGTGACTCATGGAGAGCAAACGACAGACTACTGTTTGCGAGGAATAACTTTGTGGGTTCGGTTAAAAATCCGCTTTGAACAGTACTTTGACTTTTTGATCTGTCCGGCTTACTGAGTAAAGTACTCCCAGAATGACAGGCACCATAGATGTGCATCTCTGAAGTGATTGAGTTGGTTTACAACGGATGCTTCAACAAGGAGGACAGTTAACGTTAAACATGCCTCAGACATAGACCACTTCGTTGAAACTATTGGGTAGGTGCATGTAGCTAACAAACACAGACACATAATCGAGGTGAATCTGAGATTCAAACCCAGTACATCTGACCGGTCGATTACAAATGCCTTTCGCAAGAACTGACTACCCGTGCTCCACCATGCCACTGTACACTGCTGAAGAACATGTCAATTGTTTTCTGGAGAGACGCTGGTCTGTACAGAACGTATCATTGTCCACTCACTGGTCTACTGCAGCACCCTAACTATAGTCCGTTTGGCTCAAAAGCGGACCGATGAATTGCAATCTAACTCGAAAACTAATAAACATATAATACTCAATGAAACGCTGATCATAATCAAAACATCAGACATCAAACATCCTTAAATTAAAAACGTTGCTTAACAAACTATCATTAAATTTTCACTATTTGTTACGAGGGAGGACCATGGTGATCTACCTTCAGTTGTTGGCGATCCATAGCCAATTTGTATATTGTGCTGTCCCCTATAGTTGAAATATTTTAGATTTAATTACTAGTTTTACATGTATATCTGTGATACTCTAGTTGCTTTACTGTCCTTCGTCGGCAGGGTTTTTTATAATATACATATATTTCATTTCAATATCAAATGTTCTCGTCAAGATATGGCTGAAATACTGCCGATGTGACGTTAAATATTAACTCACTCACTCACTACGAGGGAGGAGTGCAGAGAAATGGACAGCCAGGTGTTAGAGAAGCACGTGCACAAGTGCCGACAAAGTTATTGATTCATTAACCTGTGCTGTGCAGTCACCATCCTTTCTCGCACACCTGGCTGTCCCTTTCTCTGCACTTTTTTATTTTTAGGACATAAATTCTGCAAAAATCTCACAGAGTTGGTCTGACGATTTGATTATGATCAGTGTTTCATTGAGTATTTTATGTTTATTAGTTTTCTAGTTAGATTGCAATTCCTCGTTCCGCTTTTGAGCCAAACGGACTATAGTTTCTATACAATTGACAAAAGGGATTGCCCGACTTACCATCAAACTTTAATAACAATTTACTTAGTGTTATGATCGAAAACATTAATACAGACCTGATTTCCATTAAAGCCTTGATGATCCCCTCAACATTTTTTAGAACCAGCTTCTCGAGAAACGCATACGTTGCATTCAGTGGCATGGCGTCAGTCATTTTGATGAGGTCATTGAGGTTGACTGAGTAACTGTTGTAAGCTCCAAGAGTCTCGCTGTATGTCTGAGGCCAGAACGTCATCAGTGAGTTGGAATAGTTCACGTTCATATCATGATGGTTTTTAATGGCATTTAAACCATTGGTCATTTCTTCATGTGTCGGTCCATACGTGGTGCTGTTGATATACCGCCGTCCCTCAATCAGGCAAGCCATAATGTAAGTGGTCGCGAACATATTGTTGTCGAATATCCCGAAAAGGTCTCTGAACAATGCATGTTCTGGGTAACCGTGGAAGTTTAGCTTGACATCACTTGGCCACATTCATTGTTTTTCATCCCATCTGAATGGAGGAAAGAAGTGCCTTGTTTTCGGTACTTGAAGTTCCATAACCTGCAACGTCAATGTGTCAATCGCCATTTGCAGCGACTGTAGGTCAAATGGAAGCTATACAGCACCAAATATGTGTCTCGTGTTGACAGTCCGTGGCAAGACTAACTGAATGTCAAGGCCCACCAACAACGTAAAATGTTGTTCATAACATCAACCTCTAGTTTTACACAGCCAACTGTGCAACTGTGACAATCTTAGACTAACTGCTTATTCACGGAACAAATAGATTGCATTGTTTGAAGCAATCAAGAGAAAATAGCATACCACCTAGTAGACCGTTGGGGTCAATACAGTACATGTATATGCACTTACTATCAAATTGTATGTTTAATCATCACGCTCGAGCCAGTCTAAGGTCAAAGTTCGTTATGGATAAAGACCGCTTGAACATTGGAATAACTCAGTCTTCACCATTGTTATTTTTGAAATCTAAAATGAAATAAAACAAATGTGAGTGAAATATACATTTTAGCTCACTCACCGTGTTCAGAATTGTTCATCCCGTTGTAAATATACAGTTGACTGCTTAACCAAAATGAACGCGTCTTATATTTCAGATCTCAACCTATATCCCACTTGGGGCGGTTGGATAGCATAGTGGTTTAACCGTCCGCTCGTCACGCCGAAGGCCCGGATTCAATTTCACACATGGGTACAATGTGAGAAAACCATTTTTTGGCAACCCCGCCGTGATATTGCTGGAATATTGCTAAAATCGGCGTAAAACCATACTCACTCTCTCACTCACTATATCCCACTTGACCCATTAGTGCATGTTCCTTGTAACATGATTCACGACCCAGACATCACAATTTATTGATGACCTAAGCAGCTACAGCCATGACCCAAAACCTGCCCTTTTTAGAGATAAACATATGCGCACCTGTTCCTTGTTCACATCGTGTGTCATACATTATATATTCCCCCAAAACTATCGTTCACCATAGTGTCAGCCTTCCGCAATACATCATGGCTGTCCTAATGTTATGCTGGTTATTACTGACGCTGGTCGGTGTGTCCGCCTCCCCCTACTAGGCAAGAGATAGAAAGTTCTATACGAGTCATGAGAGATCTTGTGGAAAATGCCCAGGTAAAGAAGGACAAGAAATACGTGCCTCTACTTGAATGGGCCGAAGACAAGGGGGTCTGGCCAAGTTATGTGAAGCAGTACTTCCATGGTGTCCCTGACCTGGCACTGTTCAGACAGCTGTTTGGTGTGTTCGACAACAACATGTTTGCCACAGCGTATGTGATGGAGATTCTTGCAGAGTTTAGTAAATATGGGGACATGACGAATTACAATCTGGCGGGGCTCAACGCCGGTCTTCACGACATAAAGGATCATCGCGACAAGAACGTTACCTTCAATAATGACGTTCTGGCCATAAGTCTATAATGAAACCTTAAAGACGTGGGACAGCAGTCCTCGAAACTTAGTGGATCTTATAGTAGCGAAGGACATAGAATACATTATGGTACGGCTCATGCGATATAGGTGATGTCCTCGTATACACACTATACGCATAACCATTCATTTCATATTAGCGACAGAACACATTCCATTTAGTTTAACTAGTTTCTTCAATGTTTATCTTTTATTTGAACTCCAAGTGCTATAAAACGCTTTAATATTTTCTTCAAGAAACCATTTTGTCATTGATTACACTTTGAAAGTGTTTTTCTCTCTTTCAGAGACGGGTACATGTCGGTGTTTCACGTGCCACCAGATTTTGATGACACTTTTCTCAATATCGGTCTGGGTTCAATGCTGAAGGAAACGTCTCACACCTTCCCAGAGGCCTCTGACTTGTGGATGTCCCAGAACCCAAACCAGACTTCTGTATTTGATGCTCTATAGCTCTACAGGTAACACCGTAGCGTTTACATGTTTATCTACGAGTTAAATGTATGCATCAGCTTGCAAACACAGGAATACGTTTTCCATTACATCGTTTGCAGGTTAGCACTTTATAGAAATCTCACTTGTCCAGATGAGCGCTGACGTTTGTACACCAGAGACGACAATTTGTATCCTATTGAATTGTCTTTGTCAATCGGAAATACTCCTGGATTTATACGTTCTTACATGAGTAAACATTCAAGTGCATTTTGTTTTGAGTTCCATCTCGACTGTGATGTCTTACAGTGAGAGTGTTGGCGCGAATTCCTGATCGAGCTCAAGACAAAAAACACTACACTTTGTTCTATACTAAGATAGCGTAATCCTAAGTACAATTCGTTTCTACATTTGAGCAATTTCTAAATGACATTGTATATTCATATTAGAAATATTATTATTCATGTTTCTTCAACATTAGTCTATTTCAGGTTTATCCCATACAAACGGTCACATGACATGTGATAACAATCTATAAATTCATACTAAGCCAACCCTTCTTACAGGTACACCCATAATGTAACATACATCAGTTTGTTCTGATTGCTTCAAACCGTTATGCCCACACATACACATGGATGGACTACAGGCAGCTGAGTATTCAGCTTGTAAGCTGCACAGAATAATACTGATAATGTGTACTTGTATAGCGCTAAATTCCATGCACCAAGTGCATGCTCGAAACCATACAAACAGACAGTTCATTATTATCTCGGATAACCCAAGCTGCCCGTGAGGCGCTAGAAGGTTATAGTCAGATGGTTTATCCCACCGGGTACCCATTTTATGCTGGGTGAGCAGAAGCATGTTTGAACTCACTTGCCTAAGGTGAGACCACATGTGTCACATGTGCTTCATAGTGGGGCAGGACTGAAGTCGTAGAAACTCTCATGAATACAAGGCGTTGTTGGTTTACAAATCTTCTAACATGTGAAATCCAAAAATACACATTGTCTTTTAGAAGGTAGTCTAATATAACATGTGTTGTAACAGAAACAGTGTGGTCCCAAACATACCATACTTTGCATGAGGAATCCACACAGAAATAAAGAGTTAATAACAGGCAGTATTAAAACAGTTCTTAAGAACTGTAAAATGCATTCAACTACTATATTTCCGCGTATACTGTAATACGTTCCAGAATGTAACATGTACAGTAGATGATTTGCGTGCCTTGAAAAATACAAACATAAAACCTTTTACATTTGTTTAATTCCCCTTTCTAACGAAAGCTGACAGAAGATATCAGTCATGATTGATGGAACTATGATGAGATGGATACAACGATCTCAACGAGACCACAACTTATAGTTGGACATGATCGCATTTCGTTATGTGCGCATGTCTGAATACAACTGAATACACAATAACAGTGCAAAATCAGATCAAACAAAATAATTATAATTGTATCTGTCGGTTATAAGCGGGATCGTTATTGACGTACTTTCCTGTGCGATAACGCTTTCGTGTGTTTGCACAGGCCATTTTCCGGAGATCAGCGAGTCAACACGATCGATTCCCGATCGTACGTCTACCTGCATAAATGGCTGGCCCAGGAGCAGCTGGCTGGCAACGACGTCACTCTTGTAACCACGTGGGTTAGTGGAGTTAGCGCTAAGCTGGCCGTAATTCCCATGCCTTTACATAGACTTAAGGTAGTCTTAGCGCTAAGGTTGTTTGTACACCGGTATCTGGTTTGCAAAGGGGGTGATTATGCCGTTTAATGTGAACAAAGTGGACGTCACGGTATATGCTGACTTCATGTACGCTGTAACTGCTGGCATCATCAGTGGCGTTCTGGATGACACAGAGATCCCGTTAGTGAGAGTACAGAGTACCACCATGTGGTAGATATCCTGATAGTGAGACTACAAAGCAACGTGATGTGGTAGATATCCCGAGAGTGAAAGTATAGAGAAACACCATGTGGTAGATAACCCAATAATGAAAGTACAGGGCAACACCATGAGTGAGTGAGTGAGTGAGTTAATATTTAACGTCACATCGGCAATATTTCAGCAATATCGTGACGAGAACATTTTACATTGAAATGGAATATGTGTATATTATAAAACCTGTCATCGGAGGATAGCAAAACAACAAGAATATCTCCATTAGATTTAAAACTAGTGTGGAAGGTTAACACTAATAGCACTATTAGGACAATACAAGATAAAAACAGGCTATAGATCGCCAACAACTGAAGGTAGATCACCATACTAGGGACCATGGGGACTTACAGTACCTTTGCTACCTGCATGGACCCTAGCTGGATTTACACCTTCCCTTCAGCCATTGGCGTTTATACTGAGATTTAGCCATACATTAAAACGACAAAAATACTACGATTAAAAACCTGGTAGACTTAAATTTACTTGAAATGTTTTGGGACTTACGTACCCTCTCAGGGGGACAATAATTTCACGATACTTTAACCCCCTTTGAGGGTACAGCCACTAACAATCTAAGTTACTAATCTAAACTACCAATCATTAAAATACATCTATCTACAGAACATATTATTCAAAATTCATCTATTAAATCAATTTCTTTTAAAAAGCCAATGATTAAATGAAAATTAAAAGTGTTCAAAAGATCCTTAACTATTTTTCACATTGAAATATTTATCCCTTATGATGGAGAATTCAACACAGTCAAGCAGGAGATGCTCGACCGTGGTTCTCTCATCACAAGGGATACAAAACGGAGGATCTTCACCTTTTAACAAGTATTTGCGAGTATAACGCGTATGGCCAATGCGACATTGTCGCATGATGACCTCCTCAAATCTGGATTGACAACCCAAGCAGGTGTAACCAATATAGGGTTTTATTTCATGTAATTTATTGATACCTACTGGGTGTCCCACTTCTTCTGCATCAGATCCCGGATGTAAGTTCTAATGCTAACTTTGAAATCGGAGTATGGAATAAGAAGTGGTGTTACAGATTTATTGAGTGCTGCCTTAGCAGCAAGAAAAGCCATTGCGTTCCCAGAAATGCCAACATGGCTGTGTAACATACAAAAGACGAAGTCGCATTGGTCAGTAGCAAGCTCATTATACAATTCAATAATTTCTAATAAAAGTGGATGTTTGCAAGAAAGATTTTTAATAGCTTGAAGACACGAAAGAGAATCGGAAAAGATGATATATTGTTATTAATATATTTAAGAGCTGTTAATATGGCGTTAGCTTCTGCTGTGAAAATAGAGCTGTTATTTGGTAATCTGGAAGATATTGTTCTGGATCCAATGACAGTGGCACAAGCCACTGCGCCACCATCCTTGGATCCATCTGTAAATAAGGATTTGTATGTATTATATTTATTTTTTAATTGATTATATTCTTGTTAATATTGTAATTCATTATTTTCTGCTTTCTTAAACTTTGTCAGTGTGAGGTCAACTTGTGGTCTCACTAATTGCCAAGGAGGAGAAGAAAGAAGACGGGAAGGAGCTATATTGTCCAGCTCAATGCCAGCAGCAGAAATGAATGGTTGAATTCTTAGCCCAAGAGGCGGAACAAGAGAAGACTTTTTGTTGGACAAATCCTCATAGAGAGGATTAAAGCAGCGTTAAATTAAAGCAGGCTTAAACTATATAAAATATAGTTTGGTAATATATTGTAAAGATAATTTTATACGGCGTTGGGTAAGGGAAGGCTCATCTGCCTCAACATAGAGACTGTCAACAGGAGGTGTTCTGAATGACCCAAGACAAAGTCTCAGACCTTGGTGGTGGACAAAATCTAAAAGTTTTAAGTTGCTTTTGCAGGCTCCACCATATACGATCAGTATCAGTATCGTACACTATTAAGACTATTCCTATTTAGGATCGAGCCCTGATGCTCTTGTACATATAGTTAGTGGCAATTGTATTTTAGAAATTAAGTGCCCTTACACACATAGGATGATTCTGTGTTTGATGCTGCCAAGGACCCAAATTTATTTTGTACATGTGATACTGGGAAATTATCCCTTAAACAGAGAAGTTCATGTTATTACCCAGTTCAAGGACTAATGACAATTTCCAACACACAGTGGTGTGATTGTTTTGTCTGGACACTGAGAGACTGCCATGTTGAGAGGATCACATTTGAAGTTGAAATTTGGAAATCATGTCTGGAAATGCTGTCAAATATTTACCTCAGGGCTCTTTTACCTGAGATTTTCCCTAGGGATATATCGTTCAGGATATTTTGTATACTTTTTCTTTTTGTTCATAAGAACATACGAACACAGAAAGTACACAAGTGGTGTTTGGGATCTATTTTCCAAAGAACAAAGTTAATATTTTGAAAGGTGTTTTGATGTGATTGACTTGAGCACACCTAACAATGCAGTGAGTGAAATATTATGAACAAGCATGATCTTGTTGACACGTACATGTGCAGAAACAGTCTCAAACAGTCACCTGAGATTGCTAGTGTGATGTGCATGTTTAAGCTCCACATGACAATGCTACGAAACGAGCCATGAGAATGTTTCAAAACGTCTGCGGGGGATCACTGGAACGCAGTGACGAACCGACAGCGTGCTGTGAGCATGCGGGCCATACAAACATCTTGGATCACGCCATCAACTCGTCAACGTCAACGTCATGAGTTAACACGTAAACTGCTTGCAACGTCGCAACCAGGTATGTACATATCAACCAACATATCGTGTAGTGGTTTGGGAACATGTACATTTTTAAAAATATTCATTTGGAAAATGATCCCAAAGTAATTTCTGTATATCTGAGTGATTGACCCCGATTCATTTATGACTGGAGTGGCACGCCTATATCTACACACGATGTATGTTTTCAAATGTATGTGTTGTTCTGCCCATTGCCACTTATCCGTGGCATATTTAGATAACATATCGCTAGTACACACATAAACCATCTGTTCATTACTTAAGTCGGATTGTTCAACCTAATCGATGTTTGATTTCAGGAAGAAAATTGTTTTCATATTTATCGATTGACTACCCCCAAATGACCAATGCATGCCCCTATGTGTATTCATACCTGTCGACAGCAAACCAAAGTTTGTGGGTGACATTACTATGACGCAGTCCAAACGTGTCCATATCTTCTACGTTATGTGTTTTTGACTTAGCATCGGGAGCATTCTGTCAAATTCCTTTATCTACCCCAGACATATCCAGGGTTCCACTCACCCTTGACCTCCTTACCGACTGTTTAAGACACCAAACAACAGACACAGTTTCACATTGTATATACTTTCTTAAATGTAATTTCTGTTACTGTAAGCTGAGTTCGAGACAACCATAAATTCGATATAATACGTACAATGCAACCACCTTAAAATAGTGATACACGTAGGAAGAGTTTGCTGAGACCGAATTGATGAGTTTTGGAGCATTCGAGACATCCGATTTCGCCAGAAGTGTATTCCTCTTAGAATACTTCCGTAGTTAATATACATTGACAAGTGAAGTACGCATTTAACAAAGTACATGTTTAAATACCGTATCGAAACAAACATTACACATGTTACCAGCTCTTTATTTGGCTTAAAACAAAAAGGAATTAACTACAAATTTGATGTCCAAAAACAGAACAATATAACCCGTATCAATAGGTAAGTAGACATCCTGAAATACACACAATATGTATTCACTATGGCTGTTTTAATATGTACCATATTGCCCTCTGTACATGCAAATGTCAGACCTGTTTTCTGTTTCCACAGATAGTGGATGCTCTAGTGCACATACTTGACACACATTAGTACTACTGTTTTTTGAATATGCATTACTATTACAACTATATTCATGTGTACTATATTTATATACAATGTTTGTACATGTATATGCCAAGGGATGAATAAACAGTTTATAAAGAAAGTAGATATACTTAAATACACACATAATATATGCAATATGGCCTTTTCAACGTGTAACCCGTATCAATAGGTAACTAGAAATACACACATAATATATGCACTATGGCTGTAGCGGTAGCGTATCAAATACATTACCATCGAATGATCTTTTTCGTTTGATTTTCGTTTGCCCGCTAATTCATATTTCTAAGCAATTTCTCAAACTTCCCTTTAAAGGCCTTGTTGGTTGTTTTATTTTTATTATTTTCTGAGAGGACTGTTATTCGGGTAGGGTACGGACGTATTTGGCCATTCCAGTGATGACAGTGACGTAGGTGTAGGCATCAGAGGTCCAGAAGGGAAAGTAGCGATCCTGGTCGTTGTATCCATGGAACACCACAGGAGAACGGCATTCACTGGTCATGTTGTCATACGTCTCTTCCGGTATAGTGCCCTCAACTCCAAAAATATATGGTTCGGGCCCCCTTTTTATTTTACATTTGTCATTGATAGGGATCTTTGTCCCATTGAACATCTCTATCCGGTTCACTGGGTACATTGCTGGCGATGTCTGAAGAGCAGAAAACACTGATCTCGAAACACATTACATAATACCAGAACACAAAATGCATACCGTTATCCCTTTATTGGAAGGAAGAAAAGGACTGCGAAAACCAAAACGAATCTCTTGTGTCATGTGCGGAATCAAACCCAGGTGTTTGAGGTGTACGGCATGAGCGACAAAACCCATTTACCGTTACATCATGTACCACACATGATTGTATAAAACACGATAGGATGGCTATTTAAATCAGAAAATATACGGTGTATCTTTATATCATCAATAAACTTCTTGTACGTGTAGATGTGGCAAGCCCACACACTTGTTCACATGCAAGTCCATAACGTCACATTTACAGAGCGTTAGCCCAAACAGCTCCGTATGTAAGTCGCAAGTTTGAACATGTTCTGACCCATGTCATCTTTCTTACTGTTGCGCCTTTGTTTGAACCAGAGAAGAAGGCGTTCCATGGTTTGTAGCTGCCCCCATAGCTATTTAAGTATAGCCAGGTTACAATCTTCTGCACAGTGTCTTGAACTAATGATGGTGTATCTGCAATGTGGGAAGAATGGAACGAAAGTTCATATTGTTAGATAATTGTAACACTTACTGAAAAACGTCATCAGCCTAACAGGTAATGAATGATCATGTCCCATCCCACAGTTCATTCTGACTTCAAGATCTAACGTCAGCCGGGGTCTCGTTCTACGAAGTGTTCGTAGCGTTTCGACCCGTCGTAACTCAATACTTTATCGTTGTGTGTTGAATGACATGGGGCTACTAACGCTTTGTAGTCACGGTCACCTGTTTGTGGGAAATGTATGTGTTTTGTGACGTGCTCAACCGTGGCACCGCTTCCTTCTGCAGGAACCCAGTTACACCATTGTATAATAGTGACTGATATGCACATTACTACTCTGAATTCTGGGTTCGGCAAACCTATAGTGATTTCTTTCTTGAAGCCTTATCTATTGACAGAGAGCACTCGTGGAGGTGGAGTGAATGCCCTGTGTGGACTATTTGTATATCATAGTGCCATTGAAGCTTCTGACTGTATGTGTGGCATTAAACGTTAGCTTGCCCTGCTCATACTTGTTTCTTAACAGGAAGCCTAGATTTAATTGGATGTTTGCTGACAACGGTTCACGTCAAGAAGAGAAACTACTTTTACTAAGGTAAGAAACGTGACGTAATGGCATCTGGTTACGTGGTTTACGTTTTTGAGGATATAGGATCGCGAACATTTACTGATTTCTGTTGACAGATAGTGTACATGAATGTCACTGTCGAGGTTAATGAACAGCGATATTTGCACCTACCTTTATCCCAGATAATCTGCCCTGTGTGCTGATCTTCAGTTGCCCAAATAGTTAGAAGTGCATTTAGAGCCATGGAGCTGGTGAAAATACGGTCTTCCGCATTGTTCTACAATTAAACATCTCCATAGAAGAAGTAAACAAATCATTGCCTATCAAATCAGTATTATGTCTGCACTTGATAAATACTCCGACCTTCGTTGTGAACTTCAAAACCTTCTAAAGATTTGAAACCAGTCTAAGAACTGGTAATTATGCAGTTCCACCATGTTTCGAATAAAACATACCATATGGTGACGGAGAATTATAATGGAATAAATTATGGAAACAAGGGTCCAAAATACCACTCATGAAAAGTCACATAAATGCTTTCATTGAATGTCCTTTTTGAAAATGGAACAGAAACGAACTCGATGCAATCTCCGTTGAAAGATACGTATGATGTTAATGTTTACTTGAAGCTAGTTGGCCATGCTGCTTTCTCTAATCATGTCAACGATTTGTTTTGTGAATGTACATGCACGAGTGAGCAATGTTAATGTACACATTATTCTCTATTTCTCAAGCCCTGCTTGAGTCGACTAACGGGATCGGGTGGTCAAGCTACCATACCCACCTCTAGTCCAGCCCCATTCGACATTCCTTTAGGCGTGTTCTACACTACATGTAGTATTACCCCAGTGCTACCTTCAAGTCCAGAACAATCGCCATCTCATCAGTCCACTACCAATCGACATACCTTCAAGTCCAGTACCACTTAACACACCTTTACTTCAGTGCCACTCGACATATCATTCGACATACCTTCACTCCAGTACTATTTGGAATACCTTTAGTCTAATATCAGTCGACATTATTATTCAAGAACTTATCGAGTGGACAGTTGATGGAAAACTGCGCGGTTGAGTAGACTGGTGGTTGAGGCATTCATTCATCCGGGTTCGAGTCCCCGCAACGTATGAAACCCATGTCAAGTGTCCCGAACCTTCATATTACTGGGACATTGCTGTCACGTAATGTGGCGAGTATTACCACAGACTTGTGTTCGTATGTAATGTCGCCGTCACCGATGAAGTCATCGTAGTAGACGGTGTCCAAACCTGACTGGGATTCAGACTTCCGCTGGTCCAGGATCCAAGGCGAAGCGTAGGTCCGCAGCACCTGTTTAAAGTCCTTCAGAACCTGGTCCATTCCCTTCAGTTTAAAGAAATGCAATGCATTATAAGGTTGTATGTTTAAAATGGTATCATAATGTGATTACATGAAATAATGTGAAATAATCAAATATAATCGGTTTCAGGAGAGCAATTTAATCAACAGCTCAATCTCAAAGTGGACCGCTGCTCTTTACTATGAAGTTGCTGAGAGAGTGGCGCCGCATTGAACAATATTCCGGATAAGTCACAACGTCAGCGTGTTTGGAAAGCCGGAAGTGGTGCAGGTTTTAACCGTTCGTCATTGTGGTCACATAGACAAACAGAACACGATCTGGAATTCACATATATGTATTTTACAAAATGCTGTCATTGTGATAGTGGCACGGGGTGCATTTTGGAGCCTTCAGGACCATATTGAAAGTGCCGCTCAAACAAGCCTTAAGGACCACTTACACTTGTCTGTAGTATTTAGCAGTTATCCATACTTGTTTTGGGGATCCTCACCCGAATACAAATAATCGTTTTGTAGCAAATACACTGGAACTACGCTCATGCGCATCAGTAACCGTTCATGCATTTGCAACCGAGTTTTGCGGGATAAACGTTAGTATGGAATCGGGCCTTTTGAGATGTCATATTTCGATCCCCGTGGAATTCTCTGTTTGCACGTCTGTACAAGAGAGACGTGTGGATACGTGTGGAATCCTTGACGGACAGGTGTAAACGTAGAAACGGATGTGTGTCAAGAATACGGATTCGCAGCGAAAAGAAGATTAATACTAGTCTAATACGACTGAAACACCTGGGCCCTCAGAACTGTGGTACCAAAGATAGATTAACAGAGTTGTATATATTTGTACTGGAGTAGCCTATGCAACGTCACCTTGTGAGGCAGCGATCCCGTCCTGTCCAGGGTTTCCTGGAGTTTGTTGTACGTCCTGGCCACAAACCAGTAGAACTCAATGACTGGTGGATAGTATGTCAACGCCAGATCAACACGATCGGAGAAATTAGTCTGGATTTGGAAAGCGAGCATTCGTGTTGTGTCGTTATAGATATGCTGCAATGTCAACACAAAGCATATATTACCCAAGCGGTTTGTCACAAATACAGAGCAAGTGCGTATATGGGTTATCCCAAAACAGGCTTCGCTGTAGTCACCATGCATGGAAATGATTTGCTGATATATGTGGCGTCCCAAGTAGATATCATGGCCCCGTTTCAGAAAGCGCTACGTACGGCTATCGTAAATCAGTGTTAAAGTATGGGAGCAACGATCACCGTATTATCAATTATCACATGTGTTGAAAATTTAATTCAATTACTTATTTTACAGCTTATTATAATTTTATTTCATCCAGAAGTTGCTCTGTACACTCACTATCGGAATATCTACCACATGGTGTTGCTCTATACTTTCACTCTCCGGATATCTACCACATGGTGTTGCTCTATGCTTTCACCCTCCGGATATCTACCACATGGTGTTGCTCTATGCTTTCACCCTCCGGATATCTACCACATGGTGTTGCTCTATGCTTTCACTCTCCGGATATCTACCACATGGTGTTGCTCTATGCTTTCACTCTCCGGATATCTACCACATGGTGTTGCTCTATGCTTTCACTCTCCGGATATCTACCACATGGTGTTGCTCTATGCTTTCACTCTCCGGATATCTACCACATGGTGTTGCTCTATGCTTTCACTCTCGGGATATCTACCACATGGTGTTGCTCTATGCTTTCACTCTACGGATATCTACCACATGGTGTTGCTCTATACTTTCACTCTCGGGATATCTACCACATGGTGTTGCTCTATACTTTCACTCTCGGGATATCTACCACATCACGTTGCTTTGTAGTCTCACTATCCGGATATCTACCACATGGTGGTACTCTGTACTCTCACTAACGGGATCTCTGTAACAGAAGGTGTGGACCACGCTGTTAGTGTCGGGTACCGAACATAGAATGTAGGATTATAGAGTTATATCTACCAGAATATCTGTGTCATCCAACAAGGAGGGTTCGAGAACGCCACTGATGATGCCAGCTGTTACAGCGTACATGAAGTTAGCAGATACCGTGACGTCCACGTTGTTCACATTGAACGGCATCATCACCCCCTTTGCAAACCAGGTCCGAACTTCGTCCGTGTCCTGGATCTAGTACAGAAATCAGAAACATATTATTTTATTTATCATGGGTATTTTCTTTTTCTTTGTGTATGTGTGTATGCGTGCATATTACTAGGATCATAATTTTTTTTAATATACATTTATATTGAAACGGACTTAATGTGTACTCCACTCACCCACGTGGTTACAAGGGCGACGTCGTTGCCAGCCAGCTTCTCCCGGGCCAGCCACTTCCGCAGGTAGACGTACGATCGGGAATCGATCGTGTTGACTCGCTGATCTCCGGATAATGGCCTGTGCAAACACACGGAAACGTTATCGTACAGGAAAGTACGTTTATAACGATCACACTTATACCGAACTGACAGAAGCAGTGGCTTGTTTTGTTTGTTTAATTGTCTTGGTCTTTGTTGTTGTTGTATTTTCAGTTGAAATGACTATATAACGAAATGAGATTTTATGGAACTAAAAAGTGTGGTCCCCTTGAGTTGGTTCTACCCGGACTTGAATGTAACATGCAACTGAAGCACATAAGATCATCACATCATTTTTCCCCATCTTTTGAAGTGCCATTTTTCTATCCCTTCTGTTCATTCATAGGTTAAGTGTGCATCAAAATATATGGCTATTGTTGTAAATGTATCATCAACACATACATAGACACACATACATACACACATACGTACATACATACAAACATACATACATACATACATACATACATACATACATACATACATACATACATACATACATACATACATACATACATACATACATACATACATACATACATACATACATACATACATACATACATACATACATACTAAAGAAACAACTATTGAAGACATTATGAGCAAATCAGTTTGGTATAACAATTCCATATAAAAGCCCATATATATTGCACAGTGTCATGAAGAGGGTATAACATTTCTGAATGATTTTATTAATGGACATGGTAAAATGATCACATCATAGTTCCATCATGACATTATGGAGCTCACGTCAGAAAAGGTATAGTTCTGGTTGCTGTTACATTTTGGAGTATATTATATATACACATGAATAAAGCAATTGGGTGCATTTTACAGTTCTTAAGCACAGTTTCAAAACTGTCTGTTATTAACTGTTCCTGTCTGTGTGTATTCCACATGCAACATATGGTATATTTATCTCAGTTATAACATGCATTACATTTGATGACTTTCTAAAAGCCAGTGTGTATCTATGGATTTCACATATTAGGAGATTTGTAAACCAACAATGCGTTGTATTCATGGAAGCCTATCAGTTTCGTTTAGCACTGCGTTACAAGCTGAAAACTCGGTTGTCCGTGCATATATATGTGTGAGCATTACGGGTCGAAGCAATCGGAACAAATTGATGTATATTACATTATGGGTGTACCTGTCAGAGGGGATGGCTTAGTGTGAATTAGCAGATCGTTATTACATGTCATGTAACCGTTTGTATGGGAAAAAATGTGAATAGACAAATAGAAACATGAATATATTTCTGATACGAATACACAATGCCATTTAGAAAGTGCTCAAATGTAGAAACGCGTTTATACTTGGTATTACGTTATCTTAGTATAGAACATATTTTATTACTTTATGTCTTGAGTCCCATCCGGAATTCGCGCTTACACTCTCCCTGTACGTCCTAAATGGATTCAAATCAAAACGCACTAGAATGTGGACTCGTATAATCCCAGATATTCAACCTGTGGCATATTTCGGGTTCAAATATAGGATACAAATTGTAGCCCATCAAGAGCGGATCATTGAACAGATGAATGGTGTACTAAAGGTGTTACAGAGGTGTTACATACTGGCATATTGGTGGAAACCGCTTATGTGTGCACAAACATCTTATACACAGTGTTCACCTGCAAGTGATCAAATGGAAGACCTATTATGTGTTGGCACGCTGATGCATACATTGAACCTATACACAAGCATGTAAAGGCTACGATGGTACCTGTAGGCATAACGCTTTAGAGCATCAAATACAGATGTCAGGTTTGGGTTCTGGGACATCCACAAGTCAGAGGCCTCTGGGAAGGTTTGAGACATTTCCTTCAGCATTGAACCCAGACCAATATTGAGAAACGTGTCATCAAAATCTGGTGGCACGTGAAACACCGACATGTACCCGTCTCTGAAAGGAATGGGGAGCGTAATCAATAACGTAATGGTTTCTCCAAGAGTGAGTGAGTGAGTATCGTTTTACTCCGCCGTTAGCTCTATTCCAGCAATACCACGGCGGGGGACACGAGAAATGGGCTTCACACATTGTACCCATGCTTGGAATCGAACCCGGGTTTCCGGCATGTCGAGCCAACAAGGCTACCCCACCGTCCTGGTTTCTCCAAGAAGATGTTTCAGCGTTTTATAGACTTGGAGTGTCAAATAAAAGATAAACAACAGAGTTAAACTAAATGGAATGTGTTCTATCGCTGATATTAAAGATGACATTGAATAAATGGTTATGTATATAGTACGTATAGGAGGACATTACCTAGATCTCATGAGCCGTACCATAATGTATTCTATGTCCTTCAGACCAAGTTTCTCCAGCTCAGCATACGTCCAGTTCAAAGGCAGATATTTTGTCGCTTCTATAAGATCCACTAAGTTTCGAGGACTGCTGTCCCACGTCTTTAAGGTTTCATTATAGACTTGTGGCCAGAACGTCATCAACGAGTTATTGAAAGCAAGGTTTTTGTCACGATGATCCTTTATGGCGACAAGACCGGCGTTGAGCCCCGCCAGATTGTAATCCGTCATGTCCCCATATTTACTAAACTCTGCAAGAATCTCCATCACATACGCTGTGGCAAACATGTTGTTGTCGAACACACCAAACAGCTGTCTGAACAGTGCCAGGTCAGGGACACCATGGAAGTACTGCTTCACATAACTTGGCCAGACCCCCCTTGTCTTCGGCCCATTCAAGTAGAGGCACGTATTTCTTGTCCTTCTTTACCTGGGCATTTTCCACAAGATCTCTCATGACTCGTATAGAACTTTCTATCTCTTGCTTAGTAGGGGAGGCGGACACACCGACCAGCGTCAGTAATAACCAGCATAACATTAGGACAGCCATGATGTATTGTGAAGGCTGACACTATGGTGAACGATAGTTTTTTGGGAATATATAATGTATGACACACGAAAGCCGATGTGAACAAGGGACAGGTGCGCATATGTTTATCTCTTAGAGGGGCACGTTTTGGGTCATGGCTGTAGCTGCTTAGGTCATCAATAAATGTCTGGGTCGTGAATCATGTTACCATGAACATGCACATGCGAACTTATGGGACAAATGGGGCATAGTGAGTGAGCAAGTTTGGTTTTACGCCGATTTTAGCAATATTTCAGCAATCAGTCAACGAGTATATTTTAAAACCTGACTAATTCCGTAAAAGGTACGGTGTGTGAAATGAAATATATATTTCAAACACGATTGTTTTTAATTAATTTCAGATGCCAAAAATAACAATGATGAAGAATAAGTTATTCCCATGTTCACTAAGTCTTTATCCATAGCGAACTTTGACCTTAGACTGACTCGAGCGTGATGATTAAACATCCAATTTGATAGTAAGTGCATATGCATGTACTGTATTGACCACAACGGTTTACTAGGTGGTATGCTATTTTTTCTTGATTGCTTCAAACAATGCAATCTATTTGTTTCGTCCATAGGCAGGTAGTCTAAGAGTGATACAGTTGCCTACAGGGATGTGTAAAACTAGAGGTTGATGTAATGAACAACAGTTAATGTTGTTGGTGGGCCTTGACATACAGTTAGTCCTGCCACGGACTGTCAACACAAGACACATATTTGGTGGTGTATAGCTGTATAGACTCGTGGTTGAAGTGTTCGCTGATAATGCTGAATACATCGCTAAGAGAGTGTGTGGTTGTATACGAATCATGGAATCAGGAGCTACAACCCAACCCAATGCACACATCACTCACTTTATATAGCAAATATGGAATACTGAGGATGTTTCAACCTGGCATCCACACTGAAGTCCTGTCACTACTACACAGTCTGCATACAAAATGACTTGGCGGTGTTGGGCGTGAACATATATTCTAATTATAACATGTTTCAAAAGATCATAAGTCTGTTCAAATATCAAATGTACCTAATAGTAAGGACTTGCTCTAAATTCTGAAAAAGACACCTGCGTACATACTCGATCAGGTGTTTCCTCTTATCTTATCAAGCAATGTTTTCGAGGCTTACCACATTAATAGAGACGCATTTAGATATATTTGAACAGTACAACATGGTGCTACAGAAAATCATATTGTTTTTGTTGATTCCAATCGTTACAAGCGATGGGCTTCCATTTGACCTACAGTCGCTGCAAATGGCGATTGACACCTTGACGTTGCAGGTTATGGAACTTCAGAGTACCGAAAACAAGGCACTTCTTTCCTCCATTTAGATGGGATGAAGAACAAGGAATGTGGCCAAGTGATGTCAAGCTAAACTTCCACGGTTACCCAGAAAATGCATTGTTCAGAGACCTTTTCGGGATATTCGACAACAATATGTTCGCGACCACCTACATTATGGCTTGCCTGATTGAAGGACGGCGGTATATCAACAGCACCACGTATGGACCGACACATGAAGAAATGACCAATGGTTTAAAATGCCATTAAAACCATCATGATATGAACGTGAACTATTCCAACTCACTGATGACCTTCTGGCCTCAGACATACAACGATACTCTTGGAGCTTACAACAGTTACCCAGTCAACCTCAATGACCTCATCAGAATGACTGACGCCATGCCACTGAATGCAACGTATGCGTTTCTCGAGAAGCTGGGTCTAAAAAATGTTGAGGGGATCATCAAAGTCTTAATGGAAATCAGGTCTGTATTAATTTTCTCAATTATAACACTTCGTAAATTGTTAATAAAGTACGATGGTAAGTAGGGAAATCTCTTGTGTGTATAGCGCATAGTCGTGTCCGGCCCCATAAGCCCAAACGTTTCAATTGGCACGCTTGAAACAACTTAGCAATATTCCAGCAATATCACGACAAGGGGACACCTGAAATGGGCTTTTCACATTGGGGAATCGAACCCGGGTCTTCGGCGTGACGAGCGAACGCCTTAACCACTATGCGACACACACACACACACACACACACACACACACACACACACACACACACACACACACACACACACACACACACACACACACACACACACACACACACACACACACACACACACACACAGAAACAACATGAAGCTGACATGCTGTCACAGAGGTTCAATGCTGTAGGGGCGTTGAATCATCATCATCATCATCATCATAATCATCACCATCATCATCATCATCATCATCATCACAGGCATTGCATATGTCAATGTAGACTTTATAGAAACTAGTTAGGGTGCTGTGGCAGACCAGTGAGTGGACAATAATACGTTGCGTACAGACCAGTGTCTCTCCAGAAAACAATTAACAAGTTGTCATTTAACAAGTTTTTCAGCATTCTGTGTACAGTGGCATGGTGGAGCACGGATAGTGAGGTCTTGTAAACGGCATTTGCAATCGACCGAACAGAATTAGTACTGGGTTTGAATCTAAGATTCACCTTGATTATGTTTCTGTGTTTGTTAGTTACATGCACCTACCCAATAGTTTCAACGAAGTTGTCAATGTCTGAGGCATGCTTAACGTTAACTTTCCTCCTTGTTGAAGTATAGGGCTGTAGATACCTTAGAGATACACGTCTACGGTGTCTTTCATTCTAGGAGTCCTGTACACAGTAAGAAGGACAGTTAAAAAACCCAAACTACTGTTCAAAGCGGATTTTAACCGAACCCACAAAGTTATTGCTTTGCTGTAGTCTGTGTTGTGCTCTCCATGAGACACAGAACTGCCTTGCCTTTTGTAAGCGTAACACGAGTTTGTATTCCTGTATTTTGTGACATAGACGCGGTTACACACAGGCGTTTCACATCCCCCCGGACTTCGATGACAGCTTCCTGAACATTGGTCTTGGTTCCATCTTGTCAGAGATGTCCCACCTGTACCCGACCTACGACAAGATGTGGAGAGCCACAACACCAATCTCACGTCTGTGTTCGACGCCCTTAAGCACTACGCCTACAGGTCAGTATGCTAGAGATGATACTTTTACGCACCTTAATAAGTGAATGACTCCTTGCTTGTGTGGACAAAGTGACAGCTCATACAGTGGAAGGTGGGTGTTTTATGCCCTGGGCCCACTTGCACAGAACGATCTTAGCGCTACAATTATTGTAAATCCATAAGATCGCGATCTTAGGCTTCGGCTACAATCGCCATCGACTTGCACAAAGCGATTGTAGGCTAAGATCGTTGTAAGTTACAATCAAACAATCGGACCAATTGTAAGGAGCTAAGATCATTGTAGTCTGTGACAAAATGGTGTTCAAGTTTCACGCAAATAATCAGCTTTACGTTTGGAGATTGCTTTTATATTGCATAAAACTGTACTGTATGATTCGCCTCGACACTTCAACACGGAGAATGCACAACCGATTTAACGTCGGATACATTGTTATTTGCTGTAGTGAACCACAGAACTACCGAGTCGATATCACAAAGTACTATTCCCACCCGATTCAATGTTGGAATAAGTGTGAAACAACATACCTTTTTGATGATGAAGGAAGGATACTAGCAAATGGTGTCCGCGTGCGAATAAACCATGGCCGTGACTTTTTCATTAACTCAAGAGCAGATAATTTTAGTTTATGGGCAAGATGGGAGTGGTTTCCCCTGGCCTATGCCGTTGCCGTAGAGTCTGTCATGCCCAATCGCAGAGCTCAAGATATTTTCTTTTCGGTGATGGAGTGATTTTGTCTTAGTTAATCATTAAAGTAATCAAAAATTAGTTAACGTGCACAATCAAGATTCAATTTTAATTTCACTTTTAGAAAAATATCTATCAACGCAATAGGGTCATATCATTAATATACTGTGAATGAGTATTTAACAACTGCTCTCTCGATATATTATTTGATATTCGTATTTCCCTGTCATGAATTCTTTACAACACTTCTGTAACCATCGCGATCTTAAATACATGCCGTCTTACAATCGCTCTAAGATCGGTTTTGTGCAAGTGGATTAGGGCAACTGTATGGTGATTGTAAAGTTGATTGTAAGGCCCTAAGATTGATTGTAACTAAGATTGCTCTGTGCAAGTGGGCCCTGGTCTGGTCATACTAAAATATGTTAATTGATGCTGTGCTATGTGTTGCTTCCCTGTTAGTCAACAGTCCAAATCAAGACAGGGAAACTTTCAATGTCCTTTGTATATTGCCATAATGTTATTGCGAATTAACTGTTGGTAACGTTTACCTGCTTATTACAAATAATGAACCTGTAAATGACCAAACTATTTTCATCATGAACCTTCTATTCTACGCAAATGCACACTGACAAAACAGAGTGATATCAGCTTGCCGACAATCGATATGAATAAATTATCACCATGCACGTACTCAAAGTCTTGATAGCAGTTCCCCTGAATGTGCAGGCCGTTCTCTGGGAACCAAAGGGTAAACACCATCGACCCCAGGACGTACTACTACTTGCGACAGTGGTTGCAGCAGGAGAAACAGGCCGGACACGATGTAGCCTTAGTGCCGACATGGGTATGTATTCATGGCTGTGAGAAGGGCGTAGAATGGTAACATCGATATCATATTAGAAATGTTATTATTACAGTCTTCTTTCTAAAACATATTTGGAACAAGGAGTCACGTTGTGTTACGTTAAAGGCGTTCACCAGTGTTGTTAATGTTATTGTACATGTAGGAGTATTATTTAGGTGAGAAATGTTGACACTTTACTGTGGAACTTATCAGGGACTGATAGCGGGTCGTGGGACATGTTGCATATGGTGGCCTCAGAAAGACACTGACATGAGATGGGCCGTAGCGTATTCCTCAGTAGTATATCAGGGATATGAGAAGCTAAACACACCAAAATCAGCTCCGCACAAATGCCACCCGTTTGAAAATAAGTGTGATGGCATTCAGCTTGTGGTATAGAAGACAGCACGAAATATAAGTTTACAAATTCATTCATGCGCACTTAAAAACACGCGAATCCCATCGAAATCGCCCAAACACAGCTGGCATATAAATCAGCCTGTACTGAAGGTGTCCTGTGAATTCTCCTTGTTTATAGTCTCTGATTTGGTCTATAGTACGTGCTGCATGTGTACATGAACTATCGTAGCCGTGGCATATGTACAGCATACTGATGCACGTACGACGTACGCCAAGAATCGTGTGAAGCGTCCATAATATCATGCATTCCTGCAAATCCTAGTCCACAATGACAGTCTGGAGCAATCGCTAAATTCTCATGTTCAGCAAAGTTCGAATCATAATTAAAGCATTCTGGTATTGATGTTATGTATTTAGTTTGTTTTTGTTGAAGTTTTTATCACTGCACACAGATCCAGGACACTGACGAGGTACGCATTTGGTTCGACAAGGGAGTCATGATGCCATTTAACGTCAACAACATTGACGTCACTGTGTGTGCCAACTTCATATTTGGTGTCACCAATGGAATCATTAATGGGCTCTTTCAACCATCGCTGTTGGATGATCCCGAAATAATGGTCAGTCAATAAACACCTCAACACAGAGATGGTGAATGAATTGTTAACGCATTAAATAAAACTAATCATGTATGGTGACTGTTTATAAAGAGCCCGTTTCCCCGGATACCAAAGTAAAATATCACAGAGAATATGACTAAAGAATAAAAGCACATTTACATTGAAAAGCTAATAAAAAATTACAATCCCTCATAATGTGTGCGCATTTCGTTTTGCGTTGTGCGTCTATGTTTGGTTCAGATGAAGTGGCGGGTTTCAATCATTACGATACATATTTGATAGGAAGTTTGTCATTTGTCAATTCATGTAGCTATGCATATTTGGGAGTACATATTTCATAATTTGGTATATGGCTGTAGACTAAAGGTTCAAGCTTTAAATCGTCACGCCGAAGACCCGGATTCGATTCCCCACATGGGTACAATGTGTAAAGTCCATTTATCGTGTCCCCCGCCGTGATATTGGTGCAATGTTGTTAAAAGCGACATTAAACTAAATCCGCCGACTCGTAGGAGAATTGCCCAAATCGTTGGGTCGACGTCATGATCTATCTTAGATGACCTGTCGCGGTTGAAGTGCATGTGTTAACAAGTCGCTCAAATGCCACAATTCGCTTTTTATATGCCTCAAAACCGATGATCGTGAGTTTCAAGATCTATTTTGTCAATATGCCTTACATTCACAAGCATCCATGTGTTTGTGGGTTTCGTAAAGGTCTGCGACCTTCATCACTTCGAAATCACTTCCACAAGAATCTGTAAAGAGCTTAAGCACATGGACTTTGTACTGCTCAAAGCGGCGCAAAATACCAGTCTCCAGATAATTTATTGTCAAATTATAAATCATTTGTCAATAGGACGACACCAAGATAGTCATAGTTGTCAATGCACAATGAGTGTAAGGTGTTCTTCCTTTCAGCAAATCTATAATGATACATCTCGGATGATCACTTTCCAAGTCCAGACCAACTTCTCTGACCGAGCAGACCTGGCGTTGACGTACTACCCCTCTGTCACTGAGTTCTACTGGTTTGTGGCCAGGACGTACAACAAACTCCAGGAAACCCTGGACAGGACAGGATCGCTGCCTCACAAGGTGAGGGTATAACCACATTTGTTTAAGAGACCTAACAGTGGCACTGTCATGTTGAAAATTTGCGATCAGAGGATTACAGACTTAGGCTGACATTCTCTTTGATTGGTAAAGACTGCAATCATGTTGATGCAAACCTCTGTTCAAAATATAAAGGCTCATCGACAAGCAAGCAAGCTGTATTAAGATTTGGGAAATTGCCAGACAAAGGTTGTACGATACACAACGCAATATAAAGGTTATGGAAGTAGATGAACGCACGACCTGCGACGATATCACGAAACGCCTCTGTTGTAGGGAATGGAACAGGTGCTTGTGGAGTTCAAGCGTGTACTGAGAACATACGCTAGCCCCAGGGTTGTGGCTCAAGGCCACTCAGGTTCTCATGACGGCTATGACGTCATCTACTATGACGACTTCATTGGCAATGCAGACAAAACATATGAAAATCAAAGTGTGGTAAGTTTATGCGTTGTTATGAGGAGATATTATGAAGTATTGAAGGAGTTTTCTTTTACATCACTTATCGATTATACGATTGAAGACCAAAGAACGCCTTCGCCTTGACGGGCTCCATAACCTCTCGGCTATACTATCGCTCCTATAATATGAATGGAGGCGGCGGTAGCCCAGTGGTTAAAGCATTTGCTAGTCACGTCGTAGACCCGGGCTCGATTCCCCAGATGGGTACAATGTGTGAAGCCCAATTCTGGCGTCCCACGCTGTGATTTTAGTAAACTCACTCACTCACTCACTATAATACAAATGAAGTGATCAACAATTGCATTTGTGTTTTACATATGGATTCAGCATTTTCCAACTGGTACATCTTCGTTGAGGGATTTATTGAATAGTAAATAGAACATATCTGTGAATTAGGATAAAATTACTGACATCAGGGTCTCAGAAAGCTACCTCGGTAGACGGAGGTTAGCACTTTATAACATCTACTTCTGAACATTACACAACTATGTTTTGCAGAACAACGCAGAGGACCGCATATTCACGACCTCCATGGCCCTGAACGCCCTACTGACCACCTGGACAACACAAGACCAGAATAGCGAGAAGGTCATCTGGGATAAAGGTAGAGACTCACAGTATCCTGGATGTCTTTCTGACAAACATTTTGTGTAAGACCTGAAGCGTGAACGTTGAGGAAGTGACACTTAATCTGCTTTCGACTCTAACATCTCACAGACATCTAGAACGTCACATTTCTCTCCGATGGTGTAAAATGAAGTGCAAATACTTAGGCGGATTGAAACTTAGATCCTGTTCAGTCTTCATTTGTTTTATTGCCGATGTGACGTTAAACAATAACTCACTCACTCACTCACTCTTAATTTGTTTTGCGTTAAAACACTAAATAACTCGGCTTTCTACCGAAACATGGAATGTAGTTGCATACTTAATATTAATATATATAACATTGCATTTTTAATACGAAAAAGGGTTTGTTCTAAATCTATTTACCTCTATTGTGTCAAACGGCGAGAGATCACACACGCGTGAACACTAAGGGGCATAACTGCGCCATGTTAAGCAGTAGGTGAGCAGTAGATACGGACAGTATATTTCCGAGATGTTTTAATTACGAGGACCCAAACTATTCCAATACAAAGATCCACATTGTAACCAGATGCATTTAGGAAGAATCTCGAATTATGAGAATGGATGAAACGTAGTACATAAGAAAGGACTGACTGACTGACTGAGTTTGGTTTTACGCCGCTTTTAGCAATATTCCAGCAACATCACGGCGGGGACACCAGAAATGGGCTTCACCCATTGTACCCATGTAGGGATTCGAACCCGGGTCTTCGGCGTGACGAACCAACGCTTTAACCACTAGGCTACCCACCACCCACATAAGAAAGGAAGTAATAAAGGAAGAAAAGGATAAAGGATGGCGCTATCTGTTATATATATTAGATTCTCATATATGTTTTTCATTATACATAGATACACCTGCTGATGTAAAGACTACAGTTGAAAGAATCGTCACCTGGTTGTATTATTTCGGTTTGTTTGCTGGGTTCGAACCGTGGAATGCATTTTTCTCCGGCTCCTACAAGGGAGTTACGAATGCGTATACATTTTGAAATGATTACAATCCAATTACATAGTTCCTAGCAGTTTAGTAGGGTGTTAGTACATCGTAGTCGGGCGACAATAGTACTCAGTAGAGCACCATTTGTCGTAAGGTCTAATAAATTGGCGGAAATACTGCTACCACTTGCTAAAGCCCTACTGAAAGGATGTTTACACATAATCGTGGTCTAATGATATGCTAAAATCCAAAACATCAAAACATAATTCAGGAATTTATATCTCTGTACGTTTTGAAAGCATAGCTGCGTTCCTGTCGTACAATCCTGAAAGGGCGGTGGGGTAGCCTGGAAGCCTGGAAGACCAGGTTTGATTCCCAACATGGGTAAATGTGTGGAGCCTATTCCTGGTGTCCTCCGCTGTGATATTGCTGGAATATTGCCACAAGCGGCGTACAACTACAATCACCCATTCAGCCGTGAACGATATGGACATGGTTTGAGAAGTCTCTGGATCAGGCAGGGCATGTGATTTCCTGGTGGGTGGAGTATGATGTCTGAGAAGAGGTTGCAGAGCGTTGCTAAACGTTGGCACTGTACTTCACCGTCAACTAATTTTAACAAGTAGATGGCTGGGGGCATATAGGGTTACCCTCCGTGTCCGTCCGTCCGTACGTCCGTACGAAACAGGAAATGTACTCTATCCACATTTCCACAAAAAACGCTCTGTGGAATTCAATGAACTTATACATGGGCTTTCTTGTGACTCTAATAGTGTACATCTCATATTTTGTTTTGTATTTTATTGTTATTTTGTAAGTTTAGAGACATTTGAACTTACATAAAGTTTGTTTGAATATCTCTCTGAATATATCTCCACAAAGCTGCTCAACAGAGTTGATTGAGCTTCTACGTGTGTTTCATTGGGAGTCTAAAGGTGTGCATCTCATACCTTGTTCATCCAATTTCTTAATTTTTTGTCACTTCTACAGATGTTTGAACTTAGTTGAATTTGGTTCTATCCTGTTTGTCCCATACAACAGGGGTGTACTTTATCCACTTCTCCTCAGAAACCCACTGCACAAAACTCATTTAGCTTACATATGTCTTTTATAGAGACTCTAAAGGTGTGCATCTCATATTTTGTTTTGTATTTTATAGGTTTTTGTATGTTTTGAGACATTTTGAACTCAGATACATTTTGTTGAATTTCTTTCTGATGATAGTGAAATAGGGATTAAGTCTATCCACCTCTCCACAAAAACTGCTCAATAGAATTGATTAAGCTTATACATGTGTGTTATTGGGACTCGAAAGGTATGCATCTCATAGTTGCATAGATGTTTTTTTAACTTGTTCGTGAATTTTGTTCAATTATTGATCTTTATATGATAATAGGTTGTATTGAACCTTCATGATATAGGTTGAATTGTATTGTGATAAGTTCATTGTGACATACATTTACAAATAAGTATTTACCTTTGACACTTTGGATATGTTTATTTTAAAATCAACCATGATATTTATTTAGTAGAAATTAAACACCAGAGCACACACAGTGTAGGGAACTCTTACTACAGCAGCGGGGGCATCCGTGTCCCTGGACACATTTTTTTCTTGTTTACCTTTCAGAATGACACATCATACATATTTTCCAAATTGAATATAAATGTACACAAAGCATGATTTTGAATTTTTTTCACAAAGATAGAGGTGTCTAAGAAAGCAAAGTACAGGTTGTTAAGATGAGGACATTTCTTTTAAGTTGGCCATTGCTGTTGTTGACGTCGACGATGTCTTACGTAGATTTATTTTACATTCATTACTGAAGTCGGGTCATGTTTTTAATAATTTGTGTTTTCTAACTATTGTTAATGAACCCGATTATTTATTTGCATAATAACATTTCTGCTTAATAAAAAGAACATAATGATAAGTTAGAATAAAAGACTCTTTGAAACAATATAAAAATGAGGTTTCCTTACTCCCTGATTGTAGAGGATCTATGTCCTATTCTGTCGGTGATCAGCTGTTCAAATATTTCCAACCTCATAGAGACACGTGGCTGTCGTTGCACGAGGAGTATGATTCGTAAAATCCCTTAAATCCAGCCATTCCACAAAGCATCCTCACAAGGCATGACAACGGTGTCTCTCCATTGCTACAGAGCCGTACCACGTGTCAGACTTACGCTAACATTGGAATAACTCAAGCAAATAAGTTAATCTTAATTCAACGTCGCTCTGAGCAGTATTCCAATGATATCGCGGCATGTCAGTTAAATTTTGGAGGAAGGGACCAAATGATGTTCTTAGGTGTCAGATGTCTTCGGTCTCGCCCAAGGGACGCAACTCTGCATAGCCTGGCGTCTCAGGCCACTGAGCAGCTCGTGTGCAAGCTTAACATGTCCATTTACCAATAACAGTTCGAGGTTATGCAAACAGGTTTATTGGTAGGTGGATTAAATATACCACTGTTCTCATAACATGCTTTCGGCAGAGTTGTTTTAGGAGTATTTTTATATGGAGTTTCATAGATATTATTTAGATTACAGGTGACATAATAATTATGAATTTGTCGTGTTTGGCATGTGCTTCCATCTCTATTAAACACATTGTTTGTTAGTTCAGCCTCGAAAAAAAGGGATCCAGGTTGGATTCCTCACATGAAATACAGTGTGAAGCCCATTTCTGATGTCCCCGGCGTGATAGTATGGAATATTGCTAACAGCGGCGTTGAACTAAACTCAATCACTTAATATACTCACTCTGAACCGACTGGAGCAATGTAATTTGACCAGGATAAACGGACCGAAAATTCACAAGGCGAAATATATACAAGGTGTCGAGGATTAATCCATAAAATAATAGTCCGAGTATGAGATGAAACAGAGAATGCTACCATACAATCACTGTCTTCACCAGCTACACCCTTCTTTTGTTTCCTTCTTGTCCTCGGACGCCTGCACCTATGTCATCCAGACGCAGACACTGGGGATGGACGATGGGATATTTGTGTCGCAAAGGTGTCACATTCACAAGATCCGTCAAAGAAATCAGTGAAACTTAATTTAACGTCGCTTTGAGCAGTACTCAATGATATCACGGTTCAAGATGATTTTAAGGGTCACCCATTTTGTTCTGGGGAGGTAGAGGTGAATGGGGGCGGGGCGGTGGAGGGAGGGTTAATCAAGTTTGTACCCAAAAATATGTTATGAGTATGCTTAAAAATTATGGGAAGGGGGGACGGTGATGGCATATTTGTGTCTCAACTGTACAGTTGGACTAATAGATATGCGAATAGTTCATTCTAATTTGACATGAGAATGAATAGTTTTATGTTGCGAGTTCAATACACATGCTATAATAATGTAAGTTATATTACATGCATTAGTCGAGTACATGTATGTTTACTTAATTGCTTGTTGTTTATCAGCGTTTGGCTGTACGTCAGCATCCTGTAAGTAATCGAACATGGGCCAAATAATCCAGCGATTGCTACAATAGGAAATATCCAAAAATGTACAATGCTGAACTTTCACCAGTCACCAAGCTTGACCTTGAGATCAAGGTCACATTTTACCGGTTTTGATTGCCTGTGTCAAATTCAAACCCGAACTCTGATGGAGCGTGTATGTTATATGTCTCAGAGATTGTGAATAAACTCTACATTGTAATTGCAGACGGAATCATTTCTGTATCCGATGAACCGACTGGAACTGTTCAACGGCACAAGAGTCAACACCACTCTTCATGCCAATGGTCATATCATTATGGGAGTTGAAGACGTCATACCAGAAGAGGAATACCAAGAAAAGATGAAGCATATCTGGGGTCGCTACCACACACCAACCGTCTTTCACGGCTACAACGCCAACGCCGAGTTCTTCCCCTTCTGGTCCTCGGACGCCTACACCTACGTCATCCAGATGCTGGGACTAGGGAAGTACGCGAGGACGATGGATTATTAGTGTATGGAATGTACAGTCTGATTGATTAAATATTGCAACTGGTTAAGTTATGTCTGTTGAAGACATGTGCATTCACATTTCAATTGTCAGGTCACATATGTTGTCCTAACCAGTCAATAATAATGACGGATTAAATCTTGTCTGGATCCTGGACTGATTCTATTTGACAAAGATAAATAGAGATCAATAAATGTTTCACCATTTATGACATTCGTCGCGAATTAAATCCATTGCACGGGAATTAGCTGCAGATCTCTCAATCTACGAGACCACCAGTTGCTGAGGGATATTACACTTTAGCGCCCCAATCCACAAAGCGTTAGTAGCATTATTGTAAGCCAATAATTAAATGAGTTATGAAAAGAGCGTAACGTTACAAACGCTTTGTGGATCGGGAACCAGGTCTACAACGAGAGTTTGTTAACCAGGGCCTAGATTTCCGAAGCTCTCTTAGCGCTAAGATAGTCGTAAGTGCCATACATTAACATTAACTTACGACTATCTTAGAGCTAAGAGAGCTTCAAAATCTGGCTTGGCCCTGGGTCCCTTTCCTCAATGAGATCTTAGCGCTACGACATTCGTAAGTCTATGTTAAAGAATGGGAGTTACGATCATCATAGAGCTACGATCGTTTTGTGGAACGAGGCCCAGGGTCCCGATCAGCAAACCGTTCGTGGCATTAAGTCAGTCATAAGCCTATGATAAGCAATACAGTTACGACTGGTCGTACCGTTACGAACTATATGGGGAAGATGGATTCCTCCAATGATGCCGATCTGGAGTATCTAGTCACGACCTGATAGAACTGATAGTGTTTGATTGAGGGAATGATGTGGAGGAGTGAGGGGATGTCGGTGAGGGAGGACGAGAAGGGAGTGAGGGGATGACGGAAAAAGGGAGTGTGGGGATGGTGCGAAGGGAGTGAGGGGGTGACGGAGTCAGCGGATGATGGGTAGGGAGTGACGGCAGGATGGTGAAGGAGTAAGAGGAGGACGGGAAGGCAGTGAAGGGATGATAGTGAGGGAGTGAGGGGAGAACGGGAAGGGAGTGAAGGGATGACGTTAAAGGAGTAAGAAGAGGACGGGTTGGGAATGAAGGGATGCAGGTAAAGGAATGAGGGGATGATGGTGGGGGGTTAAGGGAATGACGGTGAAGGATTGAGGGGATGACAGGTAGGGAGTGAGGGGATGACGGTAAAGGAGTGAGGGGAGGACGGTGAAGGAGTGAGGGGACGATGGTGAAGGAGTGAGGGGAGGACGGTGGAGGTGTGAGGGGGAGGACAGTGGATGAGTGAGGGGATGACGGTGAAGAAGTGAGGGGATGACCGTGTAGGAGTGAGGGAGGATTGTGAAAAAGAGTGAGGGAGGGCGGTAAAGGAGGTGAGGGACGACGGTGAAGGAGTGAGGGGAGGACGATGGAGGAGTGAGGGGATGACGGTGAAGGAGTGAGGGGAGGACGGTGGAGGAGTGAGGGGAGGACGGTGAGGGAGTGAGGGGATGACGGTGGAGATGTGAGGGGAGGACGGTGAAGGAGTGGGGGGAGGACGGTGAGGGAGTGAGGGCAGGACGGTGAAGGAGTAAGAGGAGGATGGGAAGGGAGTGAGGGAAGGACGGTGGAGGAGTGAGGGAGGACGGTGAAGGAGGGAGGGGATGACGGGTAGAGAGTGAGAGGTTGATGGTTAACGAGTGAGGGGGTGACGGTTAGGGAGTGAGGGCAGGACGGTGACGGAGTGATTGGATGAAGGTGAGCAAAGGAGTGAAATAACGGGTGAGAATATGGATGAGTGAGGGATTGTGGGAGACGAATAGCAATTGATCAATCTTAAGAAAATATGAGTGGTGATTAAATCACAGTCACGTTGAGTGCAGTCAGTATTCCGACGGAGTAACTATGTTGAACAGAAACATTTACGAAACGTACTTCCTGTAACAACTCACGTAATCGACCTTTGTGTTTGCATGAACTGATCACGTGGGGCATGTGTTATCTTTGTCGGGCAAATCATTCTTATCCAGTTTACGAGGTTTACTTCCCTACAGATCAGGAATTAAGGTAAACCAATTGCACATGTTGAAGTTTTCGTTTTAAAATCGAAGGGCCGATAACACGAGGCTAATCATTAACCATTGAATATTGTGTAACTGGTCAGGATGTTGCCAAGACTTTGGTTTCATCTGCGAAAACAGGTGTGTTACTTGGAAATTGCAGTAACCGTCCGAAACTCCACTACTTTAGGCTATCGTGACACATCAAGATGTCACGAAACGCGATAATACTGAGATACTATACGAAAAGGGTAGAGAAACAAAACGTCACAGTATTCTCTCAGAACATAGTCATTGTCGCCCTTGTGATTGATCACAACAATAAAAAGTAGGAAATGTTATGCATGACAAATTATATGTTACAATGTGATGCTTCGGTGCAGATTCTTATACCCTTGTCAAGGAACATCGATGAGAAATCTCAATTTGAAACCAAATCTGTGACTGTTCCTGTAAAATTCTCCGTTGAGGTGTCAAGCCTTGATAAATACGACGTCCATTTATCTAACATGGGGAAAGGTGTTTAAAGGATTTGTTATCGTGTCTGCAAAGAGACACTCCTTGTCTAAATCGTAGATTATAATCCAGCTTGGAGGACGACGTGACCTAAGGCATATTGTTATTTTCTCTACGTATCTTAATTATATCTTCATGATTATCGCAATTTTACTCAATTGTCGAAGCGCATTCTTTACAATGAGTGATCGATGGTGACAAAATCTATAGCACATTCAGGTAAATAAATCGGCATGATGAATTTTGTGATTCTGGTGTCTCAAGGATCATATGTGATTTTTTAATTTTTAATGTATGTCTGTACTGTATGCATTTCATTGCAGACCCGTGAAGGTCCGGGTTAGATTATTGATCTTGCGCAGATCGATGCTCATGCTGTTGATCACTGGATTGTCTGGTCTAGACTCGATTATTAACAGGCCTCCACCATATAGCTGGAATATTGCTGAGTGCGGCGTAAAACTAAACTCACCCACTCACTCATTTAATTGTAAAGTACGTACTTGACACTTTAATATGCATTTTCTCTCCATAACGAAAGAAACGTTTTGTTTTAAATGCAAAGCATTAAGTGTTTATTTTGTCTGTTGCTTAACGGTGTAATTCCAGCTATTAGGCGGCCGAAACATTAAGCGCCTACTTTGGTTGACAACTCAAAGATATTCCCACGGCAGATAATATATATATGAACAGTATGCTTGTACTATAACGTTTATAAAAATATGCAGGTCTCCGTTTTAGCAATATCTAAAATGGTGTTCACATAAGACGTACACATAACATGGTACTATAAGCATCGATCTTCGCAAGTAGGATACGATCGCATGCATCAAAAGTGGGAACATATAAGTTCCGGGACACATACTTTGTGTGCTGGCAATTAGGTGACTGACTCTGAAGGTGTGGGTTCGAATCCTGGATGGGACTCAACCCAACAAAAGTACTAGAATATGTACCTTACTGAGAAAGCGTTATCCCAAATATAACACGTGTTACATTTGACCACTTTCTAAATGGCATTATGTTTGAACACGAATTGTAATTTCAAATGAATAACAAAATTTAAGCAAACGTTTCATGACCCAAATTCTGTCTGGAGACTTTTTCTTCTACTCACAGACAGACAGATATTTTATTAAGTCTCACCTCGTACATTGAAACATATATACAGTATATTAAAAGAAATTAACGAGCCATCCATTTAAGGTTATGAGAGACTGTAAAAAGCTATGTGGGCACACAACGTCTTTATACACAAATACAGGTGTGACCACAGCAAGTATTGGAGACAATCAAACGCTCATGCACGTGCCAGGCGACGTGACGTCATTGATAGTGGCCTATGGACTTGCAATGTGTTACTGCACGTGCAGCACGTGCAGCTGCAAACAACATGTGAAACTCATAAATTGCTGTCACTGTCGAAAGCTTGATCTTTGGTCAATCAAACGTTCACAAATTCACATGAAAAGTCACGTGCACAACATGATATCTGCATTGGTCCGGCGTTATCGAAACACTAATGACGTCGCCGACCACTCACGTTCTGGGCGTCCCCGAGTAACGTCGCCAAGACAGGACAGATGGATTCGGGTGATTCATCTCAGACACAGGTTCGAGACGGCAGTGACCACGTCGCAGACCATTCCAGGACTGCGCCGTATCCATCCCAAGACCGTCAGCAATCGCTTACGTCAGTATGGGATTCGACCACGACGCACAGCCATACGACCCGTTGTGAAACCGCCAAAGATGGTGTCGAAATCATGTTCGCCAACCTCGAATATGCTGGAGGAATGTTATGTTTACTGATGAACAGGTTCAACATTTCCCATAGTGACGGGCGCCAACGTGTCTACCGGTGTTTAAGGGAACGTTATGCACGCAACTGTATCATGGAGAGGAATCGTTTTGAAGGTGGCTCTGTCATGATTTGGGGTGGGATAACTCCACGCCGCAGAACCACTCTAGTAATTGTTCAGGGCAATCCCACCGGTGTTGGTTGCAGGGATCAGATTCTGATCATGAGGCCTGTGGCAGTTCCATATCTGCAACGTACTGGACCAGGATTGACATTTCAACAAGACAACGCTCGTCCTCACACGGCTAGGATTGCAATGGATTCTCCACCATAACAATGTCATGTTACTGCCCCGACCTGCAAATTCACCGGGTATCACCCCAACAGAGCACGTGTGGGGTGAAATGCAGCGCCGTTTGGGCTGTCTGTCCACATCCTTCAGATAAAGGTTGTGACTTGGCACGAGATTTGGAGTGGATATGGCAGGCCATTCCCTATCGCCACGAGCGACACGTGACATCAAATTCCGTTGAAAGTGCTTTGCTGCATGTTTATTTAGGGTTATTTTTACAACTTTTCAAATAACTTTTATTGTATGCAATTTTATGTTATGCACAGTTACTTTTTCCGTAGGTATATCTGCAGGATGGACAAAATTACGTCCATTCGCATGCAGTCAAGACATGCAACTCACTACAAACCTGGTTCCCGATCCATAACGCGTTCGTAACGGTTATGTTTGTCATAGGCTTATGGATGACTTAATGCTACGAATGGTTTGCAGATGGGAACCCTGGGCCCCGTTCCACAAAACGATCGTAGCGCTAAGATGAGAATACTTTAACATAGACTTACGACTGTCGTAGCGCTACGATCTCTTTGAGGAACGGGGCTCTGGTTAACAAACGCCCTTCCATAACTCTATACTACATTATTGGCTTACAAATTACCTAATGCTGCTAGCGCTTTGATGATTGGGCTCTAAATTTTAATAACCTTGAGCAACAGGTGGTCTCGTAGATTAAGAGATCTGCAACTAATTCCAGTGCAATAGATTTAATTCGCGACGAATGTCATAAATGGTGAAACATTTATTGATCTCTATTTATCTTTGTCAAATAGAATCAGTCCAGGATCCAGACAAGATTTAATCCGTCATTATTATTGACTGGTTAGGACAACATATGTGACCTGCTAATTGAAATGTGAATGCACATGTCTTCAACAGACATAACATAACCAGTTGCAATATTTAATCAATTAGACTGTACATTTCATACACTAATAATCCATCGTCCTCGCGTACTTCCCTAGTCCCAGCATCTGGATGACGTAGGTGTAGGCGTCCGAGGACCGAGGACTCGGCGGTGGCGTTATAGCCAGGAAAGACGGTGGGTGTGTGGTAGCGACTCCAGATATGCTTCATCTTTTCTTGGTATTCCTCTTCTGGTATGACGTCTTCAACTCCCATAATGACATGACCATTGGCATGAAGAGTGGTGTTGACTCTTGTGCCGTTGAACAGTTCCAGTCGGTTCATCGGATACAGATATATGTCCGTCTGCAATTGCGATAAACTATTTATTTACAATCTCTGAGACATATAACATCCACACTCCATGTGAGTCCGGGTTTGAATTTGACCCAAGGAATCAAACCCTGTAAAACGTGACCTTGATCTAAAGGTCAAGCTCGATGACTGGTGAAAACTCAGCATTGTACATTTTTTGGAAATTTCTCTAGCAATCACATGATTGTTTGGCCCAGATTCTATCATTTATAGGATGCTGACATTTAGCAAAAATAGTGATGAATGCGCTGTAAAACAAACAAATAAGTACTGTACTCGACTAACGCATGTGATATAACCTGGAAACTATACAACATGTCCTTAACTGATAACACTATTCACCCCCATGTCACATTAGAATATAACATTTACTTTATATGTAGCAGAATGTAAGGAATATCCATCCAGTATCAACAGGTAATGTGTATTGTCGCCGACTCTTTGTGAAACAGTTTAGAACAGAACGTACATTTCCACAAACACAATACATGTATTTTTAATATTTATCAGCTGATTAAACATTTGAGACACAAATATTCCATGAACAGTGGTATATTTAATCCACATACCAATAAACCTGTTTGCATAACCCCGAACTGTTATTGGTAAATGGACATGTTAAGCTTCTTGTACACGAGCGGCCCAGTGGCCTGAGACGCCAGGCTATGCAGAGTTGCGTCCCTTGGACAAGAGAGGCCGAGACATCTGACACCAAAGAACATCATTTGGTTCCTTCCTCCCACATTTAGCTGACATGCCGCGATATCATTGGAGTACTGCTCAGATCCACGTTGAATTAAGATTAACTTATTTGTTTGAGTTATATCAATGTTAGCATAAGTTTGACAAGTGGTACGTCTCTGTAGCAATGGGGAGACTCACGTTGCCCTACGTTGTGAGGATGTTGTGTGAAATAGCTGGATTTAAGGCATTTTACGAATCATACTCCTCGTGCAACGACAGCCACGTGTCATTATGAGGTTGGAAATATTTGAACAGCTGATCACCGACAGAATAGGACATAGATCCTCTACAATCAGGGAGTAAGCAAACCTCATTCTTATATTGTTTCAATGGGTTTTCTATTTTCTAACTTATCATTATGCTCTTTTTATTAAGCAGAAATGTTTTATGCAAATAAACAATCGGGTTCATTGATATTAGTTGGAAAACACAAATGATTAAAAACATGGCCCGATTTCAGTTATAAGTGTATGTAAATATCTTCAAATCTTGACATCTTCGACGTCAACCACAGTAATGGTCGAATTAAAAGAAATGTTGTCACCTTAACAACCTGTATTTTGCTTTCTCAGACACCTATATCGTTCATGCTTCCTGTACATTTATATTGGAAATATTTCTGATGTGTTATTTAAAAGGTAAAAAAGAACAAGAGATCACTTGTTGAAATTAGTTGATGGTTTAGTATAATGCCAACGTTTAGCAACGCCTGCAACCTCTTCTGAGACATCACACTCTTCCCACCAGGAAATCACTTGCCCTGCCTCGCCTGATCCAGAGACTTCTCAATATTAATCACGGCTGAATGGGCGATTGTAGTTTTACGCCTGTATTAACAATATTCCAGCAGTATCACGGCGGAGGACACCAGCAATAGGCTTCACACATTTACCATAGTAGTGAATCGAACCTGGGTCTTCCAGGATACCCCACCGCCCTTTCACGGTTGAAAGAAAAGAACACAAATGTTCTTTCAAAACGTAGAGAGATATATAGTTCTGAATTATGTTTTGATGTTTTTGAGTTCAATATATTATTAGACCAAGATTATGTGTAAACATCCTTTCAGTAGGGCTTCAGCAAGTGGTAGCAGTATTTCCGCCAATTTATTAGACCTTACGACAAATGGTGCTCTGCTGAGTACAAATGTCGCCCGGCTACGAAGTACCAACACCCTACTAAACAACTAGGAACTATATAATTGGCTTGTAATCATTTCAAAATGTATACGTACTGTAACTCCCTTGTAGGAGCCGGAGAAAAAAGCATTCCACGGTTCGAACCCAGCAAACAAACCGAAATAATACAACCAGGTGACGATTCTGTCAACTGTAGTCTTTACATCAGCGGGTGTATCTATGTATAATGAAAAACATATGAGAATCTAATATATATAACAGATAGCGCCATCCTTTTATCCTTTTATTCCTTTATTACTTCCTTTCTTATGTACTACGTTTCATCCATTCTCATTATTTGAGATTCTTCCTAAATGTATCTGGTTACAATGTGGATCTTTGTATTGGAATAGTTTGGGTCCTCGTAAATAGAACATCTCGGAAATATACTGTCCGTATCTACTGCTCACCTACTGATTAACATGGCGCAGTTATGCCCCTTGGTGTTCACGCGTGTGTGAGCTAGCATTAGAACTTACATCCATGATCAAGATTGGCCACACAAGATCTACTCATGAATACCTCCTGAAAGGTGAGGATCCTCCGTTTTGAATGCCTTGTGATGAAAGAATCACGGTCAAGCATGTCATGCTTGATGTGCTGAATATTCGATAACAAGGTATAACTATTTCAAATCACAAACTATGGCGGATCTTTTTAATAATATAAGTTCTCATTTAATTATTACATTTTTAAAAGAATTAGATTTGTTAAATGATTTGTAAATATATAAATATTTTATTATTGGTAATTTAGATAAGTAAAGTGACCTGGTAACTCATCCCAGTTCATCGCGGCTGCCATTTGAAATGAGCGAAAACCATAAGATTTCAACTCCCATTTTAAATCTATCCAACCTTTTAAATCGTAGAATATGTGTTTTTTCAATGTATGGCTAAATGTGTCTAAACTGCTAACGACTGAAGGGATGGTGTAAATCCAGCTAGGGTCCATGCAGGAAGCAAATGTACTGTAAGTCCCCATTGTCCCTAGCATGGTGATCTACATTCTGTTTTTGGCAATCTATAGCCTGTTTTTATATTGTATTGTCCAAAAAGTGTTATTAGTTTTAATTTTCCACGCTAGTTTTAATTCTAATATTGATATTCTAGTTGTTTTACTGTCCTTCGTCGACAAGTGTTTTAATAATATACATATACTAGTATTCCATTTCAATGTCAAATATGTTCTCGTCCCGATATGGCTGAAATATTGCCGATGTGACGTTAAATATTAACTCACTCACTCACTAACTCATGCGTGTGTGACCTGTCATCGTTTGACACAATAGAGGTAAGTAGATTTAGAGCAAACCCTTTTCATATTGAAAGTGCAACGCCATACATAAGTATGCAGCTACATTTCATATTTCGGTACAAAGCCGAGATATTTACTGTTTTAATGCATAACAAATTAAGACTGAACAGGGTCTATTTTTCAATCCGCCTAAGTATTTGCACTTGATTTTACACCGTCGCTAAGACATATAACGTTCTAGATATCTGTGAAATGTTAAAGGCGAAGGTAGATTAAGTGTCACGCGAGCGCAATTCTTACTCAACGTTCTTCAGGTCTTACAACAAATGTGCTGTCAGAAAGAAATCTCGGTATCCAGGGTGTTAGGGAAACGTATGAGTCTCTACCTTTATCCCAGATGACCCTCTCCGTGTTCTGGTCTTGTGTTGTCCAGGTGGTCAGTAGGGCGTTCAGGGCCATGGAGGTCGTGTATATACGGTCCTCTGCGTTGTTCTGCAAAACATAGTTGTGTAATGTTCAGAAGTAGATGTTATAAAGTGCTAACCTGCGTTTACCGAGGTAGCTTTCTGAGAACCTGATGTCAGTAATTTTATCCTAATTCACAGACATGTTCTATTTACTATTCAATATGGCCCTCAACGAAGATGTACCAGTTGGAAAATGCTGAATCCATATGTAAAACAAAAATGAAGTTGCTGATCACTTCATTTTTATTATAGTGAGTGAGTGAGTTTAGCAATATTCCAGCAAAATCACAGCGTAGGACACCAGAATTGGGCTTCACACATTGTACCCATGTGGGGGATGGAGCCCGGGTCTACGACATGACTAGCAAACGCTTTAACCACTAGGCTACCCCACCGCCTCCATTCATATTATAGGAGCGACAGTATAGCCAAGAGGTTATGGAGCCCGTCAATGCGAAGGCGTTCTTTGATTTTCAATTGTATATTTTCACCCAGATGTTGCTTGAACGCTACAATAAGTGATGTAAAAGAAAACTCTTTCAATACTTCATTATAACTCCTTATAAAAACGCATAAACTTACCACACTTTGATTTTCATATGTTTTGTCTGCATTGCCAATGAAGTCGTCATAGTAGATGACGTCATAGCCGTCATGAGAACCTGAGTGGCCTTGAGCCACAACCCTGGGGCTAGCGTATGTTCTCAGTACACGCTTGAAGTCCACAAGCACCTGTTCAATTCCCTACAACAGAGGCGCTTCGTGATATCGTCGCAGGTCGTGCGTTCATCTACTTCCAGAACCTATATATTGCGTTGTATGTATCGTACAACCTTTGTCTGGAATTCTTTTTTCAAATCTTAATACAGCTTGCTTGCATAGAGGTTTTCATCAACATGATTGCAATCTTGACCAATCAAAGAGAATATCAGCCAAAGTCTGTAAACCTCTGATATATATATATATATATATATATATATATATATTTTCCAACCAACAGGCAGTCAGGGTTGGAATTGCTCTCTACATTTTCCTGATTTTCGTGTAGTTATGTCTTTCACAAGTTCATCATATTTACATGCTGTGTTGATGGACATATATGACAAATGATTTCTAATTTGATAATAAATTATCTGGAGACTGGTATTTTTCGCCACTTTGAGCAGCATAAGTCCATGTGTATAAGGTCTTTACAGATGCTTTTGGAAGTGATTCCGAAGTGATGAGGTGATGATCTTTACGAAACCCACAAACACATGGATGCTTCTGAATGTAAGGCATATTGACAAAGTAGATTTTCAAACTCACGATCATCGGTTTTGTGGCATATAAAAAGCGAATTGTGGCATTTTGAGCGACTTGTTAACACATGCACTTCAACCGCGATAGGTCATCCCAGCGATTTGGACAATACCCAGGCCTACGAGTGAGTGAATTTAGTTTTATGTCGCTTTTAACAACATTGACTGACCATTATTTCGGGATCGTCCAACAGCGATGGTTGAAAGAGCCCATTAATGATTCCATTGGTGACATCAAATATGAAGTTGGCACACACAGTGACGTCAATGTTGTTGACGTTAAACGGCACGATGACTCCCTTGTCGAACCAAATCCGTACGTCATCAGTGTCCTGGATCTGTGTGCAGTGATATAAACTTCAACAAAAAGAAACTAAATACATAACATCAATACCAGAATGCATAAATTGTGACTCGAACTTTGCTGAACATGAGAATTTAGCGATTGCTCCAGACTGTCATTGTGGACTAGGATTTGCAGGAATGCATGATATTATGGATGCTTCACACGATTCTTGGTGTACGTCGTACGTGCATCAGTATGCTGTACATATGCCACGGCTACGATAGTTCATGCACACATGCAGCACGTACTATAGACCAAATCAGAGACTATAAACAAGGGGAATTCACAGGACACCTACAGTACAGGCTGATTCATATGGCAGCTGTGTTTGGGCGATTTAGATGGGATTCGCGTGTTTTGAAATGCCCATGAATGAATTTGTAAACTGACCATGTATTTTAATATTTAGTGCTGTCTTCTATACCACAATCTGAATGTGATCGCATATATACCGTATATTTTCAAACGGGTGACATTCGTGCGGAGCTGGGTTTGGTGTGTTTAGCTTCCAGCATAACGCGTCTCATATCCCTGATATACTACTGAGGAATACGCTACGGCCCTCATGTTAGTGTCTCTCTGAGGCCACCATATGCATGTCCCACGACCCGCTATCAGTCCCTGATAAGTTCCACAGTAAAGTGTCAACATTTCTCACCTGAATAATACTCCTACATGTACAATAGCATTAACAACACTGGTGAACGCCTTTAACGTAACACAACGTGACTCCTTGTTCCAAATATGTTTTAGAAAGAAGACTTTAATAATAACATTTCTAATATGATATCGATGTTACCAGTCTACGCCCTTCTCACAGCCATGAATACATACCCATGTCGGCACTAAGGCTACATCGTGTCCGGCCTGTTTCTCCTGCTGCAACCACTGTCGCAAGTAGTAGTACGTCCTAGGGTCGATGGTGTTTACCCTTTGGTTCCCAGAGAACGGCCTGCACATTCAGGGGAACTGCTATCAAGACTTTGAATACGTGCATGGTGGTAATTTATTCATATCGATTGTCGGCAAGCTGATATCACTCTGTTTTTGTCAGTGTGCATTTGCGTAGAATAGAAGGTTCATGATGTGAATATAGTTTGGTCATTTACAGGTTCATTATTTGTATTAAGCAGGTAAACGTTTCCACCAGTTAATTCGCAATATATAAATGGACATTACGAATAACTGTGCCGTAATTATAACTGTTGACTAACAGGGAAGCAACACATAACATCTTTTAACATATTTTATTATGACCAGACACGGACATTAAACCCCCATCTTCCACGGCATGAGCTGTCGCTTTGTCCACACAAGCAAGGAGTCACTTATTAGGTGCGTAAAAGTATTAACCCTAGCATACTGACCTGTAGGCGTAGTGCTTGAGGGCGTCGAACACAGATTGGTGTTGTGGCCTCTCCACATCGTAGGTCGGGAACAGGTGGGACATCTCTGACAAGATGGAACCAAGACCAATGTTCAGGAAGCTGTCATCGAAGTCCGGGGGGATGTGAAACGCCTGTGTGTAACCGCGTCTGTATCACACAGTACAGGAATACAAAATTATGTTACGCTTACAGAAGGCAAGGCAGTGCTTCTGTGACTCATGGAGAGCAAACGACAGACTACTGTTTGCGAGGAATAACTTTGTGGGTTCGGTTAAAAATCCGCTTTGAACAGTACTTTGACTTTTTGATCTGTCCGGCTTACTGAGTAAAGTACTCCCAGAATGACAGGCACCGTAGATGTGCATCTCTAAAGTGATTGAGTTGGTTTACAACGGATGCTTCAACAAGGAGCACAGTTAACGTTAAACATGCCTCAGACATGGACCACTTCGTTGAAACTATTGGGTAGGTGCATGTAGCTAACAAACACAGAAACATAATCAAGGTGAATCTTAGATTCAAACCCAGTACATCTGACCGGTCGATTACAAATACCTTTCGCAAGAACTGACTACCCGTGCTCCACCATGCCACTGTACACTGCTGAAGAACATGTCAATTGTTTTCTGGAGAGACACTGGTCTGTACAGAACGTATTATTGTCCACTCACTGGTCTACTGCAGCACCCTAACTATAGTCCGTTTGGCTCAAAAGCGGACCGATGAATTGCAATCTAAGTTGCTTTACTGTCCTTCGTCGGCAGGTTTTTTATAATATACATATATTTCATTTCAGTATCAAATGTTCTCGTCAAGATATGGCTGAAATACTGCCGATGTGACGTTATATATTAACTCACTCACTCACTCACTACGAGGGAGGAGTGCAGAGAAATGGACAGCCAGGTGTTAGAGAAGCACGTGCACAAGTGCCGACAAAGTTATTGATTCATTAACCTGTGCTGTGCCGTCACCATCCTTTCTCGCACACCTGGCTGTCCCTTTCTCTGCACTTTTTTATTTTTAGGACATAAATTCTGCAAAAACCTCACAGAGTTGGTCTGACGATTTGATTACGATCAGTATTTCATTGAGTATTTTATGTTTATTAGTTTTCTAGTTAGATTGCAATTCATCAGTCCGCTTTTGAGCCAAACGGACTATAGTTTCTATACAATTGACAAAAGGGATTGCCCGACTTACCATCAAACTTTAATAACAATTTACTTAGTGTTATGATCGAAAACATTAATACAGACCTGATTTCCATTAAAGCCTTGATGATCCCCTCGATATTTTTTAGACCCAGTTTTTCGAGAAACGCATACGTTGCATTCAGTGGCATGGCGTCAGTCATTTTGATGAGGTCATTGAGGTTGACTGGGTAACTGTTGTAAGCTCCAAGAGTCTCTTTGTATGTCTGAGGCCAGAAGGTCATCAGTGAGTTGGAATAGTTCACGTTCATATCATGATGGTTTTTAATGGCATTTAAACCATTGGTCATGTCTTCATGTGTCGGTCCATACGTGGTGCTGTTGATATACCGCCGTCCTTCAATCAGGCAAGCCATAATGTAGGTGGTCGCGAACATATTATTGTCGAATATCCCGAAAAGGTCTCTGAATAATACATTTTCTGGGTAACCGTGGAAGTTTAGCTTGACATCACTTGGCCACATCCATTGTTTTTCATCCCATCTGAATGGAGGAAAGAAGTGCCTTGTTTTCGGTACTTGAAGTTCCATAACCTGCAACGTCAATGTGTCAATCGCCATTTGCAGCGACTGTAGGTCAAATGGAAGCTATACAGCACCAAATATGTGTCTCGTGTTGACAGTCCGTGGCAAGACTAACTGAATGTCAAGGCCCACCAACAACGTAAAATGTTGTTCATAACCTCAACCTCTAGTTTTACACAGCCAACTGTGCAACTGTGACAATCTTAGACTAACTGCGTATTCACGGAACAAATAGATTGCATTGTTTGAAGCAATCAAGAGAAAATAGCATACCACCTAGTAGACCGTTGGGGTCAATACAGTACATGTATATGCACTTACTATCAAATTGTATGTTTAATCATCACGCTCGAGCCAGTCTAAGGTCAAAGTTCGTTATGGATAAAGACCGCTTGAACATGGGAATAACTCAGTCTTCATCATTGTTATTTTTGAAATCTAAAATGAAATAAAAAAAATGTGAGTGGAATATACATTTTAGCTCACTCACCCTGTTCAGAATTGTTCATCCCGTTGTAAATATACTCGTTGACTGATTAACCAAAATGAACGTGTCTTATATTTCAGATCTCAACCTATATCCCACTTGGGGCGGTTGGATAGCATAGTGGTTTAACCGTCCGCTCGTCACGCCGAAGGCCCGGATTCAATTTCAAACATGGGTACAATGTGAGAAAACCATTTTTGGCAACCCCGCCGTGATATTGCTGGAATATTGCTAAAATCGGCGTAAAACCATACTCACTCTCTCACTCACTATATCCCACTTGACCCATTAGTGCATGTTCCTTGTAACATGATTCACGACCCAGACATCACAATTTATTGATGACCTAAGCAGCTACAGCCATGACCAAAAACCTGCCCTTTTTAGAGATAAACATATGCGCACCTGTTCCTTGTTCACATCGGCTTTCGTGTGTCATACATTATATATTCCCAAAAAACTATCGTTCACCATAGTGTCAGCTTTCCGCAATACATCATGGCTGTCCTAATGTTATGCTGGTTATTACTGACGCTGGTCGGTGTGTCCGCCTCCCCTACTAAGCAAGAGATAGAAAGTTCTATACGAGTCATGAGAGATCTTGTGGAAAATGCCCAGGTAAAGAAGGACAAGAAATACGTGCCTCTACTTGAATGGGCCGAAGACAAGGGGGTCTGGCCAAGTTATGTGAAGCAGTACTACCATTGTGTCCCTGACCTGGCACTGTTCAGACAGCTGTTTGGTGTGTTCGACAACAACATGTTTGCCACAGCGTATGTGATGGAGATTCTTGCAGAGTTTAGTAAATATGGGGACATGACGGATTACAATCTGGCGGGGCTCAACGCCGGTCTTCACGACATAAAGGATCATCGCGACAAGAACGTTACCTTCAATAATGACGTTCTGGCCACAAGTCTATAGTGAAACCTTAAAGACGTGGGACAGCAGTCCTCGAAACTTAGTGGATCTTATAGTAGCGACAAAATATCTGCCTTAAACTGGACGTATGCTGAGCTGGAGAAACTTGGTCTGAAGGACATAGAATACATTATGGTACGGCTCATGCGATATAGGTAATGTCCTCGTATACACACTATACGCATAACCATTCATTTCATAGTAGCGACAGAACACATTCCATTTAGTTTAACTAGTTTCTTCAATGTTTATCTTTTATTTGAACTCCAAGTGCTATAAAACGCTTTAATATTTTCTTCAAGAAATCATTATGTCATTGATTACATTTTGAAAGTGTTTTTCTCTCTTTCAGAGACGGGTACATGTCGGTGTTTCACGTGCCACCAGATTTTGATGACACTTTTCTCAATATCGGTCTGGGTTCAATGCTGAAGGAAATGTCTCACACCTTCCCAGAGGCCTCTGACTTGTGGATGTCCCAGAACCCAAACCAGACTTCTGTATTTGATGCTCTAAAGCTCTACAGGTAACACCGTAGCGTTTACATGTTTATCTACGGGTTAAATGTATGCATCAGCTTGCAAACACAGGAATAAGTTTTCCATTACATCGTTTGCAGGTTAGCCCTATATAGAAATCTCACTTGTCCAGATGAGCGCTGACGTTTGTACACCAGAGACGACACTTTGTATCCTATTGAATCCGAAATATATGTCTTTGTCAATCGGAAATACTCCTGGATTTATACGTTCTTACATGAGTAAACATTCAAGTGCATTTTGTTTTGAGTTCCATTTGGACTGTGATGTCTTACAGTGAGAGTGTTGGCGCGAATTCCTGATCGAGCTCAAGACAAAAAGCACTACACTTTGTTCTATACTAAGATAGCGTAATCCTAAGTACAAATACGTTTCTACATTTGAGCAATTTCTAAATGACATTGTATATTCATATCAGAAATATTATTATTCATGTTTCTTCAACATTAGTCTATTTCATGTTTTATCCCATACAAACGGTCACATGACATGTGATAACAATTTATAAATTCATACTAAGCCAACCCTTCTTACAGGGGTTGTTCTGATTGCCTCAAACCGTTATGCCCACACATACACATGGATGGACTATAGGCAGCTGAGTATTCAGCTTGTAAGCTGCACAGAATAATATTGATAATGTGTACTTCTATAGCGCTAAATTCCATGCACCAAGTGCATGCTCGAAACCACACAAACAGACAGTTCATTATTATCTCGGATAACCCAAGCTGCCTGTGAGGCGCTAGAAGGTTATAGTCAGATGGCTTATCCCACCGGGTACCCATTTTATGCTGGGTGAGCAGAAGCATGTTTGAACTCACTTGCCTAAGGTGAGACCACATGTGTCACATGTGCTTCGTAGTGGGGCAGGACTGAAGTCGTAGAAACTCTCATGAATACAACGCGTTGCTGGTTTACAAATCTTCGAACATGTGAAATCCAAAAATACACATTGTCTTTTAGAAGGTGGTCTAATATAACATGTGTTGTAACAGAAACAGTGTGGTCCCAAACATACCATACTTTGCATAAGGAATCCACACAGAAATAAAGAGTTAATAACAGGCAGTATTAAAACAGTTCTTAAGAACTGTAAAATGCATTCAACTACTTTATTTCCGCGTATACTGTAATACGTTCCAGAATATAACATGTACAGTAGGTGATTTGCGTGCCTTGAAAAATACAAACATAAAACCTTTTACATTTGTTTAATTCCCCTTTCTAACGAAAGCTGACAAAAGATATCAGTCATGATTGATGGAACTATGATGAGATGGATACAACGATCTCAACGAGACCACGACTTATAGTTGGATATGATCGCATTTCGTTATGTGCGCATGTCAACTGAATACACAATAACAGTGCAAAATCAGATCAAACAAAATAATTATAATTGTATCTGTCGGTTATAAGCGGGATCGTTATTGACGAACTTTCCTGTGCGATAACGCTTTCGTGTGTTTGCACAGGCCATTTTCCGGAGATCAGCGAGTCAACACGATCGATTCCCGATCGTACGTCTACCTGCAGAAGTGGCTGGCCCAGGAGCAGCTGGCTGGCAACGACGTCGCCCTTGTAACCACGTGGGTTAGTGGAGTACACTTTACGTCCGTTTCAATACATGACACGTACTGGAAGTAAGTAACCTGTCTGTTGTGAGTCCTTACAGCATTAACATGAACCCCATATATATTCCATATGTATTCCATATATTCTCTATGGATATAACTCTCTCTATATATACTATTGGTAAAGTATTGGTTATCAAACAATTATCACCTAGATGACTCAAGAATGAACATAGATAATTAAATCAAAATGATATCAAATGAATTGAAACTAGAATCAGAAAATGATATGTACAAAAAGAATATATTCATGAAATAAATGCAGCAAAATACTGTGCTAATGATTCCTGTACTAGATCCAGGACACGGACGAAGTTCAGACATGGGTCCCGTTGTACAAAGTTATGTTAGCGCTAAGCTGACCGTAATTCCCATGCCTTTACATAGACTTAAGGTAGTCTTAGCGCTAAGGTTGTTTGTACACCGGCATCTGGTTTGCAAAGGGGGTGATGATGCCGTTCAATGTGAACAAAGTGGACGTCACGGTATATGCTGACTTCATGTACGCTGTAACTGCTGGCATCATCAGTGGCGTTCTGGATGACACAGAGATCCCGTTAGTGAGAGTACAGAGTACCACCATGTGGTAGATATCCTGATAGTGAGACTACAAAGCAACGTGATGTGGTAGATATCCCGAGAGTGAAAGTATAGAGCAACACCATGTGGTAGATAACCCAATAATGAAAGTACAGGGCAACACCATGGGTGAGTGAGTGAGTGAGTTAATATTTAACGTCACATCGGCAATATTTCAGCAATATCGTGACGAGAACATTTTACATTGATATGGAATATGTGTATATTATAAAACCTGTCATCGGAGGACAGCAAAACAACAAGAATATCTCAATTAGATTTAAAACTAGTGTGGAAGGTTAACACTAATAGCACTATTCGGACAATACAAGATAAAAACAGGCTATAGATCGCCAACAACTGAAGGTAGATCACCATACTAGGGACCATGGGGACTTACAGTACCTTTACTACCTGCATGGACCCTAGCTGGATTTACACCTTCCCTTCAGCCATTGGCGTTTATACTGAGATTTAGCCATACATTAAAATGACAAAAATACTACAATTAAAAACCTGGTAGACTTAAATTTACTTGAAATGTTTTGGGACTTACGTACCCTCTCAGGGGGACAATAATTTTACGATACTTTAACCCCCTTTGAGGGTACAGCCACTAACAATCTAAGTTACTAATCTAAACTACCAATCATTAAAATACATCTATCTACAGAACATATTATTCAAAATTCATCTATTAAATCAATTTCTTTTAAAAAGCCAATGGTTAAATGAAAATTAACAGTGTTCAAAAGATCCTTAACTATTTTTCACATTGAAATATTTATCCCTTATGATTGAGAATTCAACACAGTCAAGCAGGAGATGCTCGAGCGTGGTTCTCTCATCACAAGGGATACAAAACGGAGGATCTTCACCTTTTAATAAGTATTTGCGAGTATAACGAGTATGGCCAATGCGACATTGTCGCATGATGACCTCCTCAAATCTGGATTGAAAACCCAAGCAGGTGTAACCAATATAGGGTTTTATTTCATGTAATTTATTGATACCTACTGGGTTTCCCACTTCTTCTGCATCAGATCCCGGATGTAAGTTCTAATGCTAACTTTGAAATCGGAGTATGGAATACGAAGTGGTGTTACAGATTTGTTGAGTGCTGCCTTAGCAGCAAGAAAAGCCATTGTGTTCCCAGAAATGCCAACATGGCTGGGTAACATACAAAAGACGATGTCGCATTGGTCAGTAGCAAGCTCATTATACAATTCAATAATTTCTAATAAAAGTGGATGTTTGCAAGAAAGATTTTTAAAAGCTTGAAGACACGAAAGAGAATCGGACAAGATGATATATTGTTTATTAATATATTTAAGAGCTGTTAATATGGCGTTAGCTTCTGCTGTGAAAATAGAGCTGTTATTTGGTAATCTGGAAGATATTGTTCTGGATCCAATAACAGTGGCACAAGCCACTGCGCCACCATCCTTGGATCCATCTGTAAATAAGGATTTGTATGTATTATATTTATTTTTTAATTGATTATATTCTTGTTAATATTGTAATTCATTAGTTTCTGCTTTCTTAAACTTTGTCAGTGTGAGGTCAACTTGTGGTCTCACTAATTGCCAAGGAGGAGAAGAAAGAAGACGGGAAGGAGCTATATTGTCCAGCTCAATGCCAGCAGCAGAAATGAATGTTTGAATTCTTAGCCCAAGAGGCGGAACAAGAGAATACTTTTTGTTGGACAAATCCTCATAGAGAGGATTAAAGCAGGGTTAAATTAAAGCAGGTTTAAACTATATAAAATATAGTTTGGTAATATATTGTAAAGATAATTTTATACGGCGTTGGGTAAGGGAAGGCTCATCTGCCTCAACATAGAGACTGTCAACAGGAGATGTTCTGAATGACCCAGGACAAAGTCTCAGACCTTGATTGTGGACAAAATCTAAAAGTTTTAAGTTGCTTTTGCAGGCTCCACCATATACGATCAGTATCAGTATCGTACACCATTAAGACTATCCCTATTTAGGATCGAGCCTTGATGCTCTTGTACATATAGTTAGTGGCAATTGTATTTTAGAAATTAAGTGCCCTTACACACATAGGATGATTCTGTGTTTGATGCTGCCAAGGACCCAAATTTATTTTCTACATGTGATACTGGGAAATTATCCCTTAAACAGAGAAGTTCATGTTATTACCCAGTTCAAGGACTAATGACAATTTCCAACACACAGTGGTGTGATTATTTTGTCTGGACACTGAAAGACTGCCATGTTGAGAGGATCACATTTGAAGTTGAAATTTGGAAATCATGTCTGGAAATGCTGTCAAATATTTACCTCAGGGCTCTTTTACCTGAGATTTTCCCTAGGGATATATCGTTCAGGATATTTTGTATACTTTTTCTTTTTGTTCATAAGAACATACGAACACAGAAAGTACACAAGTGGTGTTTGGGATCTATTTTCCAAAGAACAAAGTTAATATTTTGAAAGGTGTTTTGATGTGATTGACTTGAGCACACCTAACAATGCTGTAAGTGAAATATTATGAACAAGCATGATCTTGTTGACACGTACATGTGCAGAAACAGTCTCAAACAGTCACCTGAGATTGCTAGTGTGATGTACATGTTTAAGCTTCACATGACAATGCTACGAAACGAGCCATGAGAATGTTTCAAAACGTCTGCGGGGGATCACTGGAACGCAGTGACGAACCGACAGCGTGCTGTGAGCATGCGGGCCATACAAACATCTTGGATCACGCCATCAACCCGTCAACGTCAACGTCATGAGTTAACACGTAAACTGCTTGCAACGTCGCAACCAGGTATGTACATATCAACCAACATATCGTGTAGTTGTTTGGGAACATGTACATTTTTAAAAATATTCATTTGGAAAATGATCCCAAAGTAATTTCTGTATATCTGAGTGATTGACCCCGATTCATTTATGACTGGAGTGGCACGCCTATATCTACACACGATGTATGTTTTCAAATGTATGTGTTGTTCTGCCCATTGCCCCTTATTGTGGCATATTTAGATAACATATCGCTAGTACACACATAAACCATCTGTTCATTACGTAAGTCGGATTGTTCAACCTAATCGATGTTTGATTTCAGGAAGAAAATTGTTTTCATATGTATCGATTGACTACCCCCCAAATGGCCAATGCATGCCCCAATGTGTATTCATACCTGTCGACTGCAAACCAAAGTTTGTGGGTGACATTACTATGACGCAGTCCAAACGTGTCCATATCTTCTACGTTCTGTGTTCCTGACTTAGCATCGAGAGCATTCTGTCAAATTCCTTTATCTACCCCAGACATATTCAGGGTTCCACTCACCCTTGACCTCCTTACCGACTGTTTAAGACACCAAACAACAGACACAGTTTCACATTGTAGATACTTTCTTGAATGTAATTTCTGTTACTGTAAGCTGAGTTCGAGACAACCATAAATTCGATATAATACGTACAATGCAGCCACCTTAAAATAGTGATACACATAGGAAGAGTTTGCTGAGACCGAATTGATGAGTTTTGGAGCATTCGAGACATCCGATTTCGCCAGAAGTGTATTCCTCTTAGAATACTTCCGTAGTTAATATACATTGACAAGTGAAGTACGCATTTAACAAAGTACATGTTTAAATACCGTATCGAAACAAACATTACACATGTTACCAGCTCTTTATTTGGCTTAAAACAAAAAGGAATTAACTACAAATTTGATGTCCAAAAACAGAACAATATAACCCGTATCAATAGGTAAGTAGACATCCTGAAATACACACAATATGTATTCACTATGGCTGTTTTAATATGTACCATATTGCCCTCTGTACATGCAAATGTCAGACCTGTTTTCTGTTTCCACAGATAGTGGATGCTCTAGTGCACATACTTGACACACATTAGTACTACTGTTTTTTGAATATGCATTACTATTACAACTATATTCATGTGTACTATATTTATATACAATGTTTGTACATGTATATGCCAAGGGATGAATAAACAGTTTATAAAGAAAGTAGATATACTTAAATACACACATAATATATGCAATATGGCCTTTTCAACGTGTAACCCGTATCAATAGGTAACTAGAAATACACACATAATATATGCACTATGGCTGTAGCGGTAGCGTATCAAATACATTACCATCGAATGATCTTTTTCGTTTGATTTTCGTTTGCCCGCTAATTCATATTTCTAAGCAATTTCTCAAACTTCCCTTTAAAGGCCTTGTTGGTTGTTTTTATTTTTATTATTTTTCTGAGAGGACTGTTATTCGGGTAGGGTACGGACGTATTTGGCCATTCCAGTGATGACAGTGACGTAGGTGTAGGCATCAGAGGTCCAGAAGGGAAAGTAGCGATCCTGGTCGTTGTATCCATGGAACACCACAGGAGAACGGCATTCACTGGTCATGTTGTCATACGTCTCTTCCGGTATAGTGCCCTCAACTCCAAAAATATATGGTTCGGGCCCCCTTTTTATTTTACATTTGTCATTGATAGGGATCTTTGTCCCATTGAACATCTCTATCCGGTTCACTGGGTACATTGCTGGCGATGTCTGAAGAGCAGAAAACACTGATCTCGAAACACATTACATAATACAAGAACACAAAATGCATACCGTTATCCCTTTATTGGAAGGAAGAAAAGGACTGCGAAAACCAAAACGAATCTCTTGTGTCATGTGCGGAATCAAACCCAGGTGTTTGAGGTGTACGGCATGAGCGACAAAACCCATTTACCGTTACATCATGTACCACACATGATTGTATAAAACACGATAGGATGGCTATTTAAATCAGAAAATATACGGTGTATCTTTATATCATCAATAAACTTCTTGTACGTGTAGATGTGGCAAGCCCACACACTTGTTCACATGCAAGTCCATAACGTCACATTTACAGAGCGTTAGCCCAAACAGCTCCGTATGTAAGTCGCAAGTTTGAACATGTTCTGACCCATGTCATCTTTCTTACCGTTGCGCCTTTGTTTGAACCAGAGAAGAAGGCGTTCCATGGTTTGTAGCTGCCCCCATAGCTATTTAAGTATAGCCAGGTTACAATCTTCTGCACAGTGTCTTGAACTAATGATGGTGTATCTGCAATGTGGGAAGAATGGAACGAAAGTTCATATTGTTAGATAATTGTAACACTTACTGAAAAACGTCATCAGCCTAACAGGTAATGAATGATCATGTCCCATCCCACAGTTCATTCTGACTTCAAGATCTAACGTCAGCCGGGGTCTCGTTCTACGAAGTGTTCGTAGCGTTTCGACCCGTCGTAACTCAATACTTTATCGTTGTGTGTTGAATGACATGGGGCTACTAACGCTTTGTAGTCACGGTCACCTGTTTGTGGGAAATGTATGTGTTTTGTGACGTGCTCAACCGTGGCACCGCTTCCTTCTCTGCAGGAACCCAGTTACACCATTGTATAATAGTGACTGATATGCACATTACTACTCTGAATTCTGGGTTCGGCAAACCTATAGTGATTTCTTTCTTGAAGCCTTATCTATTGACAGAGAGCAATCGTGGAGGTGGAGTGAATGCCCTGTGTGGACTATTTGTATATCATAGTGCCATTGAAGCTTCTGACTGTATGTGTGGCATTAAACGTTGGCTTGCCCTGCTCATACTTGTTTCTTAACAGGAAGCCTAGATTTAATTGGATGTTTGCTGAAAACGGTTCACGTCAAGAAGAGAAACTACTTTTACTAAGGTAAGAAACGTGACGTAATGACATCTGGTTACGTGGTTTACGTTTTTGAGGATATAGGATCGCGAACATTTACTGATTTCTGTTGACAGATAGTGTACATGAATGTCACTGTCGAGGTTAATGAACAGCGATATTTGCACCTACCTTTATCCCAGATAATCTGCCCCGTGTGCTGATCTTCAGTTGCCCAAATAGTTAGAAGTGCATTTAGAGCCATGGAGCTGGTGAAAATACGGTCTTCCGCATTGTTCTACAATTAAACATCTCCATAGAAGAAGTAAACAAATCATTGCCTATCAAATCAGTATTATGTCTGCACTTGATAAATACTCCGACCTTCGTTGTGAACTTCAAAACCTTCTAAAGATTTGAAACCAGTCTAAGAACTGGTAATTATGCAGTTCCACCATGTTTCGAATAAAACATACCATATGGTGACGGAGAATTATAATGGAATAAATTATGGAAACAAGGGTCCAAAATACCACTCATGAAAAGTCACATAAATGCTTTCATTGAATGTCCTTTTGAAAATGGAACAGAAACGAACTCGATGCAATCTCCGTTGAAAGATACGTATGATGTTAATGTTTACTTGAAGCTAGTTGGCCATGCTGCTTTCTCTAATCATGTCAACGATTTGTTTTGTGAATGTACATGCACGAGTGAGCAATGTTAATGTACACATTATTCTCTATTTCTCAAGCCCTGCTTGAGTCGACTAACGGGATCGGGTGGTCAAGCTACCATACCCACCTCTAGTCCAGCCCCATTCGACATTCCTTTAGGCGTGTTCTACACTACATGTAGTATTACCCCAGTGCTACCTTCAAGTCCAGAACAATCGCCATCTCATCAGTCCACTACCAATCGACATACCTTCAAGTCCAGTACCACTTAACACACCTTTACTTCAGTGCCACTCGACATATCATTCGACATACCTTCACTCCAGTACTATTTGGAATACCTTTAGTCTAATACCAGTCGACATTATTATTCAAGAACTTATCGAGTGGACAGTTGATGGAAAACTGCGCGGTTGAGTAGACTGGTGGTTGAGGCATTCATTCATCCGGGTTCGAGTCCCCGCAACGTATGAAACCCATGTCAAGTGTCCCGAACCTTCATATTACTGGGACATTGCTGTCACGTAATGTGGCGAGTATTACCACAGACTTGTGTTCGTATGTAATGTCGCCGTCACCGATGAAGTCATCGTAGTAGACGGTGTCCAAACCTGACTGGGATTCAGACTTCCGCTGGTCCAGGATCCAAGGCGAAGCGTAGGTCCGCAGCACCTGTTTAAAGTCCTTCAGAACCTGGTCCATTCCCTTCAGTTTAAAGAAATGCAATGCATTATAAGGTTGTATGTTTAAAATGGTATCATAATGTGATTACATGAAATAATGTGAAATAATCAAATATAATCGGTTTCAGGAGAGCAATTTAATCAACAGCTCAATCTCAAAGTGGACCGCTGCTCTTTACTATGAAGTTGCTGAGAGAGTGGCGCCGCATTGAACAATATTCCGATAAGTCACAACGTCAGCGTGTTTGGAAAGCCGGAAGTGGTGCAGGTTTTAACCGTTCGTCATTGTGGTCACATAGACAAACAGAACACGATCTGGAATTCACATATATGTATTTTACAAAATGCTGTCATTGTGATAGTGGCACGGGGTGCATTTTGGAGCCTTCAGGACCATATTGAAAGTGCCGCTCAAACAAGCCTTAAGGACCACTTACACTTGTCTGTAGTATTTAGCAGTTATCCATACTTGTTTTGGGGATCCTCACCCGAATACAAATAATCGTTTTGTAGCAAATACACTGGAACTACGCTCATGCGCATCAGTAACCGTTCATGCATTTGCAACCGAGTTTTGCGGGATAAACGTTAGTATGGAATCGGGCCTTTTGAGATGTCATATCTCGATCCCCGTGGAATTCTCTGTTTGCACGTCTGTACAAGAGAGACGTGTGGATACGTGTGGAATCCTTGACGGACAGGTGTAAACGTAGAAACGGATGTGTGTCAAGAATACGGATTCGCAGCGAAAAGAAGATTAATACTAGTCTAATACGACTGAAACACCTGGGCCCTCAGAACTGTGGTACCAACGATAGATTAACAGAGTTGTATATATTTGTACTGGAGTAGCCTATGCAACGTCACCTTGTGAGGCAGCGATCCCGTCCTGTCCAGGGTTTCCTGGAGTTTGTTGTATGTCCTGGCCACAAACCAGTAGAACTCAATGACTGGTGGATAGTATGTCAACGCCAGATCAACACGATCGGAGAAATTGGTCTGGATTTGGAAAGCGAGCATTCGTGTTGTGTCGTTATAGATATGCTGCAATGTCAACACAAAGCATATATTACCCAAGCGGTTTGTCACAAATACAGAGCAAGTGCGTATATGGGTTATCCCAAAACAGGCTTCGCTGTAGTCACCATGCATGGAAATGATTTGCTGATATATGTGGCGTCCCAAGTAGATATCATGGCCCCGTTTCAGAAAGCGCTACGTACGGCTATCGTAAATCAGTGTTAAAGTATGGGAGCAACGATCACCGTATTATCAATTATCACATGTGTTGAAAATTTAATTCAATTACTTATTTTACAGCTTATTATAATTTTATTTCCACCAGAAGTTGCTCTGTACACTCACTATCGGAATATCTACCACATGGTGTTGCTCTATACTTTCACTCTCCGGATATCTACCACATGGTGTTGCTCTATGCTTTCACCCTCCGGATATCTACCACATGGTGTTGCTCTATGCTTTCACCCTCCGGATATCTACCACATGGTGTTGCTCTATGCTTTCACTCTCTACCACATGGTGGATATCTATCTACACATGGTGTTGCTCTATGCTTTCACTCTCGGGATATCTACCACATGGTGTTGCTCTATGCTTTCACTATCTACCACATGGATATCTACCACATGGTGTTGCTCTATGCTTTCACTCTCCGGATATCTACCACATGGTGTTGCTCTATGCTTTCACTCCGGATATCTACCACATGCTTCTGGATATCTACCACATGGTTTGCTCTATGCTTTCACCTCGGATATCTACCACATGGTGTTGCTCTATGCTTTCACTCTCCGGATATCTACCACATGGTGTTGCTCTATACTTTCACTCTCGGGATATCTACCACATGGTGTTGCTCTATACTTTCACTCTCGGGATATCTACCACATCACGTTGCTTTGTAGTCTCACTATCCGGATATCTACCACATGGTGGTACTCTGTACTCTCACTAACGGGATCTCTGTAACAGAAGGTGTGGACCACGCTGTTAGTGTCGGGTACCGAACATAGAATGTAGGATTATAGAGTTATATCTACCAGAATATCTGTGTCATCCAACAAGGAGGGTTCGAGAACGCCACTGATGATGCCAGCTGTTACAGCGTACATGAAGTTAGCAGATACCGTGACGTCCACGTTGTTCACATTGAACGGCATCATCACCCCCTTTGCAAACCAGGTCCGAACTTCGTCCGTGTCCTGGATCTAGTACAGAAATCAGAAACATATTATTTTATTTATCATGGGTATTTTCTTTTTCTTTGTGTATGTGTGTATGCGTGCATATTACTAGGATCATAATTTTTTAATATACATTTATATTGAAACGGACTTAATGTGTACTCCACTCACCCACGTGGTTACAAGGGCGACGTCGTTGCCAGCCAGCTTCTCCCGGGCCAGCCACTTCCGCAGGTAGACGTACGATCGGGAATCGATCGTGTTGACTCGCTGATCTCCGGATAATGGCCTGTGCAAACACACGGAAACGTTATCGTACAGGAAAGTACGTTTATAACGATCACACTTATACCGAACTGACAGAAGCAGTGGCTTGTTTTGTTTGTTTAATTGTCTTGGTCTTTGTTGTTGTTGTATTTTCAGTTGAAATGACTATATAACGAAATGAGATTTTATGGAACTAAAAAGTGTGGTCCCCTTGAGTTGGTTCTACCCGGACTTGAATGTAACATGCAACTGAAGCACATAAGATCATCACATCATTTTTCCCCATCTTTTGAAGTGCCATTTTTCTATCCCTTCTGTTCATTCATAGGTTAAGTGTGCATCAAAATATATGGCTATTGTTGTAAATGTATCATCAACACATACATAGACACACATACATACACACATACGTACATACATACAAACATACATACATACATACATACATACATACATACATACATACATACATACATACATACATACATACATACATACATACATACATACATACATACATACATACATACATACATACATACATACATACATACATACATACATACATACATACATACATACATACATACATAATACAAACATACTATTGAAGACATTATGAGCAAATCAGTTTGGTATAACAATTCCATATAAAAGCCCATATATATTGCACAGTGTCATGAAGAGGGTATAACATTTCTGAATGATTTTATTAATGGACATGGTAAAATGATCACATCATAGTTCCATCATGACATTATGGAGCTCACGTCAGAAAAGGTATAGTTCTGGTTGCTGTTACATTTTGGAGTATATTATATATACACATGAATAAAGCAATTGGGTGCATTTTACAGTTCTTAAGCACAGTTTCAAAACTGTCTGTTATTAACTGTTCCTGTCTGTGTGTATTCCACATGCAACATATGGTATATTTATCTCAGTTATAACATGCATTACATTTGATGACTTTCTAAAAGGCAGTGTGTATCTATGGATTTCACATATTAGGAGATTTGTAAACCAACAATGCGTTGTATTCATGGAAGCCTGTCAGTTTCGTTTAGCACTGCGTTACAAGCTGAAAACTCGGTTGTCCGTGCATATATATGTGTGAGCATTACGGGTCGAAGCAATCGGAACAAATTGATGTATATTACATTATGGGTGTACCTGTCAGAGGGGATGGCTTAGTGTGAATTAGCAGATCGTTATTACATGTCATGTAACCGTTTGTATGGGAAGAAATGTGAATAGACAAATAGAAACATGAATATATTTCTGATACGAATACACAATGCCATTTAGAAAGTGCTCAAATGTAGAAACGCGTTTATACTTGGTATTACGTTATCTTAGTATAGAACATATTTTATTACTTTATGTCTTGAGTCCCATCCGGAATTCGCGCTTACACTCTCCCTGTACGTCCTAAATGGATTCAAATCAAAACGCACTAGAATGTGGACTCGTATAATCCCAGATATTCAACCTGTGGCATATTTCGGGTTCAAATATAGGATACAAATTGTAGCCCATCAAGAGCGGATCATTGAACAGATGAATGGTGTACTAAAGGTGTTACAGAGGTGTTACATACTGGCATATTGGTGGAAACCGCTTATGTGTGCACAAACATCTTATACATAGTGTTCACCTGCAAGTGATCAAATGGAAGACCTATTATGTGTTGGCACGCTGATGCATACATTGAACCTATACACAAGCATGTAAAGGCTACGATGGTACCTGTAGGCATAACGCTTTAGAGCATCAAATACAGATGTCAGGTTTGGGTTCTGGGACATCCACAAGTCAGAGGCCTCTGGGAAGGTGTGAGACATTTCCTTCAGCATTGAACCCAGACCAATATTGAGAAACGTGTCATCAAAATCTGGTGGCACGTGAAACACCGACATGTACCCGTCTCTGAAAGGAATGGGGAGCGTAATCAATAACGTAATGGTTTCTTCAAGAGTGAGTGAGTGAGTATCGTTTTACTCCGCCGTTAGCTCTATTCCAGCAATACCACGGCGGGGGACACGAGAAATGGGCTTCACACATTGTACCCATGCTTGGAATCGAACCCGGGTTTCCGGCATGTCGAGCCAACAAGGCTACCCCACCGTCCTGGTTTCTCCAAGAAGATGTTTCAGCGTTTTATAGACTTGGAGTGTCAAATAAAAGATAAACAACAGAGTTAAACTAAATGGAATGTGTTCTATCGCTGATATTAAAGATGACATTGAATAAATGGTTATGTATATAGTACGTATAGGAGGACATTACCTAGATCTCATGAGCCGTACCATAATGTATTCTATGTCCTTCAGACCAAGTTTCTCCAGCTCAGCATACGTCCAGTTCAAAGGCAGATATTTTGTCGCTTCTATAAGATCCACTAAGTTTCGAGGACTGCTGTCCCACGTCTTTAAGGTTTCATTATAGACTTGTGGCCAGAACGTCATCAACGAGTTATTGAAAGCAAGGTTTTTGTCACGATGATCCTTTATGGCGACAAGACCGGCGTTGAGCCCCGCCAGATTGTAATCCGTCATGTCCCCATATTTACTAAACTCTGCAAGAATCTCCATCACATACGCTGTGGCAAACATGTTGTTGTCGAACACACCAAACAGCTGTCTGAACAGTGCCAGGTCAGGGACACCATGGAAGTACTGCTTCACATAACTTGGCCAGACCCCCTTGTCTTCGGCCCATTCAAGTAGAGGCACGTATTTCTTGTCCTTCTTTACCTGGGCATTTTCCACAAGATCTCTCATGACTCGTATAGAACTTTCTATCTCTTGCTTAGTAGGGGAGGCGGACACACCGACCAGCGTCAGTAATAACCAGCATAACATTAGGACAGCCATGATGTATTGTGAAAGGCTGACACTATGGTGAACGATAGTTTTTTGGGAATATATAATGTATGACACACGAAAGCCGATGTGAACAAGGGACAGGTGCGCATATGTTTATCTCTTAGAGGGGCACGTTTTGGGTCATGGCTGTAGCTGCTTAGGTCATCAATAAATGTCTGGGTCGTGAATCATGTTACCATGAACATGCACATGCGAACTTATGGGACAAATGGGGCATAGTGAGTGAGCAAGTTTGGTTTTACGCCGATTTTAGCAATATTTCAGCAATCAGTCAACGAGTATATTTTAAAAACCTGACTAATTCCGTAAAAGGTACGGTGTGTGAAATGAAATATATATTTCAAACACGATTGTTTTTTAATTAATTTCAGATGCCAAAAATAACAATGATGAAGAATAAGTTATTCCCATGTTCACTAAGTCTTTATCCATAGCGAACTTTGACCTTAGACTGACTCGAGCGTGATGATTAAACATCCAATTTGATAGTAAGTGCATATGCATGTACTGTATTGACCACAACGGTTTACTAGGTGGTATGCTATTTTTTTCTTGATTGCTTCAAACAATGCAATCTATTTGTTTCGTCCATAGGCAGGTAGTCTAAGAGTGATACAGTTGCCTACAGGGATGTGTAAAACTAGAGGTTGATGTAATGAACAACAGTTAATGTTGTTGGTGGGCCTTGACATACAGTTAGTCCTGCCACGGACTGTCAACACAAGACACATATTTGGTGGTGTATAGCTGTATAGACTCGTGGTTGAAGTGTTCGCTGATAATGCTGAATACATCGCTAAGAGAGTGTGTGGTTGTATACGAATCATGGAATCAGGAGCTACAACCCAACCCAATGCACACATCACTCACTTTATATAGCAAATATGGAATACTGAGGATGTTTCAACCTGGCATCCACACTGAAGTCCTGTCACTACTACACAGTCTGCATACAAAATGACTTGGCGGTGTTGGCGTGAACATATATTCTAATTATAACATGTTTCAAAAGATCATAAGTCTGTTCAAATATCAAATGTACCTAATAGTAAGGACTTGCTCCTAAATTCTGAAAAAGACACCTGCGTACATACTCGATCAGGTGTTTCCTCTTATCTTATCAAGCAATGTTTTCGAGGCTTACCACATTAATAGAGACGCATTTAGATATATTTGAAAAGTACAACATGGTGCTACAGAAAATCATATTGTTTTTGTTGATTCCAATCGTTACAAGCGATGGGCTTCCATTTGACCTACAGTCGCTGCAAATGGCGATTGACACCTTGACGTTGCAGGTTATGGAACTTCAAGTACCGAAAACAAGGCACTTCTTTCCTCCATTTAGATGGGATGAAGAACAAGGAATGTGGCCAAGTGATGTCAAGCTAAACTTCCACGGTTACCCAGAAAATGCATTGTTCAGAGACCTTTTCGGGATATTCGACAACAATATGTTCGCGACCACCTACATTATGGCTTGCCTGATTGAAGGACGGCGGTATATCAACAGCACCACGTATGGACCGACACATGAAGAAATGACCAATGGTTTAAATGCCATTAAAAACCATCATGATATGAACGTGAACTATTCCAACTCACTGATGACCTTCTGGCCTCAGACATACAACGATACTCTTGGAGCTTACAACAGTTACCCAGTCAACCTCAATGACCTCATCAGAATGACTGACGCCATGCCACTGAATGCAACGTATGCGTTTCTCGAGAAGCTGGGTCTAAAAAATGTTGAGGGGATCATCAAAGTCTTAATGGAAATCAGGTCTGTATTAATTTTCTCAATTATAACACTTCGTAAATTGTTAATAAAGTACGATGGTAAGTAGGGAAATCTCTTGTGTGTATAGCGCATAGTCGTGTCCGGCCCCATAAGCCCAAACGTTTCAATTGGCACGCTTGAAACAACTTAGCAATATTCCAGCAATATCACGACAAGGGGACACCTGAAATGGGCTTTTCACATTGGGGAATCGAACCCGGGTCTTCGGCGTGACGAGCGAACGCCTTAACACACACACACACACACACACACACACACACACACACACACACACACACACACACACACACACACACACACACACACACACACACACACACACACAGAAACAACATGAAGCTGACATGCTGTCACAGAGGTTCAATGCTGTAGGGGCGTTGAATCATCATCATCATCATCATCATAATCATCACCATCATCATCATCATCATCATCATCACAGGCATTGCATATGTCAATGTAGACTTTATAGAAACTAGTTAGGGTGCTGTGGCAGACCAGTGAGTGGACAATAATACGTTGCGTACAGACCAGTGTCTCTCCAGAAAACAATTAACAAGTTGTCATTTAACAAGTTTTTCAGCATTCTGTGTACAGTGGCATGGTGGAGCACGGATAGTGAGGTCTTGTAAACGGCATTTGCAATCGACCGAACAGAATTAGTACTGGGTTTGAATCTAAGATTCACCTTGATTATGTTTCTGTGTTTGTTAGTTACATGCACCTACCCAATAGTTTCAACGAAGTTGTCAATGTCTGAGGCATGCTTAACGTTAACTTTCCTCCTTGTTGAAGTATAGGCTGTAGATACCTTAGAGATACACGTCTACGGTGTCTTTCATTCTAGGAGTCCTGTACACAGTAAGAAGGACAGTTAAAAAACCCAAACTACTGTTCAAAGCGGATTTTAACCGAACCCACAAAGTTATTGCTTTGCTGTAGTCTGTGTTGTGCTCTCCATGAGACACAGAACTGCCTTGCCTTTTGTAAGCGTAACACGAGTTTGTATTCCTGTATTTTGTGACATAGACGCGGTTACACACAGGCGTTTCACATCCCCCCGGACTTCGATGACAGCTTCCTGAACATTGGTCTTGGTTCCATCTTGTCAGAGATGTCCCACCTGTACCCGACCTACGACAAGATGTGGAGAGGCCACAACACCAATCTCACGTCTGTGTTCGACGCCCTTAAGCACTACGCCTACAGGTCAGTATGCTAGAGATGATACTTTTACGCACCTTAATAAGTGAATGACTCCTTGCTTGTGTGGACAAAGTGACAGCTCATACAGTGGAAGGTGGGTGTTTAATGCCCTGGGCCCACTTGCACAGAACGATCTTAGCGCTACAATTATTGTAAATCCATAAGATCGCGATCTTAGGCTTCGGCTACAATCGCCATCGACTTGCACAAAGCGATTGTAGGCTAAGATCGTTGTAAGTTACAATCGAAACAATCCGGACCAATTGTAAGGAGCTAAGATCATTGTAGTCTGTGACAAAATGGTGTTCAAGTTTCACGCAAATAATCAGCTTTACGTTTGGAGATTGCTTTTATATTGCATAAAACTGTACTGTATGATTCGCCTCGACACTTCAACACGGAGAATGCACAACCGATTTAACGTCGGATACATTGTTATTTGCTGTAGTGAACCACAGAACTACCGAGTCGATATCACAAAGTACTATTCCCACCCGATTCAATGTTGGAATAAGTGTGAAACAACATACCTTTTTGATGATGAAGGAAGGATACTAGCAAATGGTGTCCGCGTGCGAATAAACCATGGCCGTGACTTTTTCATTAACTCAAGAGCAGATAATTTTAGTTTATGGGCAAGATGGGAGTGGTTTCCCCTGGCCTATGCCGTTGCCGTAGAGTCTGTCATGCCCAATCGCAGAGCTCAAGATATTTTCTTTTCGGTGATGGAGTGATTTTGTCTTAGTTAATCATTAAAGTAATCAAAAATTAGATACAAGTTAACGTGCAAAATCAAGATTCAATTTTAATTTCACTTTTAGAAAAATATCTATCAACGCAATAGGGTCATATCATTAATATACTGTGAATGAGTATTTAACAACTGCTCTCTCGATATATTATTTGATATTCGTATTTCCCTGTCATGAACACTTTACAACACTTCTGTAAAAACCAATACTTCTCTATATTTAATTTTACACACACAAAAAAAGGAAAAAAGCCGTGCATTAAACAATGTCTCATTGACAACCAGTGGCAAATCATGCATTTAGGTGTTATATCATAAGTAAATATTGTCGATATTTGATATATTATTATAATTTTCATAATTATTAAGTCACTAAATCTAGACCCAAATTTATGAATGTATTTTTCGCAGTTCAATATTTTCATAAAACATGTAGGTATTTCCGTGGTTGAAATATCACATTCTCAGTTCATAAATCAAGTTAAAATGAAGAAGAATATATGTTATCGTCCAGATTGATCGTTTCCTTCGATGATTTCTTGAAATGATTTCTCTGCAAAGTGCGATTTAGGGAGGTATGTATTGTGCCCTATCACTCTCTATTTGCGTCTGCTATGCGCACTTGCATACTAAAATAGTCGTTAATTGCATGCTCCACCGTTGAAGAGTGTGTTAGCTTCCCGATCTTAAATACATGTCTTACAATCGCTCTAAGATCGGCTTTGTGCAAGAGGGCAACTGTAATTGTAAAGTTGATTGTAAGGCAACTAAGATTGCTCTGTGCAAGTGGGCCTTTGTATATTGCCATACGCACCTAAAATGTTATTGCGATATTAACTGTTGGTCATACTAACGTCCAAATCAAGACAGGGAAACTTTCAATGTCCTTTGTATATTGCCATAATGTTATTGCGAATTAACTGTTGGTACGTTTACCTGCTTATTACAAATAATGAACCTGTAAATGACCAAACTATTTTCATCATGAACCTTCTATTCTACGCAAATGCACACTGACAAAACAGAGTGATATCAGCTTGCCGACAATCGATATGAATAAATTATCACCATGCACGTACTCAAAGTCTTGATAGCAGTTCCCCTGAATGTGCAGGCCGTTCTCTGGGAACCAAAGGGTAAACACCATCGACCCCAGGACGTACTACTACTTGCGACAGTGGTTGCAGCAGGAGAAACAGGCCGGACACGATGTAGCCTTAGTGCCGACATGGGTATGTATTCATGGCTGTGAGAAGGGCGTAGAATGGTAACATCGATATCATATTAGAAATGTTATTATTACAGTCTTCTTTCTAAAACATATTTGGAACAAGGAGTCACGTTGTGTTACGTTAAAGGCGTTCACCAGTGTTGTTAATGTTATTGTACATGTAGGAGTATTATTTAGGTGAGAAATGTTAACACTTTACTGTGGAACTTATCAGGGACTGATAGCGGGTCGTGGGACATGTTGCATATGGTGGCCTCAGAAAGACACTGACATGAGATGGGCCGTAGCGTATTCCTCAGTAGTATATCAGGGATATGAGAAGCTAAACACACCAAAATCAGCTCCGCACAAATGCCACCCGTTTGAAAATAAGTGTGATGGCATTCAGATTGTGGTATAGAAGACAGCACGAAATATAAGTTTACAAATTCATTCATGCGCACTTAAAAACACGCGAATCCCATCGAAATCGCCCAAACACAGCTGGCATATAAATCAGCCTGTAATGAAGGTGTCCTGTGAATTCTCCTTGTTTATAGTCTCTGATTTGGTCTATAGTACGTGCTGCATGTGTACATGAACTATCGTAGCCGTGGCATATGTACAGCATACTGATGCACGTACGACGTACGCCAAGAATCGTGTGAAGCGTCCATAATATCATGCATTCCTGCAAATCCTAGTCCACAATGACAGTCTGGAACAATCGCTAAATTCTCATGTTCAGCAAAGTTCGAATCATAATTAAAGCATTCTGGTATTGATGTTATGTATTTAGTTTGTTTTTGTTGAAGTTTTTATCACTGCACACAGATCCAGGACACTGACGAGGTACGCATTTGGTTCGACAAGGGAGTCATGATGCCGTTTAACGTCAACAACATTGACGTCACTGTGTGTGCCAACTTCATATTTGGTGTCACCAATGGAATCATTAATGGGCTCTTTCAACCATCGCTGTTGGATGATCCCGAAATAATGGTCAGTCAATAAACACCTCAACACAGAGATGGTGAATGAATTGTTAACGCATTAAATAAAACTAATCATGTATGGTGACTGTTTATAAAGAGCCCGTTTCCCCGGATACCAAAGTAAAATATCACAGAGAATATGACTAAAGAATAAAAGCACATTTACATTGAAAAAGCTAATAAAAAAAATTACAATCCCTCATAATGTGTGCGCATTTCGTTTTTGCGTTGTGCGTCTATGTTTGGTTCCAGATGAAGTGGCGGGTTTCAATCATTACGATACATATTTGATAGGAAGTTTGTCATTTGTCAATTCATGTAGCTATGCATATTTGGGAGTACATATTTCATAATTTGGTATATGGCTGTAGACTAAAGGTTCAAGCTTTAACTCGTCACGCCGAAGACCCGGATTCGATTCCCCACATGGGTACAATGTGTAAAGTCCATTTATCGTGTCCCCCGCCGTGATATTGGTGCAATGTTGTTAAAAGCGACATTAAACTAAATCCGCCGACTCGTAGGAGAATTGCCCAAATCGTTGGGTCGACGTCATGATCTATCTTAGATGACCTGTCGCGGTTGAAGTGCATGTGTTAACAAGTCGCTCAAATGCCACAATTCGCTTTTTATATGCCTCAAAACCGATGATCGTGAGTTTCAAGATCTATTTTGTCAATATGCCTTACATTCAGAAGCATCCATGTGTTTGTGGGTTTCGTAAAGGTCTGCGACCTTCATCACTTCGAAATCACTTCCACAAGAATCTGTAAAGAGCTTAAGCACATGGACTTTGTACTGCTCAAAGCGGCGCAAAATACCAGTCTCCAGATAATTTATTGTCAAATTATAAATCATTTGTCAATAGGACGACACCAAGATAGTCATAGTTGTCAATGCACAATGAGTGTAAGGTGTTCTTCCTTTCAGCAAATCTATAATGATACATCTCGGATGATCACTTTCCAAGTCCAGACCAACTTCTCTGACCGAGCAGACCTGGCGTTGACGTACTACCCCTCTGTCACTGAGTTCTACTGGTTTGTGGCCAGGACGTACAACAAACTCCAGGAAACCCTGGACAGGACAGGATCGCTGCCTCACAAGGTGAGGGTATAACCACATTTGTTTAAGAGACCTAACAGTGGCACTGTCATGTTGAAAATTTGCGATCAGAGGATTACAGACTTAGGCTGACATTCTCTTTGATTGGTAAAGACTGCAATCATGTTGATGCAAACCTCTGTTCAAAATATAAAGGCTCATCGACAAGCAAGCAAGCTGTATTAAGATTTGGGAAATTGCCAGACAAAGGTTGTACGATACACAACGCAATATAAAGGTTATGGAAGTAGATGAACGCACGACCTGCGACGATATCACGAAACGCCTCTGTTGTAGGGAATGGAACAGGTGCTTGTGGAGTTCAAGCGTGTACTGAGAACATACGCTAGCCCCAGGGTTGTGGCTCAAGGCCACTCAGGTTCTCATGACGGCTATGACGTCATCTACTATGACGACTTCATTGGCAATGCAGACAAAACATATGAAAATCAAAGTGTGGTAAGTTTATGCGTTGTTATGAGGAGATATTATGAAGTATTGAAGGAGTTTTCTTTTACATCACTTATCGATTATACGATTGAAGACCAAAGAACGCCTTCGCCTTGACGGGCTCCATAACCTCTCGGCTATACTATCGCTCCTATAATATGAATGGAGGCGGCGGGGTAGCCCAGTGGTTAAAGCATTTGCTAGTCACGTCGTAGACCCGGGCTCGATTCCCCAGATGGGTACAATGTGTGAAGCCCAATTCTGGCGTCCCACGCTGTGATTTTAGTAAACTCACTCACTCACTCACTATAATACAAATGAAGTGATCAACAATTGCATTTGTGTTTTACATATGGATTCATCATTTTCCAACTGGTACATCTTCGTTGAGGGATTTATTAAATAATAAATAGAACATATCTGTGAATTAGGATAAAATTACTGACATCAGGGTCTCAGAAAGCTACCTCGGTAGACGCAGGTTAGCACTTTATAACATCTACTTCTGAACATTACACAACTATGTTTTGCAGAACAACGCAGAGGACCGTATATTCACGACCTCCATGGCCCTGAACGCCCTACTGACCACCTGGACAACACAAGACCAGAATAGCGAGAAGGTCATCTGGGATAAAGGTAGAGACTCACAGTATCCTGGATGTCTTTCTGACAAACATTTTGTGTAAGACCTGAAGCGTGAACGTTGAGGAAGTGACACTTAATCTGCTTTCGACTCTAACATCTCACAGACATCTAGAACGTCACATTTCTCTCCGATGGTGTAAAATGAAGTGCAAATACTTAGGCGGATTGAAACTTAGATCCTGTTCAGTCTTCATTTGTTTTATTGCCGATGTGACGTTAAACAATAACTCACTCACTCACTCACTCTTAATTTGTTTTGCGTTAAAACACTAAATAACTCGGCTTTCTACCGAAACATGGAATGTAGTTGCATACTTAATATTAATATATATAACATTGCATTTTTAATACGAAAAAGGGTTTGTTCTAAATCTATTTACCTCTATTGTGTCAAACGGCGAGAGATCACACACGCGTGAACACTAAGGGGCATAACTGCGCCATGTTAAGCAGTAGGTGAGCAGTAGATACGGACAGTATATTTCCGAGATGTTTTAATTACGAGGACCCAAACTATTCCAATACAAAGATCCACATTGTAACCAGATGCATTTAGGAAGAATCTCGAATTATGAGAATGGATGAAACGTAGTACATAAGAAAGGACTGACTGACTGACTGAGTTTGGTTTTACGCCGCTTTTAGCAATATTCCAGCAACATCACGGCGGGGGACACCAGAAATGGGCTTCACCCATTGTACCCATGTAGGGATTCGAACCCGGGTCTTCGGCGTGACGAACCAACGCTTTAACCACTAGGCTACCCCACCACCCCACATAAGAAAGGAAGTAATAAAGGAAGAAAAGGATAAAAGGATGGCGCTATCTGTTATATATATTAGATTCTCATATATGTTTTTCATTATACATAGATACACCTGCTGATGTAAAGACTACAGTTGAAAGAATCGTCACCTGGTTGTATTATTTCGGTTTGTTTGCTGGGTTCGAACCGTGGAATGCATTTTTCTCCGGCTCCTACAAGGGAGTTACAGTACGTATACATTTTGAAATGATTACAATCCAATTACATAGTTCCTAGCAGTTTAGTAGGGTGTTAGTACATCGTAGTCGGGCGACAATAGTACTCAGTAGAGCACCATTTGTCGTAAGGTCTAATAAATTGGCGGAAATACTGCTACCACTTGCTAAAGCCCTACTGAAAGGATGTTTACACATAATCGTGGTCTAATGATATGCTAAAATCCAAAACATCAAAACATAATTCAGGAATTTATATCTCTGTACGTTTTGAAAGCATAGCTGCGTTCCTGTCGTACAATCCTGAAAGGGCGGTGGGGTAGCCTGGAAGCCTGGAAGACCCAGGTTTGATTCCCAACATGGGTAAATGTGTGGAGCCTATTCCTGGTGTCCTCCGCTGTGATATTGCTGGAATATTGCCACAAGCGGCGTACAACTACAATCACCCATTCAGCCGTGAACGATATGGACATGGTTTGAGAAGTCTCTGGATCAGGCAGGGCATGTGATTTCCTGGTGGGTGGAGTATGATGTCTGAGAAGAGGTTGCAGGCGTTGCTAAACGTTGGCACTGTACTTCACCGTCAACTAATTTTAACAAGTAGATGGCTGGGGGCATATAGGGTTACCCTCCGTGTCCGTCCGTCCGTACGTCCGTACGAAACAGGAAATGTACTCTATCCACATTTCCACAAAAAACGCTCTGTGGAATTCAATGAACTTATACATGGGCTTTCTTGTGACTCTAATAGTGTGCATCTCATATTTTGTTTTTGTATTTTATTGTTATTTTTGTAAGTTTAGAGACATTTGAACTTACATAAAGTTTGTTGAATATCTCTCTGAATATATCTCCACAAAAGCTGCTCAACAGAATTGATTGAGCTTCTACGTGTGTTTCATTGGGAGTCTAAAGGTGTGCATCTCATACCTTGTTCATCCAATTTCTTAATTTTGTCACTTCTACAGATGTTTGAACTTAGTTGAATTTGGTTCTATCCTGTTTGTCCCATACAACAGGGGGTGTACTTTATCCACTTCTCCTCAGAAACCCACTGCACAAAACTCATTTAGCTTACATATGTCTTTTATAGAGACTCTAAAGGTGTGCATCTCATATTTTGTTTTTTGTATTTTATAGGTTTTTTTTGTATGTTTTGAGACATTTGAACTCAGATACATTTTGTTGAATTTCTTTCTGATGATAGTGAAATAGGGGATTAAGTCTATCCACCTCTCCACAAAAACTGCTCAATAGAATTGATTAAGCTTATACATGTGTGTTATTGGGACTCGAAAGGTATGCATCTCATAGTTGCATAGATGTTTTTTTAACTTGTTCGTGAATTTTGTTCAATTATTGATCTTTATATGATAATAGGTTGTATTGAACCTTCATGATATAGGTTGAATTGTATTGTGATAAGTTCATTGTGACATACATTTACAAATAAGTATTTACCTTTGACACTTTGGATATGTTTATTTTAAAATCAACCATGATATTTATTTAGTAGAAATTAAACACCAGAGCACACACAGTGTAGGGAACTCTTACTACAGCAGCGGGGGCATCCGTGTCCCTGGACACATTTTTTTCTTGTTTACCTTTCAGAATGACACATCATACATATTTTCCAAATTGAATATAAATGTACACAAAGCATGATTTTGAATTTTTTTTCACAAAGATAGAGGTGTCTAAGAAAGCAAAGTACAGGTTGTTAAGATGAGGACATTTCTTTTAAGTTGGCCATTGCTGTTGTTGACGTCGACGATGTCTTACGTAGATTTATTTTACATTCATTACTGAAGTCGGGTCATGTTTTTAATAATTTGTGTTTTCTAACTATTGTTAATGAACCCGATTATTTATTTGCATAATAACATTTCTGCTTAATAAAAAGAACATAATGATAAGTTAGAATAAAAAGACTCTTTGAAACAATATAAAAATGAGGTTTCCTTACTCCTGATTGTAGAGGATCTATGTCCTATTCTGTCGGTGATCAGCTGTTCAAATATTTCCAACCTCATAGAGACACGTGGCTGTCGTTGCACGAGGAGTATGATTCGTAAAATCCCTTAAATCCAGCCATTCCACAAAGCATCCTCACAAGGCATGACAACGGTGTCTCTCCATTGCTACAGAGCCGTACCACGTGTCAGACTTACGCTAACATTGGAATAACTCAAGCAAATAAGTTAATCTTAATTCAACGTCGCTCTGAGCAGTATTCCAATGATATCGCGGCATGTCAGTTAAATTTTGGAGGAAGGGACCAAATGATGTTCTTAGGTGTCAGATGTCTTCGGTCTCGCCCAAGGGACGCAACTCTGCATAGCCTGGCGTCTCAGGCCACTGAGCAGCTCGTGTGCAAGAAGCTTAACATGTCCATTTACCAATAACAGTTCGAGGTTATGCAAACAGGTTTATTGGTAGGTGGATTAAATATACCACTGTTCTCATAACATGCTTTCGGCAGAGTTGTTTTAGGAGTATTTTTATATGGAGTTTCATAGCTATTATTTAGATTACAGGTGACATAATAATTATGAATTTGTCGTGTTTGGCATGTGCTTCCATCTCTATTAAACACATTGTTTGTTAGTTCAGCCTCGAAAAAAAGGGATCCAGGTTGGATTCCTCACATGAGTACAGTGTGAAGCCCATTTCTGATGTCCCCCGGCGTGATAGTATGGAATATTGCTAACAGCGGCGTTGAACTAAACTCAATCACTTAATATACTCACTCTGAACCGACTGGAGCAATGTAATTTGACCAGGATAAACGGACCGAAAATTCACAAGGCGAAATATATACAAGGTGTCGAGGATTAATCCATAAAATAATAGTCCGAGTATGAGATGAAACAGAGAATGCTACCATACAATCACTGTCTTCACCAGCTACACCCTTCTTTTGTTTCCTTCTTGTCCTCGGACGCCTGCACCTATGTCATCCAGACGCAGACACTGGGGATGGACGATGGGATATTTGTGTCGCAAAAGGTGTCACATTCACAAGATCCGTCAAAGAAATCAGTGAAACTTAATTTAACGTCGCTTTGAGCAGTACTCCAATGATATCACGGTTCAAGATGATTTTAAGGGTCACCCATTTTGTTCTGGGGAGGTAGAGGTGAATGGGGGGTGGCGGGCGGTGGAGGGGAGGGTTAATCAAGTTTGTACCCAAAAATATGTTATGAGTATGCTTAAAAATTATGGGAAGGGGGGACGGTGATGGCATATTTGTGTCTCAACTGTACAGTTGGACTAATAGATATGCGAATAGTTCATTCTAATTTGACATGAGAATGAATAGTTTTATGTTGCGAGTTCAATACACATGCTATAATAATGTAAGTTATATTACATGCATTAGTCGAGTACATGTATGTTTACTTAATTGCTTGTTGTTTATCAGCGTTTGGCTGTACGTCAGCATCCTGTAAGTAATCGAACATGGGCCAAATAATCCAGCGATTGCTACAATAGGAAATATCCAAAAATGTACAATGCTGAACTTTCACCAGTCACCAAGCTTGACCTTGAGATCAAGGTCACATTTTACCGGTTTTGATTGCCTGTGTCAAATTCAAACCCGAACTCTGATGGAGCGTGTATGTTATATGTCTCAGAGATTGTGAATAAACTCTACATTGTAATTGCAGACGGAATCATTTCTGTATCCGATGAACCGACTGGAACTGTTCAACGGCACAAGAGTCAACACCACTCTTCATGCCAATGGTCATATCATTATGGGAGTTGAAGACGTCATACCAGAAGAGGAATACCAAGAAAAGATGAAGCATATCTGGGGTCGCTACCACACACCAACCGTCTTTCACGGCTACAACGCCAACGCCGAGTTCTTCCCCTTCTGGTCCTCGGACGCCTACACCTACGTCATCCAGATGCTGGGACTAGGGAAGTACGCGAGGACGATGGATTATTAGTGTATGGAATGTACAGTCTGATTGATTAAATATTGCAACTGGTTAAGTTATGTCTGTTGAAGACATGTGCATTCACATTTCAATTGTCAGGTCACATATGTTGTCCTAACCAGTCAATAATAATGACGGATTAAATCTTGTCTGGATCCTGGACTGATTCTATTTGACAAAGATAAATAGAGATCAATAAATGTTTCACCATTTATGACATTCGTCGCGAATTAAATCCATTGCACGGGAATTAGCTGCAGATCTCTCAATCTACGAGACCACCAGTTGCTGAGGGATATTACACTTTAGCGCCCCAATCCACAAAGCGTTAGTAGCATTATTGTAAGCCAATAATTAAATGAGTTATGAAAGAGCGTAACGTTACAAACGCTTTGTGGATCGGGAACCAGGTCTACAACGAGAGTTTGTTAACCAGGGCCTAGATTTCCGAAGCTCTCTTAGCGCTAAGATAGTCGTAAGTGCCATACATTAACATTAACTTACGACTATCTTAGAGCTAAGAGAGCTTCCAAAATCTTGGCCCTGGGTCCCTTTCCTCAATGAGATCTTAGCGCTACGACATTCGTAAGTCTATGTTAAAGAATGGGAGTTACGATCATCATAGAGCTACGATCGTTTTGTGGAACGGGGCCCAGGGTCCCGATCAGCAAACCGTTCGTGGCATTAAGTCAGTCATAAGCCTATGATAAGCAATACAGTTACGACTGGTCGTACCGTTACGAACTATATGGGGAAGATGGATTCCTCCAATGATGCCGATCTGTAGTATCTAGTCACGACCTGATAGAACTTGTGTTTGATTGAGGGAATGATGTGGAGGAGTGAGGGGATGTCGGTGAGGGAGGACGAGAAGGGAGTGAGGGGATGACGGAAAAAGGGAGTGTGGGGATGGTGCGAAGGGAGTGAGGGGGTGACGGAGTCAGCGGATGATGGGTAGGGAGTGACGGCAGGATGGTGAAGGAGTAAGAGGAGGACGGGAAGGCAGTGAAGGGATGATAGTGAGGGAGTGAGGGGAGAACGGGAAGGGAGTGAAGGGATGACGTTAAAGGAGTAAGAAGAGGACGGGTTGGGAATGAAGGGATGCAGGTAAAGGAATGAGGGGATGATGGTGGGGGGGTTAAGGGAATGACGGTGAAGGATTGAGGGGATGACAGGTAGGGAGTGAGGGGATGACGGTAAAGGAGTGAGGGGAGGACGGTGAAGGAGTGAGGGGACGATGGTGAAGGAGTGAGGGGAGGACGGTGGAGGTGTGAGGGGAGGACAGTGGATGAGTGAGGGGATGACGGTGAAGAAGTGAGGGGATGACCGTGTAGGAGTGAGGGGAGGATTGTGAAAGAGTGAGGGGAGGACGGTAAAGGAGTGAGGGGACGACGGTGAAGGAGTGAGGGGAGGACGATGGAGGAGTGAGGGGATGACGGTGAAGGAGTGAGGGGAGGACGGTGGAGGAGTGAGGGGAGGACGGTGAGGGAGTGAGGGGATGACGGTGGAGAGATGAGGGGAGGAGGAAGGAGGGGGAGGACGGTGAAGGAGTGAGGGAGGACGGTGAGGGAGTGAGGGCAGGACGGTGAAGGAGTGAGGGGAGGATGGGAAGGTGAGTGAGGAAGGACGGTGGAGGAGTGGGAGGATGGAGAGGAGAGGTTGATGGTTAGCGAGGGAAGGGATGACGGGTAGAGAGTGAGGGGGTGATGGTTAACGGGTAGAGGGAGGGAGTGACGGGTTGGGAGGGAGGGGTGACGTGAAGGAGTAAGGGAGGACGGTGACGGGTGATTGGATGATTGGATGAAGGTGAGCAAAGGAGTGAAATAACGGGTGAGAATATGGATGAGTGAGGGATTGTGGGAGACGAATAGCAATTGATCAATCTTAAGAAAATATGAGTGGTGATTAAATCACAGTCACGTTGAGTGCAGTCAGTATTCCGACGGAGTAACTATGTTGAACAGAAACATTTACGAAACGTACTTCCTGTAACAACTCACGTAATCGACCTTTGTGTTTGCATGAACTGATCACGTGGGGCATGTGTTATCTTTGTCGGGCAAATCATTCTTATCCAGTTTACGAGGTTTACTTCCCTACAGATCAGAAATTAAGGTAAACCAATTGCACATGTTGAAGTTTTCGTTTTAAAATCGAAGGGCCGATAACACGAGGCTAATCATTAACCATTGAATATTGTGTAACTGGTCAGGATGTTGCCAAGACTTTGGTTTCATCTGCGAAAACAGGTGTGTTACTTGGAAATTGCAGTAACCGTCCGAAACTCCACTACTTTAGGCTATCGTGACACATCAAGATGTCACGAAACGCGATAATACTGAGATACTATACGAAAAGGGTAGAGAAACAAAACGTCACAGTATTCTCTCAGAACATAGTCATTGTCGCCCTTGTGATTGATCACAACAATAAAAGTAGGAAATGTTATGCATGACAAATTATATGTTACAATGTGATGCTTCGGTGCAGATTCTTATACCCTTGTCAAGGAACATCGATGAGAAATCTCAATTTGAAACCAAATCTGTGACTGTTCCTGTAAAATTCTCCGTTGAGGTGTCAAGCCTTGATAAATACGACGTCCATTTATCTAACATGGGGAAAGGTGTTTAAAGGATTTGTTATCGTGTCTGCAAAGAGACACTCCTTGTCTAAATCGTAGATTATAATCCAGCTTGGAGGACGACGTGACCTAAGGCATATTGTTATTTTCTCTACGTATCTTAATTATATCTTCATGATTATCGCAATTTTACTCAATTGTCGAAGCGCATTCTTTACAATGAGTGATCGATGGTGACAAAATCTATAGCACATTCAGGTAAATAAATCGGCATGATGAATTTTGTGATTCTGGTGTCTCAAGGATCATATGTGATTTTTTAATTTTTAATGTATGTCTGTACTGTATGCATTTCATTGCAGACCCGTGAAGGTCCGGGTTAGATTATTGATCTTGCGCAGATCGATGCTCATGCTGTTGATCACTGGATTGTCTGGTCTAGACTCGATTATTAACAGGCCTCCACCATATAGCTCGAATATTGCTGAGTGCGGCGTAAAACTAAACTCACCCACTCACTCATTTAATTGTAAAGTACGTACGTGACATTTTAATATACATTTTCTCTCCATAACGAAAGAAACGTTTTGTTTTAAATGCAAAGCATTAAGTGTTTATTTTGTCTGTTGCTTAACGGTGTAATTCCAGCTATTAGGCGGCCGAAACATTAAGCGCCTACTTTGGTTGACAACTCAAAGATATTCCCACGGCAGATAATATATATATGAACAGTATGCTTGTACTATAACGTTTATAAAAATATGCAGGTCTCCGTTTTAGCAATATCTAAAATGGTGTTCACATAAGACGTACACATAACATGGTACTATAAGCATCGATCTTCGCAAGTAGGATACGATCGCATGCATCAAAAGTGGGAACATATAAGTTCCGGGACACATACTTTGTGTGCTGGCAATTAGGTGACTGACTCTGAAGGTGTGGGTTCGAATCCTGGATGGGACTCAACCCAACAAAAGTACTAGAATCTGTACCTTACTGAGAAAGCGTTATCCCAAATATAACACGTGTTACATTTGACCACTTTCTAAATGGCATTATGTTTGAACACGAATTGTAATTTCAAATGAATAACAAAATTTAAGCAAACGCTTCATGGCCCAAATTCTGTCTGGAGACCTTTTCTTCTACTCACAGACAGACAGATATTTTATTAAGTCCCACCTCGTTCATTGAAACATATATACAGTATATTAAAAGAAATTAACGAGCCACCCATTTAAGGTTATGAGAGACTGTAAAAAGCTATGTGGGCACACAACGTCTTTATACACAAATACAGGTGTGACCACAGCAAGTATTGGAGACAATCAAACGCTCATGCACGTGCCAGGCGACGTGAAGTCATTGATAGTGGCCTATGGACTTGCAATGTGTTACTGCACGTGCAGCACGTGCAGCTGCACACAACATGTGAAACTCATAAATTGCTGTCACTGTCGAAAGCTTGATCTTTGGTTAATCAAAGGTTCACAAATTCACATGAAAAGTCACATGCACAACATGATATCTGCATTGGTCCGGCGTTATCGAAACACTAATGACGTCGCCGACCACTCACGTTCTGGGCGTCCCCGAGTTACGTCGCCAAGACAGGACAGATGGATTCGGGTGACTCATCTCAGACACAGGTTCGAGACGGCAGTGACCACGTCGCAGACCATTCCAGGACTGCGCCGTATCCATCCCAAGACCGTCAGCAATCGCTTACGTCAGTATGGGATTCGACCACGACGCACAGCCATACGACCCGTTGTGAAACCGCCAAAGATGGTGTCGAAATCATGTTCGCCAACCTCGAATATGCTGGAGGAATGTTGTGTTTACTGATGAACAGGTTCAACATTTCCCATAGTGACGGGCGCCAACGTGTCTACCGGTGTTTAAGGGAACGTTATGCACGCAACTGTATCATGGAGAGGAATCGTTTTGAAGGTGGCTCTGTCATGATTTGGGGTGGGATAACTCCACGCCGCAGAACCCCTCTAGTAATTGTTCAGGGCAATCCCACCGGTGTTGGCTGCAGGGATCAGATTCTGATCATGAGGCCTGTGGCAGTTCCATATCTGCAACGTACTGGACCAGGACTGACATTTCAACAAGACAACGCTCGTCCTCACACGGCTAGGATTGCAATGGATTCTCCACCATAACAATGTCATGTTACTGCCCCGACCTGCAAATTCACCGGATATCACCCTAACAGAGCACGTGTGGGGTGAAATGCAGCGCCGTTTGGGCTGTCTGTCCACATCCTTCAGATAAAGGTTGTGACTTGGCACGAGATTTGGAGTGGATATGGCAGGCCATTCCCTATCGCCACGAGCGACACGTGACATCAAATTCCGTTGAAAGTGCTTTGCTGCATGTTTATTTAGGGTTATTTTTACAACTTTTCAAATAACTTTTATTGTATGCAATTTTATGTTATGCACAGTTACTTTTTTCCGTAGGTATATCTGCAGGATGGACAAAATTACGTCCATTCGCATGCAGTCAAGACATGCAACTCACTACAAACCTGGTTCCCGATCCATAACGCGTTCGTAACGGTTATGTTTGTCATAGGCTTATGGATGACTTAATGCTACGAATGGTTTGCAGATGGGAACCCTGGGCCCCGTTCCACAAAACGATCGTAGCGCTAAGATGAGAATACTTTAACATAGACTTACGACTGTCGTAGCGCTACGATCTCTTTGAGGAACGGGGCTCTGGTTAACAAACGCCCTTCCATAACTCTAAACTACATTATTGGCTTACAAATTACCTACTGCTGCTAGCGCTTTGATGATTGGGCTCTAAATGTTAATAACCTTGAGCAACAGGTGGTCTCGTAGATTAAGAGATCTGCAACTAATTCCAGTGCAATAGATTTAATTCGCGACGAATGTCATAAATGGTGAAACATTTATTGATCTCTATTTATCTTTGTCAAATAGAATCAGTCCAGGATCCAGACAAGATTTAATCCGTCATTATTATTGACTGGTTAGGACAACATATGTGACCTGCTAATTGAAATGTGAATGCACATGTCTTCAACAGACATAACATAACCAGTTGCAATATTTAATCAATTAGACTGTACATTTCATACACTAATAATCCATCGTCCTCGCGTACTTCCCTAGTCCCAGCATCTGGATGACGTAGGTGTAGGCGTCCGAGGACCGAGGACTCGGCGTTGGCGTTATAGCCAGGAAAGACGGTGGGTGTGTGGTAGCGACTCCAGATATGCTTCATCTTTTCTTGGTATTCCTCTTCTGGTATGACGTCTTCAACTCCCATAATGATATGACCATTGGCATGAAGAGTGGTGTTGACTCTTGTGCCGTTGAACAGTTCCAGTCGGTTCATCGGATACAGATATATGTCCGTCTGCAATTGCGATAAACTATTTATGTACAATCTCTGAGACATATAACATCCACACTCCATGTGAGTCCGGGTTTGAATTTGACCCAAGGAATCAAACCCTGTAAAACGTGACCTTGATCTAAAGGTCAAGCTCGATGACTGGTGAAAACTCAGCATTGTACATTTTTGGAAATTTCTCTAGCAATCACATGATTGTTTGGCCCAGATTCTATCATTTATAGGATGCTGACATTTAGCAAAAATAGTGATGAATGCGCTGTAAAACAAACAAATAAGTACTGTACTCGACTAACGCATGTGATATAACCTGGAAACTATACAACATGTCCTTAACTGATAACACTATTCACCCCCATGTCACATTAGAATATAACATTTACTTTATATGTAGCAGAATGTAAGGAATATCCATCCAGTATCAACAGGTAATGTGTATTGTCGCCGACTCTTTGTGAAACAGTTTAGAACAGAACGTACATTTCCACAAACACAATACATGTATTTTTAATATTTATCAGCTGATTAAACATTTGAGACACAAATATTCCATGAACAGTGGTATATTTAATCCACATACCAATAAACCTGTTTGCATAACCCCCAACTGTTATTGGTTAATGGACATGTTAAGCTTCTTGTACACGAGCGGCCCAGTGGCCTGAGACGCCAGGCTATGCAGAGTTGCGTCCCTTGGACAAGAGAGGCCGAGACATCTGACACCAAAGAACATCATTTGGTTCCTTCCTCCCACATTTAGCTGACATGCCGCGATATCATTGGAGTACTGCTCAGAGCGACGTTGAATTAAGATTTACCTATTTGTTTGAGTTATACAAATGTTAGCTTAAGTTTGACACGTGGTACGTCTCTGTAGCAATGGGGAGACACACGTTGTCCTGCGTTGTGAGGATGCTTTGTGGAATGGCTGGATTTAAGGGATTTTACAAATCATACTCCTCATGCAACGACAGCCACTTGTCTCTATGAGGTTGGAAATATTTGAACAGATGATCACCGACAGGATAGGACATAGATCCTCTACAATCAGGGAGTAAGCAAACCTCATTTTTATATTGTTTCAATGGGTTTTTTATTTTCTAACTTATCATTATGCTCTTTTTATTAAGCAGAAATGCTTCATGCAAATAAACAATCGGGTTCATTGATATTAGTTGGAAAACACAAATGATTAAAAACATGGCCCGATTTCAGTTATATGTGTATGTAAATATCTCCAAATCTTGACATCTTCAACGTCAACCACAGTAATGGTCGAATTAAAGGAAATGTTGTCACCTTAAGAACCTGTATTTTGCTTTCTCGGACACCTATATCGTTCATGCTTCGTGTACATTTATATTGGAAATATTTCTGATGTGTTATTTAAAAGGTAAAAAAGAACAAGAGACCACTTGTTGAAATTAGTTGATGGTTTAGTACAATGCCAACGTTAAGCAACGCCTGCAACCTCTTCTGAGACATCACACCCTTCCCACCAGGAAATCACATGCCCTGCCTCGCCTGATCCAGAGACTTCTCAATATTAATCACGGCTGAATGGGCGATTGTAGTTTTACGCCTGTATTAACAATATTCCAGCAGTATCACGGCGGAGGACACCAGCAATAGGCTTCACACATTTACCATAGTAGTGAATCGAACCTGGGTCTTCCAGGATACCCCACCGCCCTTTCACGGTTGAAAGAAAAGAACACAAATGTTCTTTCAAAACGTAGAGAGATATATATTCCTGAATTATGTTTTGATGTTTTTGAGTTCAATATATTATTAGACCAAGATTATGTGTAAACATCCTTTCAGTAGGGCTTCAGCATGTGGTAGCAGTATTTCCGCCAATTTATTAGACCTTACGACAAATGGTGCTCTACTGAGTACTAATGTCGCCCGGCTACGAAGTACCAACACCCTACTAAACAACTAGGAACTATATAATTGGCTTGTAATCATTTCAAAATGTATACGTACTGTAACTCCCTTGTAGGAGCCGGAGAAAAAAACATTCCACGGTTCGAACCCAGCAAACAAACCGAAATAATACAACCAGGTGACGATTCTGTCAACTGTAGTCTTTACATGAGCGGGTGTATCTATGTATAATGAAAAACATATATGAGAATCTAATATATATAACAGACAGCGCCATCCTTTTATCCTTTTATTCCTTTATTCCTTCCTTTCTTATGTACTACGTTTCATCCATTCTCATTATTTGAGATTCTTCCTAAATGTATCTGGTTACAATGTGGATCTTTGTATTGGAATAGTTTGGGTCCTCGTAAATAGAACATCTCGGAAATATACTGTCCGTATCTACTGCTCACCTACTGATTAACATGGCGCAGTTATGCCCCTTTGTGTTCACGCGTGTGTGAGCTAGCATTAGAACTTACATCCATGATCAAGATTGGCCACACAAGATATACTCATGAATACCTCCTGAAAGGTGAGGATCCTCCGTTTTGAATGCCTTGTGATGAAAGAATCACGGTCAAGCATGTCATGCTTGATGTGCTGAATATTCGATAACAAGGTATAACTATTTCAAATCACGAACTCTGGCGGATCTTTTTAATAATATAAGTTCTCATTTAATTATTACATTTTTAAAAGAATTAGATTTGTTAAATGATTTGTAAATATATAAATATTTTTTTATTGGTAATTTAGATGAGTAAAGTGAGCTGGTAACTCATTCCAGTTCATCGCGGCTGCCACTTGAAATGAGCGAAAACCATAAGATTTCAACTTCCATTTTAAATCTATCCAACCTTTTAAATCGTAGAATATGTGTTTTTTCAATGTATGGCTAAATGTGTCTAAACTGCTAACGACTGAAGGGATGGTGTAAATCCAGCTAGGGTCCATGCAGGAAGCAAATGAACTGTAAGTCCCCATGGTCCCTAGCATGGTGATCTACCTTCTGTTGTTGGCAATCTATAGCCTGTTTTTATATTGTATTGTCCAAATAGTGTTATTAGTTTTAATTTTCCACGCTAGTTTTAATTCTAATTGTGATATTCTAGTTGTTTTACTGTCGACAAGTGTTTTTATAATATACATATACTAGTATTCCATTTCAATGTCAAATATGTTCTCGTCCCGATATGGCTGAAATATTGCCGATGTGACGTTAAATATTAACTCACTCACTCACTCACTCATGCGTGTGTGACCTGTCATCGTTTGGCACAATAGAGGTAAGTAGATTTAGAGCAAACCCTTTTCATATTGAAAGTGCAACGCCATACATAAGTATGCAGCTACATTTCATATTTCGGTAGAAAGCCGAGATATTTACTGTTTTAATGCATAACAAATTAAGACTGAACAGGGTCTATTTTTCAATCCGCCTAAGTATTTGCACTTGATTTTACACCGTCGCTAAGACATGTAACGTTCTAGATATCTGTGAAATGTTAAAGGCGAAGGTAGATTAAGTGTCACGCGAGCGCAATTCTTACTCGACGTTCTTCAGGTCTTACAACAAATGTGCTGTCAGAAAGAAATCTCGGTATCCAGGGTGTTAGGGGAACGTATGAGTCTCTACCTTTATCCCAGATGACCCTCTCCGTGTTCTGGTCTTGTGTTGTCCAGGTGGTCAGTAGGGCGTTCAGGGCCACGGAGGTCGTGTATATACGGTCCTCTGCGTTGTTCTGCAAAACATAGTTGTGTAATGTTCAGAAGTAGATGTTATAAAGTGCTAACCTGCGTCTACCGAGGTAGCTTTCTGAGACCCTGATGTCAGTAATTTTATCCTAATTCACAGACATGTTCTATTTACTATTCAATATGGCCCTCAACGAAGATGTACCAGTTGGAAAATGCTGAATCCATATGTAAAACAAAAATGAAGTCGTTGATTACTTCATTTTTATTATAGTGAGTGAGTGAGTTTAGCAATATTCCAGCAAAATCACAGCGTAGGACACCAGAATTGGGCTTCACACATTGTACCCATGTGGGGAATGGAGCCCGGGTCTGTCGCGTGACTAGCAAACGCTTTAACCACTAGGCTACCCCGCCGCCTCCATTTATATTATAGGAGCGACAGTATAGCCAAGAGGTTATGGAGCCCGTCAATGCGAAGGCGTTCTTTGATTTTCAATTGTATATTTTCACCCAGATGTTGCTGGAACGCTACCATAAGTGATGTAAAAGAAAACTCTTTCAATACTTCATTATAACTCCTTATAAAGACGCATAAACTTACCACACTTTGATTTTCATATGTTTTGTCAGCATTGCCAATGAAGTCGTCATAGTAGATGATGTCATAGCCGTCATGCTAGCGTATGTTCTCAGTACACGCTTGAAGTCCACAAGCACGTGTTCCATTCCCTACAACAGAGGCGCTTCGTGATATCGTCGCAGGTCGTGCGTTCATCTACTTCCAGAACCTATATATTGCGTTGTATGTATCGTACAACCTTTGTCTGGAATTCTTTTTCCAAATCTTAATACAGCTTGCTTGCAGTCGATGAGCCTTTATATTTTGAATAGAGGTTTTCATCAACATGATTGCAATCTTGACCAATCAAAGAGAATATCAGCCAAAGTCTGTAAAACCCAGCAGGCAGTCAGGGTTGGAATTGCTCTCTACATTTTCCTGATTTTCGTGTAGTTATGTCTTTCACAAGTTCATCATATTTACATGCTGTGTTAATGGACATATATGGTTTTCTTGGACTGAAATTATGAAGATTTTTGTGATGTTTTGGATGTTCATTTTTCAAAATATTTTCAAAAATTTAGTGTCAAAATATCAACTTTTACTTGGACTGAGTGTACTCATGCCCACGCTCTCCACTGGCTGCTATTGTGTTTCCTTGGTGGATACAAGTCTGCCCAGGGACTCTGCAATGATTACATTCTCAAGACAAAGTTATGTCAATCCCCGCCATTGTTTCACCTTTTCACCTGGAAACATACTGCTTCATGCAACATCGACAGCATTATGGCAAGAGTGACAGGTCCCTCACCAAGGAAGCAACCAGCCAGGAGAGGTGTTCATGGTGGGCGGAGAAAGCAGAGGAAGGTCATGATTCTCATTGGACATAGACCCAAGGCCGTCCCCTAAGATTCAAAAGGTGTCAACTTTGACAACATCATCTCGGTTCACCCAAGGCGTATCAAATCACAGCTCAGAGTTTGTGCATGGAATGCGCGATAATCTCGCACTAAATCGGAGGTCACTGTTGAATTCATTAAGGATCATGAATTAGACATTCTGATTTTAACTGAAACTTGGCTCTGCGATTCAGGTGATGACTCCATTATAACAACAATGACACCTCCAGGATATGTGTTCAGACAACGTGCCCGTAAATGTCGTGGTGAAGGGATTGCCTTTATTCTAAGGGATCACATTATGTTTTCTGAATCAAAATGGCAATATGAGGCAAAGTCATTTGAATCTTTTGAGCTTTTGTTGAAACATTCTCAAGGTGCAGTCATTTGATCGGACTGTATCATCCTCCTCCATCGTCGGAGAACAAGCTTACAAATGCCCAGTTCTTCAAAGAATTCCCTCAATTTCTTGAAAATGCATGTGAGAGGAAAGGAAAACTAATCATTGCAGGTGCTTTTAACCTTCATTTTGAAAATAAGGATAACAGTGATACAAGAAAGATGGTGTATCTCCTTGATATCCATGACTGTACAAAACATGCGTGTGCTTCCACCCACAGAAGCAGACATATCCTGGATTGGGTCCTGACACGATCAACTGATTCCTGTGTGCAAAATATATCCGTGGAAGACTTTCAACTATCTGACCATTTTCATGTTTTCTTGAATCTTGACATGACTGTACCTTGTCCAAAAGTAAAATCCGTTCATTCTGGAAACATTCGGAATTTGGACAGTGCTGCTTTCAGCGATGATTTTTGCAGTCTGATCTTATTCTTCACCACCTTCTGACTGTCAAGAACTCATCACAGTGTTGGCTGAATTGCTGAACAACCATGCATCGGAGAAGAGTAGACAGATACCACTCTGGAAAATATCTTCATGGGACTTCACTCCATAAGTTCGTAATGCGAAGTCAGTGAAACGGAAGGCAGAACGACAATGGAGAAAGACACATCTTGAAATCCACCGTCAGATATATATCTCCAAAAGAAACGAGACATCACTTGTAGTTAGGCAGCTGAAACGCAAACATCTGAAGTCCAAGATAAAGGAAAATATATCCGAACCTAAGACTTTGTTCAAACTTCTATTCTCACTAATTGGCAAGAATTCTTAATCACCTCTTCCTTCTTCTGATGACACTTCGTTGATCGCTCAATCATTCGCAGATTATTTCCACGATAAGATTAGCTTAATCTGAGACCAGTTACACGTGGAACGGGGTGCTATATTGTCTGGTATACCACTGGTAGACCTTCCCAACTTTTCTGACCTTGAAATCCTTTCAGTCCTGAAAACTGCCAAGCGCGCTACATGTTCCCTGGATCCAATTCCGACTTACTTGCTTTTTGAGTTCCTTGATTTTCTGCTGCCACTCATTGTTCTTATTGTCAACTCTTCACTGTCTTCTGGTTATGTGCCAAGTGTTCTGACAGCGGTTCTGGTGAGACCACTTATCAAAAAGGCTGGGCTTGACCCTGATGATTTGAAAAACTACATCCATGCTACTTTCACCTTCGTAATATTGGCAGAGTTCGACCACTTCTTACCAGGTGTTAGAGAAGCACGTGTACAAGTGCCGACAAAGTTATTGATTCATTAACCTTTGCTGAGCAGTCACCATCCTTTCTCGCACACCTGGCTGTCCCTTTCTCTGCACTTTTTTATTTTTAGGACATAAATTCTGCAAAAACCTCACAGAGTTGGTCTGACGATTTGATTATGATCAGTGTTTCATTGAGTATTTTATGTTTATTAATTTTCTAGTTAGATTGCAATTCATCGGTCCGCTTTTGAGCCAAACGGACTATAGTTTCTATACAATTGACAAAAGGGATTGCCCGACTTACCATCAAACTTTAATAACAATTTACGAAGTGTTATGATCGAAAACATTAATACAGACCTGATTTCCATTAAAGCCTTGATGATCCCCTCAACATCTTTTAGACCCAGCTTCTCGAGAAACGCATACGTTGCATTCAGTGGCATGGCGTCAGTCATTTGGATGAGGTCATTGAGGTTGACTGGGTAACTGTTGTAAGCTCCAAGAGTATCGTTGTATGTCTGAGGCCAGAAGGTCATCAGTGAGTTGGAATAGTTCACGTTCATATTATGATGGTTTTTAATGGCATTTAAACCATTGGTCATTTCTTCATGTGTCGGTCCATACGTGGTGCTGTTGATATACCGCCGTCCTTCAATCAGGCAAGCCATAATGTAAGTGGTCGCGAACATATTGTTGTCGAATATCCCGAAAAGGTATCTGAACAATGCATTTTCTGGGTAACCGTATAAGTTTAGCTTGACATCACTTGGCCACATTCATTGTTTTTCATCCCATCTGAACGGAGGAAAGATGTGCCTTGTTTTCGGTACTTGAAGTTCCATAACCTGCAACGTCAACGTGTCAGTCGTCATTTGCAGCGACTGTAGGTCAAATGGAAGCTATACACCACCAAATATGTGTATCATGTTGACAGTCCGTGGCAAGACTAACTGAATGTCAAGGCCCACCAACAACGTAAAATGTTGATCATTACATCAACCTCTAGTTTTACACAGCCAACTGTGCAACTGTGACAATCTTAGACTAACTGCGTATTCACGGAACAAATAGATTGCATTGTTTGAAGCAATCAAGAGAAAATAGCATACCACCTAGTTGACCGTTGGGGTCAATACAGTACATGTATATGCACTTACTATCAAATTGTATGTTTAATCATCACGCTCGAGCCAGTCTAAGGTCAAAGTTCGTTATGGATAAAGACCGCTTGAACATTGGAATAACTCAGTCTTAACCATTGTTATTTTTGAAATCTAAAATGAAATAAAAGAAATGTGAGTGAAATATACATTTTAGCTCACTCACCGTGTTCAGAATTGTTCATCCCGTTGTAAATATACTCGTTGACTGATTAACCAAAATGAACGTGTCTTATATTTCAGATCTCAACCTATACTCGTTGACTGATTAACCAAAATGAACGTGTCTTATATTTCAGATCTCAACCTATATCCCACTTGGGGCGGTTGGATAGCATAGTGGTTTAACCGTCCGCTCGTCACGCCGAAGGCCCGGATTCAATTTCACACATGGGTACAATGTGAGAAAACCATTTTTGGCAACCCCGCAGTGATATTGCTGGAATATTGCTAAAATCGGCGTAAAACCATACTCACTCTCTCACTCACTATATCCTACTTGACCCATTAATGCATGTTCCTTGTAACGTGATTCACGACCCAGACATCACAATTTATTGATGACCTAAGCAGCTACAGCTATGACCCAAAACCTGCCCTTTTTAGAGATAAACATATGCGCACCTGTTCCTTGTTCACATTGGCTTTCGTGTGTCATACATTATATATTCCCAAACAACTATCGTTCACCATAGTGTCAGCCTTCCACAATATATCATGGCTGTCCTAATGTTACGCTGGTTATTACTGACACTGGTCGGTGTGTTCGACTCCCCTATATAAGCAAGAGATAGAAAGTTCTATACGAGTCATGAGAGATCTTGTGGAATGACTGAGTTTGGTTTTACGCCGCTTTTAGCAATATTTCAGCAATATCACGGCGGTGGACACCAGAAATGGGCTTCACTCATTGTACCCATGTGGGGATTCGAACACGGGTCTTCGGCGTGACGAGCCAACGCTTTAACCACTAGACTACCCCACCGCCCCAGATCTTGTGGAAAATGCCCAGGTAAAGAAGGACAAGAAATACGTGCCTCTACTTGAATGGGCCGAAGACAAGGGGTCTGGCCAAGTTATGTGAAGCAGTACTTCCATGGTGTCCCTGACCTGGCACTGTTCAGACAGCTGTTTGGTGTGTTCGACAACAACATGTTTGCCACAGCGTATGTGATGGAGATTCTTGCAGAGTTTAGTAAATATGGGGACATGACGGATTACAATCTGGCGGGGCTCAACGCCGGTCTTGACGACATAAAGAATCATCGCGACAAGAACGTTGCCTTCAATAATTCGTTAATGACGTTCTTGCCATAAGTCTATAATGAAACTTTAAAGACTTGGGACAGCAGTCCTCGAAACTTAGTGGATCTTATAGAAGCGACAAAATATCTGCCTTTAAACTGGACGTATGCTGAACTGGAGAAATTTGGTCTTATGGACATAGAATACATTATGGTACGGCTCATGCGATCTAGGAAATGTCTTCGTATACACACTATACGCATAACCATTCATTTCATAGTAGCGACAGAACACATTCCATTTAGTTTAACTAGTTTCTTCGTTGTTTATCTTTTATTTGAACTCCAAGTGCTATAAAACGCTTTAATATTTTCTTCAAGAAACCATTATGTCATTGATTACACTTTGAAAGTGTTTTTCATTTCTTTCAGAGACGGGTACATGTCGGTTTTTCACGTGCCATCAGATTTGATGACACTTTTCTCAATATCGGTCTGGGTTCAAAGCTGAAGGAAATGTCTCGCACCTTCCCAGAGGCCTCTGACTTGTGGATGTCCCAGAACCCAAACCTGACTTCTGTATTTGACGCTCTAAAGCTCTTCAGGTTACATCGTAGCGTTTACATGTTTATCTACGGGTTAAATGTATGCATCAGCTTGCAAACACAGGAATATGTTTTCCATTACATCGGTTGTCGGTTAGCACAATATATTGTAGTCTCACTTGTCCAGATGAGCGCTGACGTTTGTACACCAGAGACGACAATTTGTATCCTATTGAATCCGAAATATATGTCTTGGTCAATCGGAAATACTCCTGGATTTATACGTTCTTACATGAGTAAACATTCAAGTGCATTTTGTTTTGAGTTCCATCTCGACTGTGATGTCTTACAGTGAGAGTGTTGGCGCGAATTCCTGATCGAGCTCAAGACAAAAAACACTACACTTTGTTCTATACTAAGATAGCGTAATCCTAAGTACAAATACGTTTCTACATTTGAGCAATTTCTAAATGACATTGTATATTCATATTAGAAATATTATTATTCATGTTTCTTCAACATTAGTCTATTTCAGGTTTATCCCATACAAACGGTCACATGACATGTGATAATAATCTATAGATTTATACTAAGCCAACCCTTCGTACAGGGGTTGTTCTGATTGCTTCAAACCGTTATGCCCACACATACACATGGATGGACTACAGGCAGCTGAGTATTCAGCTTGTAAGCTGCACAGAATAATATTGATAATGTGTACTTCTATAGCGTTAAATTCCATGCACCAAGTGCATGCTCGAAACCATACAAACAGACAGTTCATTATTATCCCGGATAACCCAAGCTGCCTGTGAGGCGCTAGAAGGTTATAGTCAGATGGCTTATCCCACCGGGTACCCATTTTATGCTGGGTGAGCAGAAGCATGTTTGAACTCACTTGCCTAAGGTGAGACCACATGTGTCACATGTGCTTCGTAGTGGGGCAGGACTGAAGTCGTAGAAACTCTCATGAATACAACGCGTTGTTGGTTTACAAATCTTCTAACATGTGAAATCCAAAAATACACATTGTCTTTTAGAAGGTGGTCTAATATAACATGTGTTGTAACAGAAACAGTGTGGTCCCAAACATACCATACTTTGCAAGAGGAATCCACACAGAAATAAAGAGTTAATAACAGGCATTATTGAAACAGTTCTTAAGAACTGTAAAATGCATTCAACTACTTTATTTCCGCGTATACAGTAATACGTTCCAGAATGTAACATGTACAGTAGGTGATTTGCGTGCCTTGAAAGGTACAAACATAAAGCCTTTTACATTTGTTTAATTCCCTTTTCTAACGAAAGCTGATTCATGTGAAACGATATCAGTCATGATTGATGGACCTATGATGAGATGGATACAACGATCTCAACGAGACCACAACTTATAGTTGGACATGATCGCATTTCGTTATGTGCGCATGTCTGAATACAACTGAATACACAATAACAGTGCAAAATCAGATCAAACAAAATAGTTATAATTGTATCTGTCGGTTATAAGCGGGATCGTTATTGACGTTCTTTCCTGTGCGATAACGCTTTCGTGTTCCGGAGATCAGCGAGTGAGCACGATCGATTCCCGATCGTACGTCTACCTGCATAAGTGGCTAGCCCAGGAGCAGCTGGCTGGCAACGACGTCACTCTTGTAACCACGTGGGTTAGTGGAGTACACTTTACGTCCGTTTCAATACATGACACGTACTGGAAGTAAGTAACCTGTCTGTTGTGAGTCCTTACAGCATTAACATGAACCCCATATATATTCAATATGTATTCCATATATTCTCTATGGATATAACTTTCTCTATATATGTTATTGGTAAAGTATTGGTTATCAAACAATTATCACCTAGATGACTCAAGAATGAAAAAAGATATTTAAATCAAAACGAGATCAAATGAGAATCAGACCATGTGAACCTACAGTACCTTTGCTACCTGCATGGACCCTAGCTGGATTTACACCTTCCCTTCAGCCATTGGCTTTTATACTGATATTTAGCCATACATTAAAATGACAAAAATACTACGATTAAAAACCTGGTAGACTTAAATTTACTTGAAATGTTTTGGGACTTACGTACCCTCTCAGGGGGACAATAATTTCACGATACTTTAACCCCCTTTGAGGGTACAGCCACTAACAATACAAGTTACTAATCTAAACTACCAATCATTAAAATACCCGGTACATCTATCTACAGAACATATTATTCAAAATTCATCTATTAAATCAATTTCTTTTAAAAAGCCAATGATTAAATGAAAATTAACAGTGTTCAAAAGATCCTTGACTATTTTTCACATTGAAATACTTATCCCTTATGATGGAGAATTCAACACAGTCAAGCAGGATATACTTGACGGTGACTCTCTCATCACAAGGGATACAGAACGGAGGATCTTCACCTTTTAACATGTATTTGTGAGTGTAACGTGTATGGCCAATGCGATATTGTCGCATGATGACCTCCTCAAATCTGGATTGACAACCCAAGCAGGTGTAACCAATATAGGGTTTTATTTCATGTAATTTATTGATACCTACTGGGTTTCCCACTTCTTCTGCATCAGATCCCGGATGTAAGTTCTAATGCTAACTTTGAAATCGGAGTATGGAATAAGAAGTGGTGTTACAGATTTGTTGAGTGCTGCCTTGGCAGCAAGAAAAGCCATTGTGTTCCCAGAAATGCCAACATGGCTGGGTAACCAACAAAACACGATGTTGCATTGGCCAGTAGCAAGCTCATTATACAATTCAATAATTTCTAATAAAAGTGGATGTTTGCAAGAAAGATTTTAAATAGTTTTAAGACACGAAAGAGAATCGGAAAAGATGATATATTGTTTATATTTATGGTGTTTATTAATATATTTAAGAGCTGTTAATATGGCGTTAGCTTCTACTGTGAAAATAGAGTTGTTATATGGTAATCTGCAAGATATTATTCTGGATCCAATGACAGTGGCACAAGCCACTGCGCCACCATCCTTGGATCCATCTGTAAATAAGGATTTGTATGTATTATATTTATTTTTTAATTGATTATATTCTTGTTTATATTGTCATTCATTAGTTTCTGCTTTCTTAAACTTTGTCAGTGTGAGGTCAACTTGTGGTCTCACTAATTGCCAAGGAGGAGAAGAAAGAAGACGGGAAGGAGCTATATTGTCCAGCTCAATGCCAGCAGCAGAAATGAATGGTTGAATTCTTAGCCCAAGAGGCGGATCAAGAGAAGACTTTTTGTTGGACAAATCCTCATAGAGAGGATTACAGCAGGGTTAAATTAAAGCAGGCTTAAACTATATAAAATATAGTTTGGTAATATATTGTAAAGATAATTTTATACGGCGTTGGGTAAGGGAAGGCTCATCTGCCTCAACATAGAGACTGTCAACAGGAGATGTTCTGAATGACCCAAGACAACGTCTCAGACCTTGGTGGTGGACAGAATCTAAAAGTTTTAAGTTGCTTTTGCAGGTTCCACCATATACGATCAGTATCAGTATCGTACACTATTAAGACTATCCCTATTTAGGGTCGAGCCCTGATGCTCTTGTACATATAGTTAGTGGCAATTGAATTTTAGAAATTAAGTGCCCTTACACACATAGGATGACTCTGTGTTTGATGCTGCCAAGGACCCAAATTTATTTTGTACATGTGATACTGGGAAATTATCCCTTAAACAGAGAAGTTCATGTTATTACCCAGTTCAAGGACTAATGACAATTTCCAACACACAATGGTGTGATTGTTTTGTCTGGACGCTGAAAGACTGCCATGTTGAGAGGATCACATTTGAAGTTGAAATTTGGAAATCATGTCTGGAAATGCTGTCAAATATTTACCTCAGGGATCTTTTACCTGAGATTTTCCCTAGGCTTGTTATGCGTGGCAAATCTCTGTAATAGAAAGTAGGAATTTTATCATACTTAACTCAATGAAATGTTTAATAACTTGATGAAGAGTATATATGATGTACATTTCAAACTCAAAATATGTTCCCAAATGAAATATTTATCATGTAATTCATCGGAAAACCATTTGACTACATAACTCTCATTTACAGTTAAAAAACTTTGCACATCAAACACCAGGGTTCGATTCCCAACATGGGTACAATGTGTGAAGCCCATTTCTGGTGTCCCCCGCCGTGATGTTGCTGGAATATTGCTAAAAGCGGCGTAAAAACAAACTCACTCACTCACTCAATTAACTTTGTGTTCGTATCTTGAAATAAACATTTGGTCAACAATTAAGCTACAAATAAATCGTTCTCTCGGACTTTTATTCCTTTTCTTTCTTAATCTGTATGAGTCAAACATTGAACAATAAGTGAAAACAACAAATGTCCAAAATGACATTTATTTAAGGAATACAGCTTATTGACAAAGATATGGTTTTAATTTGTTTCTAATATTTGACAAAGATATTAACATGAAGGGTCCATTGTAGACTAACATTTAATCTCTGAAATGAACATATTTTACAGTTCTAAATTATAATCATAAAATATAATAAAGAGGAGCCCAAAGAATTTCTTCATTTTTAGAGACTAAATAATTCTGCAGAACGATAATTTCTTGGTACTTCACAAAAAATGCAAAGATTCTTATCAGCAATTACTGACCTGTTGCTGGAAGTGTGTGTGACAGGATTGCATATTGCCCACAAGACACCGTGTGGTGGGGATGGGGGTGGAGTTTCGACACGGATAAATATTTCAAAGAAAGACCTTTCTTTTTCCACAAGCTTTCTGTACCTGAACTCTGAACTGTGTACATGCAGACTTTGTATTTAGTTTTATTCCTGTGCGCTTAGAGTATGCTCATGCATGGAATACAGCGTTGTATAAATACACACTTATTATTATATATACATATATTTCCACACCATAGATAAGCCACAAAAGTCATCACTCCAGATGAACTGATGCTAATCAATGCCATGTTGGTCATACATGATGTGTAGTGTGAACACAGTAGAGATCTGTTTCCAAGAGACTGTGGTGTTTCAGTAATACTTCTGTGTAATCCATAATCACTCGTGTGTTAGAATATCTCTTGAATTTTGCAAGCATTGTCCTCTTAATAACGTTCCTAGATGACCATGCAGTCGGAAAGGACAGTTTAACACTGAACTAGTCTATCCACCTGTCAGATATCGCACCACACATTGACTTGGAAATGCAGAATGTATCAGCCAAATCCTCAAGTATAAGTCCCAATCTGAGTCTCATTAGCACCAGGCCCGTGAAGTTCAGGGGTAGAATAGGTCTTCAGCTACCCACGCTTGCAACAAAAGGCGACTATGCTTGTCGCAAGAGGCGACTAACGGGATCGGGTGGTCAGGCTCGCTGACTTGGTTGACACGTCATCGGTTCCCAATTGCGCAGATCAATGCTCATGCTGTTGATCAATGGGTTGTCTGGTCCAGACTCGATTATTTACAGACCATCGCCATATAGCTGGAATATTGCTGAGTGCGGTGTAAAACTAAACTCACTCACTCACTCACTCACTCACCCTTTAGCACCATGAAAAACTCATCAGTTAACATCAAAGATCTTGGTCTCCCTAGTGGATTCTGGTCGCCTGAAAACCAGAGTGTACTAAGTCACAAAAACCTATTTTCGAGAAATTCTATCTTGAAGTTTAGGACAACAATATCTTCTAAACTTTTCAATCGAATTCTTTCAAATTTTGCACATGCATGTGACATGTTAAACAGTATCAGAAAATATCAAATTATATGCTCAAACTATTGAAATAAATAAGAAACTCACGAAAAATGATTGGAGATAGAACACTTGACCTAAGAAAATCGTGATTTTTCTCAAAACCAAAGTGTTCTAAGTGTCAAAAAACACAGCTAAAACTCAGCTTTATTATTATTATATCGATATTTGATTGTTATTTCTTTTTTACCAGGTTGTATTTTTGTCGTTTAAACCTGTTTTACTTTCATAAGGACTATATTTAATTAAATAAAGCAGAAATAAGAACAGAGTTAAAATGTTCCATTTCCATGATGACAATCACTTCAAAATTGGTAAATCTCAATGTCACGTGATCAAATTGTGCTTGCTCATTGGTCAATTGACAACTTAGAACACTCGAAAATTAACAACATGTGATTTTTCATGGAGATAGAACAAAGTTTGTGTTTGAAAAACCACTTTCAAAGCTAGATAGCACTGTAAAAAGTTGCTAGAGTAATAGATTATGCTCTAAAACCTACCCTGAGCATACTAACTCTAATTTTGTCAAAAGTGGACTTAGAACACTCTGGTTTTCAGGCGACGAGATCTTATTATCGGTTCTGACAACAAATAATCAACCTTATTCACTTTGTTTTAAGACCCTTCTTATGCTCAGCAGACCGAACAAAATATAACGCTTATCGCATTCACTTAATAATTCAAGTTTTATTAGTGGCAAATTCTCTTACTTTACATGCTTTGAACACCTTTTTGCCGAACACTGATGGAATAGCATCACGTTCAAACTTCCAGCATTTGAAATGTTCATAGCAAAGACGGTGAGTGATGGTGAATTTATACACCTTCCGCACGGGTTTGATGCGTCTGATCCATGCCTTTCTTAGCTCTTCCCTGGCATGTAACCTGTGCAGTGATACCACCCTATCCTCGATTTTTTTGCCACGGTAGTTGGAGCATACAGTGCAGGAGCGTGTGATCTTTGCATGATCATCCATTGTGACGTAATTGATCTCCAACGTCAGCGGCAGGCTGCTCATGAACCTCAGCAGTTGAAAAGTAGCATAAGGGATACAACTCTAATAACCTTATCGGAAAGGACTATAGTGAACCTATCCTGCCGAGTATATCTCTAACCAGATTTGTCTTTGGGAAAATAATGTTAATCATATCACTTTCTACAACTGGTACCAGGTGTCGGACCTACTATGTTGTCTTATTACCCGCGTGGAAATGTATTCTTCATTTAACCGGTTTGTTTATATGCCATACATGACATGAAATACACAATACTGAGAAAGTGTAATCCCAAATATAACATACCATACATGACAGTTTGTACTAGTTAAAACGACTCTTACAGCTCGCTGCAAACTCGTATTGTGCCGGATGACACGGCAATGTCCCGCTGGAGGCTTCACTCTGTATGAAATATGGCTATACCAACACTGTCATTGTTGACGGAGTAGAATAAACAATGGGGGTACGGGACCAGCCTATATAAGGCAAGGAATCAATAAGTATCTATTCCTAACTCATATTAATTTATAAATCCATTACACAACTACTTTTCATCTCCCCTGTAAAAAAGTAGCCACAGTCTTACTAGAAAGACTATGTGGTACGGGACCAGCCTATATAAGGCAAGGAATCAATAAGTATCTATTCCTAACTCATATTAATTTATAAATCCATAACACAACTACTTTTCATCTCCCCTGTAAAAAAGTAACCATAGTCTTACTCTTTAGAGTAAGACTATGGTGTATGGGGTCACCACACATAAGGCAAGCAATCAATAAGTATCTATTCCTCAATTTGTAAACCCATAAGATCACATCAATTTAAAATATTGACTTCAGCAAAACAATTTAACGTGTATCTTCTATTATGTCTTTGGTTTTCGTAATAAATGTTTATTTGGCTTGTTGTATCCCTTGGTTTATGTGGGTCTTTTTCTCGTTCTCGCCGATAGCAGAACTTTTTGGATGAAACTTTGATCGAATCTCTTCTTTCATTTTTTTATATTTTTCGAGTTCACATAGGATCAAACGAAACTCTTCCTCTGAGATTTTTTTATCATTGAGTGCGGTGGAAATATGGTCTTCTGTAGTGTTTAACTTTGCTTCAGCAAGAATTTTAATTTCATCGTGTTTCTTAGGTTTACGATTCAATTTGCAGGATACAAATTTAAACACTGACCCAGCTATTCCTGTCACTACAGCTGTTATTTCAAGGCCTAACACCACTGGTGCGGCTACGATGGTGGTCAACAATCCAACTCCTACTGCTCCAAATCCCATGCTAGTTGTCATAAGAGTGGTATCAGCCCCATCCATGTAGTTTAAAGCTCTATTGTATTTTTTGTGTAGCGATGCCCGAATATCACGGTCTTGTTCTAGCTGACGTTTTATTTCACATATCTGTTTAAGTCGAAACCCTTCTACACTTCCCTTTATATTTCCTTCATCATCAAAGACTGGGTATATCCCCATTTTATGTGTTTATAATATATTTTATAAAAAAAATTAAATTATATGTCATTTAATTTTTGATCAATATATTTGAGGCTTATAAGGTTTAGATTATTGTACAGGTAAATGGGTGAGACATTAATAGGTATGTTTTCGTCTAAAATACGAACCCCATCTAGGCTTATTAATGGTTTATAACCTTGTCTTATTATGATTCGGCAACGTTTATTCTCGTGTCTTTTAAACCAAATTATTCTCAGGCCGTCTAAAAGTATTCTTGGACTGGACATCTCTGCGAGATATACGTCTATAACTAGCGTGGTGTGTGATTTTATACCATAATTTGAATCTGAAAAAAAATCACGTTGGTAATCGTAAATGCTGTGAATGAATAAACTGGCATTCAAGCCGACTGGAGCTAACATGTTACCAGTGTGCCCTGGTATTCGTAATACTTGAACAGTATTTTCTTTGAAGGGATTAAAGGACGTAAGAAGAATCCCGTTGTTTGTAATTTTGAAAACGAAATCATTTTGATTAAAAAAGATGTAAGGTGAGGTTAGTGTTATTTTAATTAACCATTCGAGCTCTGAAAAATCTGCTAGTGGCATTCGTTCGTATACGTCGTCTTTATAGTATAGTAGGTACGGGGTGTCTTCCTCACCAGGTAAATTGAACCGCTTTGTGTCTCCTAGATCACCGAGTGTTACATTGGGGTGATGACTTACCACTGTTTATATAACTGTTATAAAATAGTGTCCATATGTTTTTCTGATAATTTCTCAGGCGTTAACTTCAATTCCATAAAATGTATGTTCTCGGATAGAAAAATACTGGCTAGAGATATAGTGTCTTCCACGTTAACGGTGACACCCTGCAGACTGATGTGTGAATCGTCTCCCACCCGCACGTAAATAGAGCAAACGCGATACTGGTGTTTTTTAGCCCACTGAAGTTTGATTCCCTTCACGATCTCAATCTCACTCTGCGTTGGTTGGCCTAGGTAGACTTGAATGGCCATCGTGGAATTCTCCGGTAGATTTTGCAAGATGTTGAGCACGTTGTCGAATTCAGACATCAACTTCAATACCACGTTTTTCTCCCCTTGTTTAACCGATAGAATGTGTGCTGACATAGTCGAGAGTGGGCTGATGATTACACTGCGTCTCTCTGATGGGACGTAAGCCACGATTAGGGTTCCGTTGTTAACGACTTTGTTTAGTAAGTGGTCTTTGTTTTCCGTGAATACGTATGGGGAACTTAGTGTGATGTTGAGAAACCAGTTGATTCGAGATGGTAACATCATCCACTTGTTATCGGTAGAGCATTAGATAGTACGGTTTGTTTTGATCAACGTTCGTTCTGTCAAAGTCTTCTAAATTGAACAATTTACCACCGAACGATGGGTATATTCTCCATTCATCCTCGTCGTTGTGCACTAGATCGTATCGAGTGTTGCTGACAGATCTTGATGTATCTAGGTTAAAAGTACTACCAGATCGACTGACGACGGGAACTTCAACCCGTTTGTAAATGCTGTTTACAAGCTTAAAAGCGTATATTTAACCATCTATTCCTGATTCATCAAACCCCCTAGTATCACCTAGGTCTGATAATCCTACATTACTACATCTTTTTACTCGCATTCCTGGGCCTTGATTGCTAGCCATTATTGTATATGTAGTGTTACGCTGAGGTATCCTATATTTATATTATTATTTTTTGTATCTAAAATTGATATTTTTAATTCAGAAATATTACCATTTATCAATTTTTTATACTGTCGCGATGAAAACGACTCGGTGCGTCCGTCATTGTATTTTTCTGTTTTAACCGGGACAGCCCTCAACAACGTGGAAGGACGTTCACTTTGTACATTATCTGTTGTGCTAAGCTGATCGAGATGAACGCATAGCTTGCGGTATGGAACTAGCTCTGGTAACTTCGTACCAGTGACGGTAATCTTAGGGTTTATTTCTTCTGGTGGCAGCCCTAGTATCTTCGCCAACTGTCGACCGAGTCTCAATTTGTTTGGACTGTTGTTAATAAACACCACTGTTTCGTTTGAGTCATTTATTTTGAGTTCTGCTCCTAAGGGTTTGAAAACTTCATCATTGAGAGAACACACGCTGTAGTATCCATCTGTTATTTTACGTAGGAATCCACCAAAGAACACATTATTATTATTGCTGTCTATGTTTCGTGCTCCAAGAACCACGTTGTTCTAACTCCAGAAAAACACTTTTCGAGTTATAGGCATTTGAAAGTTTGAACCTTACTATATTTTATGGTTGTCTATGTATTCACATAATATTTCGCATGGATATACTTACGTGATTGGGGAAGCCATATATTCTTTCATATGTTTAAGAAAACGTATACATTTTCCGAAAAATCACTTTTTTTGTTTGGAGTTAGAACAAATATGTTAAAAGTTTTCCAAAAGTTGTAGTTCCACCTTGTTCTGAGCGCCATTTAGTGTATGGTTGGGTTTAAATTTGTATTTCGTAGTGATCGTCAAATGTAATTACTCAATGAAAGGACTCTCTGAGATTAGAAACAAATCTTTTTATTAGAAACATCTTTTTGCAACCAAAACAAACCAAAATCACAAACATTACAACGCTTTGGATCTGAGAAAATGATTTAAGGAACACCCTTGCAAAAATTGCTTGCCCATCAAAATCACATCATAAACGCAAACTTTGAAAGATACAATGACTTGTTCCGTAATAGTTTCTGAAGAGGAGCACCAACTGTAACAATAGACAGTGCTTTTATACCCAACTAAAAGAAAACACCCCCTCTGCAAAACATTCAGCATTAACAGTTCAATGCACACCACACGTGCACTGCAGTTGACAATTTAAATAGCTTCTTGTTTATAATCATAACAAACATAACTGAAATAATGGACATACCATCCTGTTGCTTTAATTTTTACATCAGCCTAACTCAGCAATAAACTTAATATGTCTTAAAAGGACACTCCATTAGGATCTCACGAGCAGAAACTGGTACAAAATCAAAGTTCAAGATAGAAGTCCCGCCATGAACCTTTTGTCAGCTGGAGACATGAACTTCATCATTGCTTTTACATCATCAATCTTTTCTTTGGTGAGTTCTGGTTTCTTTGTGATAGTTTTAGTTTTAGGCCACTCAATGGATAAAGGACTCTGCGCAGACAAACGAACTGCATTGTTTCTTGGACGGATGTTGACTGTACTCCATGGTTCTGTGAATGAAGTCTTGAATTCCAGGCTGTAGAGGTCATCCTTCCTGATCATTATTGACTTCACTTTGGTGAAGGGCACTTGTTTCATATTCGTGAGTTTAGCTGATTCCATGTATTTCTTAAACTGGTTCTCCCTCATTTGAATGATGTGCATCGGTGCTTTACTCCAAGCTCTTTTCATGGCTTTTATGACTCCTACTGGACTGAAGGTTTCATGATTGCTCACCTGCTTCTCAATGCGACTGTGGAAACTATCCACTTCCTGAATAGAAGAATGACCTGGTTCACAATATTTATGTTCTATTGACTCAACAGAATGACGAAGCATAAAGTCCTTCAAAGCAAAACCATACCAGAATTTTTGGTCTGTGCAACACAAGAATCCGACCACAGCACGAGACGTTTTGGGCAATGCTCATCATAAATCTTTTCCACAATTGCAATCAAGGAACTTGCCAGTTCATTGGCACCCCTCCCAGCTTGCTTCTCGTTCCATATTGCACAATAAGCAGTCACAACCTTCTCAGCGTCCTCCAGCCTCAACAACCTCCTCCATGCCAACGGAAGAAAACAACCCACCGTCAACAACAACAACCCGAAATGTGTTATTTACAAAATAAACTGTGATTGTGGACAATGCTACATAGGTGAAACATCCCGACCCATCAACACCCGAGTCAAAGAACATCGCACCTCTGTTGCTAATTCCGACACCAAGTCAGTTATCTCTGACCACATCAAAGCTAACCCCAATCATCAAATAGAGTGGTCCGACATCACCATTCTCGCCAACAACCAAACGGACTTCACTAAACGCAAGCTCACAGAAGCCATTCACATCAAACGCCACAAGCCCACCATCAACCGCGACCAAGGATACTTCATTCCATCAGCTTATGATCCACTCCTCCACCAAGCCCAATCTATTGTATAAACATCGCATCTATTGTTCAAACATCTCATTGTAACTACATCTCTGGCTTCCATTCACTATCCTTTGTGTACTCACTGGCTTCTTCAGCTTACTGCTTAGCCAATCATGGCAATTATGTTGTTTCCTTTGTCTATTATGTTGTCTCATTGTTATATACAGTATATATATGCAGCTCCTACACTTCATGTATCACTCTTGCTTGACAACGGTACAAGAATCTGTATCGAAACGTCGCACTCACGAAATAAAGAAGTTGTTATCCATAAAACTTGTTCTATATTGAATTGAATACTTGTTGTCTTTCAACAGTAGAAATTTTTCTTCCACATTTAAATGTACAAGTCCCAATACAGTCCTTGGGTGTTTTGATCTTTCGTTCTGGAACATTTTTTCCCCTGGCACTTGTGTAGCTCTGGCCAGACTGTCGTTTCTTTTATCTTTGATTTTTCGTCCATTCACCTGGGTGATGTTTTCTTTTCCTACTTCTACAAGAACTGTCCTCATCTTCTGTGATCTGTTCCTGAGAGTCCTGAGAGTCCTGTGAGTCAAACGTGAACTCGTCCATCTCAGCTTTGTTCACATTTTGGGTAAGGGTGGCAATATCAGCAGCAGCACCAGAAGATACTTCCACTACAGACGAGACGTCAAGATGATCTTGCTCCAGTCGGATAATTGGTTGCACTTCATGAATTTCCTACAAATCCGTTGAATCATCAGGAACAGTTGAGGTAACCATCATCAGCACATCGGTTAAGTTGTAAGTATCAGCCATGATTAGACTTTCTTAATACATAACACGAAAGGTGCGGTCAACAAATCGATCAACAATGAGATGTGTAAAATGAACCAATTGGACGGTGTTTTCAAGAGTCAAGTCAAAGAACAGCAGGTTTGGATGGGCAACCTCAAGGAAGTCGAAGCAACTTGTAGGATCAAAAGTAATACCAAAAGCTTCCAGACAACAGCAGTTATTAGTGTACTCAAAAATGTCTTTCAGCTTTTTGGGGGACACCTTTGTAAAATTGAAATTGACCGACAGAAGACTCCGGCAGTATTTGATGATTTCAAAGTCTTCATCAACTAACAATGAGCAGTGCTCCAAGTTCAAGGTTTCGAGGTTGGATACACTGACTAGGAAGGCAAGAGTAGATATTGTCACATAGGATAGGTCCAACTTGGTAAGATGTTCCGCCCTCACTAGTCCTGTTGTCAAGGAGTAGTCTACCACAGAGACACTTTCGTGGAATGAAATATGGCAAAGATTCAAAGTTTCAAAATACTTTGATTTCTTAAGAATTCGATGAAATTCCACAACAGAAAGTTCTTGAAAAGACAGATCTATATGTTTCCAAAGCTGCCGAACTGAATGTACTAGCAAATGTAACGATTTTGATGTTCTGGCTACATTTTGCAAACGATCTTGAATAGGTACAAGGAGAAGAATTTTTACAAGAACTTCATTAGGAAGATCACTCTATCTGAAAAATAAAAACACAAACTTAGTTTTGCAATAGAGTATGATATTGTTCTATGTCACAGTTATAACCAATAAAAGTTCCATAGAAATTAACAACCAAAATGTACTATCTCCCAAGATTAAAAAGCATTTACTTTGCAGGAAAATATATTTGGCAAAGTAACACTGCAATAAAAGACACAAGTTAAGGCTTGACTGCTAATATACATTACCAAAAGGGATGTGTGATGATGGTATTTGATAAAATTATTCAAAATGTACCAACCTTTTACATGTGACTTCCATCTACGTGCGATTTCCAGAGTGTTCTAACTCCTCATCACGTGACCAAAGGAAGCTATATGTTTGGTCATGGATTTAGAATAGTTTGGAACTGAGATTAAATTTCATAGGATAATGATGAATGGCAAAAAAACGTGTTTCTCGTAATGGTATTACTGTATAACTTCACAAGGACATAGAACAAATAGTCCAAAAAGAGAATATGAACCTAACACTTTTGGACCAAAACTGGAGATAGAACAACGTGGTTCTGAGGGCACGGTTTGTCCATCGCAGGTAATAGGTTATATCACATAGTGCTATTTCCAGTTGACCAGACGTGCTATCAATAGCGTGCATAAGTTGAACGGCCTCATCGCTCGTTACACCCGGAAGCATAATGTACATATTTATATATATTTATATATTATATAATAATATGTATAAACCCGTAGTACGTTACCTAACAAACGACAACATAAAGGCTTATTACTTCACACACATGAAAATAGTGGTTGACACGGCTGGTTCGTACTTCAAAACCCAGTTTATAGACGTGTTTAAAAATTATAGGTTTTCGGTCACTAATGCTAAAACGGTTTCACAACCCTATGCAGTTCTTGCAGAATCAATTCAATTTTGCCGTGTGGTGTGCGACAACTGGATGTGGTTTGACATTGACAGACACTAGGCGTAATGAGCTAAGTAAATCCGTTTTCACTTTTCACGTGTATTACCAGGTAAGGCGTATCCTCAAAGAAATCAGCGCCCCAGTCCCACAGGACAAGGCATGGGATGCAGTAAACAATCCGTACGATCGACGTGCGTATGAACGGATTTGTATTGAATTCGAATTAGACCAAAAGACGGATTGGCGTTTGACGGGCCCGAACCATGGGTTGGGTATCCCTATCATTCACAACATGCCCCTCGTGGAAGCCATCAAAAGGCTAAAAGAATGGGGTGGTAAAACATATGCGAATGCTTACGTCACGAGTAACGAGTGGAGAGATGATCTCATGTCTTTCGACGACAGCAAGGATTACCGAGTATGGAGGATCGAGCAGGGTCCGGATGACTGGAAAATATTTATGCTGGACACGTCGAACGGTTTTACTCGTGCTAGTGTTATCAGATTGAACGATTCGATTCGAACGTACGTGTGGGCTAGTCTAGGGTCTCAATCACAGACGCGTTCTAATATTATAGGTAAGGGAACGGCTTACGATTCTCAAAAACAGTTCGTGGCTAATATTGAGGACGCTATTGCATCACCAGTAGATTTACCTAGTGCTATAAAACGATATCAGGATACGTTGCAATACGCCAGGTCAAGAGTCGACTACGTGTTCGATTGTACATGGCTCCGAGTGATATGCGTCTGAGAATCAATAAAATAACAGGCTACAACAATGAAATAATCATCGCCACAGCCGACCAAAAATTGGGTGTCAACGCCGACGTCAATGTCTCCCATGTACCACCACCCACGCATACTGGTGAAACGGGTATAGTGGCATCACCCCCAGAGTCTAGGGTTCAGTCCTCACCACCACAACCCCAACCACCACACGTGCAGGTGTCTAATCAGCAGCACATCGACCGTAAAACAGCGCTGGTGGTTGTTGGGATCGCGGTTGGCTTGGGTTTCATCTGGTTAAAAATTCCTTAGCGGCCACGTACACCAACCCGGCAAACGCGACGATGAACGCCCACAGGTTTTGACTGAGCCACGTGACTGTTTTCGAGAGAGTGCTAAGCAACCACGAGATGATGCTACCCAGGATACCTGGCAGGGCTTCGGCGGCTTTACCGGCGAGTTTAGCCAGGGCTTCCCCTAGTGATTTCAGATGTTTTTTTATCCAGTCTCTGACGTCACCACCACTCGGTGGTGTTGGTGTTCCTCCACCACCAGTCAGTGATACGACCAGGGTCGATATGATGAAGCCCAATGCTGTAAGAACGCTGGCAATGGTGATGCCTTGCTCTCGGAACAATATTCTGATCCTTTCAGCCAACGTGGTATCCTCGTGCAGTACTCGATCGATGGTTTCCCGCACGCGGCTGATCTGAGATCGAAGCTGTTCTCGGTTCTAGGAAGCGGATTCCCATCGGGTCTGTCTCTCATCTTGTAAATTACGTAGTCGTTCTGTGATACGACGCTTCATATCATCGTCTTCAGTTTCGGTGAGTTTGTTTTTTGCACTTGCAATGTGCTCGTCGAGTTCGTTCAGTTTACCCATGTTGTTCACGAGTTCTCCACGTACTTCAAGGCTTCATCTAAGCCGTACAGTTCCCTCATTGGAAATTTAAAACCAGGCAATGGTTTGTCCCAGTACGTGCCCAACATTTTTCCGATGCTGTCTGACGCTTCTGTAGCACGCTGTGTCATGTCACCACCACTACTGAGTTCGGACCTGGTAGCTTGCAGATCTTGAACTACCTTCGGAGGAATCTTAGGTTTTGCACCACCATAATCCTGCATGTTTAGTTTATTACGGATAAATTCGGTACAATGGCGACTGGTTAGCGTTGACAAGGCAAGTGGTTTTCTAGTGCGCGTGTTCATGATATCAACCTCCGGTTTATCCTTAAGGCGTAGAATGCCCTTATCATCTATGGTAAACTTCCAATAGTCTTTGTGCTGAGGCTCGACGTAGTTTCTATCGTTTTTTAATCCATCGCAATAATCGTCTACTGTTGTTTTAAGTAGTTGGCTGCTCAATGATGAGTTAGTAAACGAAATGTCTTCATCGTAATCAACATCAGCAGAGGCCATAGATCCAAAATCATCCATCGGAATATCGTCCATATTTTTGAAATTATATTATATTAATATAAATATATAACAATGTCATATGGTAGAAAACTAAATCCTTTTCGAAGATTATGAGAACCACTAGGCGTCAAAGCCATGCGTCAGTCGGTGACTATTACAAACAACCCCAGCAAGATAGACCAGAACCAAGTACTGTTGGTTAGATTCCCCAACGTGGGGGAGAACGACGTCATAGTACCAGGTACGGTACGATTGTCATTTAACATCACGTTGAAATCAGACAACGACAAACATGAGCTATCTAGTGAATAATGTGGGCCGTGCTATAGTCAAGAGGACCTCCATAAAAATTAGTGGTAACGAGGTGCTTAGCATAGACGACAGCGATGTATATTACTGTTACACAGACCTATGGAAAAGTGAGGGAGAACGCGCCAAGGACGTGTACCAGGAAATCAGTAAATCGACTAGGTTACATATCGGGTATGCCTTCACACAAGATGAGACAGCCAAACTATCGAATAGTGAAAAAGCCATCGCCGAAGCGTATGGAAACAGGTTCTGTATCCCGCTAGACTTTGAGTTGCTAACGGGGCACGCACCATTTTACCAAGCCGCATTAGGTGACAGGTTGGAATATGAACTCACGTTCAATGATTACAGCAAAGTCGTGTATACGCCGAACGGTGAAGAGGTTAGTTACGAGATCGATAACATCACGTTGGAGTTCGACATGGTGACTAATCCTGATCTCACCCGGCAGATTCGAAATCAGTACTCTGGGAAAATGACCATCCTGTACGATAGGATACTGCGACATAGAATGATATTACGTGACAAGAGCGACACGGTATGGAATATAAACATGAACGTGCCGGCGCGATCGATGAAAGGTATATTAATCATACCCGTGGAGGAATACGATCCATTCGAAAGAGACAGCGAGACATTTTTTCAACCCAGGGATCACCAAAGTGGAAGTGACCATAGAGGGAGTGCCTAATCAGTTATTTAGCCATGAAATGAAGGCATATCAGCAGTGGGATGAAATAATGAATCTACCGGCTATCAAACGAAACTCAATAGTCAACAACGTAGTCAATGACCTGGATCTATCCTCCGTGCATATCGGGGATTACCTAACCACAAAGTACGCATTATGGTTGGATATGAGATCGACAGATGACGACACTCTTCACGGTAGTGGTCGTCGCATCGACAACGGAAGCGAGGGTATAACCATTCAAATAATGAAGAAGGCTCAACCAACTGGTAAATTAAAATTATATTTATATGTAATTATGGACGCGCAACTTAATATAGAGAATGTGAGATTTGTGCAAGCCATCTATTAATTTACCATGAGATCCGTACTGTGCCATAATATGTGGGCAGATGGGTTGTGGCAATACAGTTTTCGTACTGGATTTGTTGGAGGGGTACTATAAAGACGTATTTGACAATATCATTATCTAATGTCCTACTATAAATATGAACAAGACTTACACGGATAGATCTTGGGTGATGACGGATCCCGATGTATATAAAATCGATCCGGGAACACACCTGCAGGACTATTTGAAAGTTTATCACAACAAATTTAAAAGGAAGCCTACGCTACTCATCCTGGATGACTGCAGCGCTAATAGAGAGATAACGAAAAAAGAGAGATATGCTGCCCTACCTAGCGTTTTCAGGTCGACACGCGGAACATAGCGTCTGGGTGATGACACAAAAATTCAACTCTGTGTTAAAGGATTTACGTGAACAGACGCTATGGGTAGCTCTATTTCACTGCAAGGACAGGGATTCGTTCGAGGAATGCTTGAGAGAGAACGATGTGATGAGTAAACTAGACCGGGAACGGGTTAAGAAACAGCTCGCCAAAACTAAACATGCTAAGCTCGTGTTGAAAACCGACCAACCAGTGGATTACCAAGTAATAGTTTAGTAATTTTTAGTAATGTTTTAGTAATTTTAGTAAGATTCAGTATAAATGTCGGTTTTTGAAGTTATAGTCGTGGGTAACCTAACCTTTATCTCTCTGTATTTAGTGTGGGTTGGTTATTATTTAAAAAAAAAATTAAAACTAGATTACTATATTATAAAATGGATTGTGATGAATTACTAGAACAGATGTTAGTTTCAGATGAACAAAAGGACAACAAGCAGCGAGACAGACTGGTAACACTAGTTGTGGGTGGTAAGGCAAAACAATATTTAGGAGATAATATAACTGCTGATAAAAGTTCAGAAAATGTCAGATGAGGAAATAAATAAATTATACGCCAGGTATGAGTCACAACTCGGGGCTGAGATGACAAAAGTTATAGGTTCTACTATTACCAAGATTTACACAGGTAGAGCGTCATTATTTTTACCCATCCCACCGGAACGTCGACTCTATTTGTGGGAGGACCTAGAGAAAGACCCGTTTATTGAACACGCCTTGAGCTCTATCAGCTGCGTGCTGTACCACAAATACGGGATCTTTTTAGCCCCCGTGACGGCGGCAATTATCACAGCAAAGCATTGTCAATTTAAAGAGGAAAAAAATAAATAATAATATACAAGATAGATTCTACCCAGGAAGAAATAACCAAGATTCCAGAAGAGGAAACACTGAAGACAGAGCCAGTGACGCATGTCACAAAGAAGAAGAACAAAAAAAGAGTTGAAGCTGGTAGAAAAAACGCCTTAGCCAGGCACCATAAAAATAATTACACATTGTGGTTTACCGTAGGTGGTGTAGTAGCCACTGCTGTTGTTTCATTATTTATGTTATTTAAACCAACACAAACACAACCACAGCCATCACCAACACCCCCAGAGGAGATCAACCCTCATATTATGTTATAATTAAAATTATATTTCTATTAATATATATTATGTCTGAGGGAAAAACATTCGTTAACGATGCATACCACGCCTTAGTGGTTTCCGGATTAGCAGTAGGATACGCTCGGTTGACTAAACTGATTATGAAACAACCGACTATAAAACTCGACTTCAACCTGCAGGATATTGCTATGCTTACTATGAACATTGGTATGGCGATGGCCACCAAGGACGTTCTGGTAAAACAAGGTATTATACCTGAAAATATTTTAAAGTAATATATATAATATGACCACGATAGCAATGATGGTTGGTGGAGCTCTTGTGAATGCCCTAGCATTTTCCGGGAGTAATTATCTATTTTCTAAATAACGAGAGTCAAACGCGGCTGAGGTAGAAGCGGACAGAAAACGACACGATATAGCTGTAGAAAACTGCAGACCGCACAGGCTGAATACGCTATCTAAGAGACGCATGAAGAGATTAGATTTTGTCAATAATCAACTACAACGCGAAAATTATTCTGTTAGAACTTTCAAGGACGTCGACGAAGCTATGAAAGAATACTACGTGCTAACAGGTAAACAACTAGAACCATTAGGCAATACACCAACGATTTCTCAGTATTACACTCCTTCCGATGGGCAAAAAGATCGTGAGTTGGTCTTCGTGGCACTGGGTTTAGCATCAACAGTGTTAATTGTGAAACAATTAGACTAATTACACAAATTATTATATCAAAAATGAGATACGTACCATATCTTTGTCAATGGGTTCTTATGGGGAAAACTGAAATTTGTGGTAATAAAAGCCACATTGAGGGTTATTGCTGTTTTCACCGTAAAGGTTATACTAACTATACGTGTTCGGTGTGTGGTATAGGAGTTAAAGGTCATTACCGATTATGTAAAGCCCACGGCGCGGATAAATTACGATTTAAACTTATTTATGATAAGAAAAAAGACTACAACTTCGAAGTATAGGTTGGGTTCCCCATCTTTGATATCCACTCGATTGATATTGTACGTTTTCATAGATCATATAGGATCTGTAGCACGTTTACGGGCGTCTCCCTCGTATTCACCTGGTTGATATAAATATCTAAGCGCGCGATCTGGAATTTTTTTTTCCTTTTTACGACGGGGTGCTGCTGCCTCTGATACAACGGATTTCATACGGATTGCTTCGACTGGTCTCTTATCAAGTAGTCTTGTTATTTCATGATTCATGAAGTCAACCACCCGTGGAAGTCGTTCTACCCATTCAGTGTTTCTGTTATTAGGATCCGCTAAATCACGTGAATATTGGTGTGAAAACAAACGTTCGGCTATGGAGCGATTGAATCTCTCTACTATAGCTTGACTTCGATGGGCTCCCACCTCACCGCGTCTAACTTCTACGTTATGCTTGGTTAGCAGTTTCGACATGGATCCCATGAATTCCCGTCCTGGATCGACTTACAATAAATCAGGCCATGTAAGCCGGCAACGCTTGTACATTCGCTTAAACGCTTGTGCTACTTGATCCGAGTCTTTCGTGGTTAATGGTTCAGCTTCCTTATAGCGGCTGGCTACGTCTACACTGACTGACTGACTGAGTTGGGTTTTACGCCGCTTTTAGCAATATTCCAGCAACATCACGGCGGGGGACACCAGGAATGGGCTTCACACATTGTGCCCATGTGGGGATTCGAACCCGGGTCTTTGGCGTGACGAGCCAACGCTTTAACCACTAGGCTACGCCACCGCCCCGGCTACGTCTACAACTGTAAGGGCGTACTTATAGGTTTTACCTCTAACCCTGTCGTGTGGAAGAAACAACAGGTCGGCCTGGTGAACTTGATTAGGTGTATGTATACCGAATTTTCTCCTCGGTATATATTTTGGTGCTGGTAAGCATATTTGCCATATAGCTTGTTTTTGTAACCAGGCTTTGGCTTTTTCTTCCGAAACACGTGCCCCTTTAGATAATTTTGTAATAGCGTCTACCCCTTTCCAATATCCTCGCGGGATGTAGTAAATTTTCTCCATTATATATATAAATTTTATTTTTTTTATGCCCGTAAGCATAGGTTTTGACACCATCTAAAGCTATCCATCGTTCTGTATCCATTGGTGATAGAGACGTCTTATTTATAGTCATCCCATTTATCTTGTGCCCGTCACTACGAAGTATGTTCATCTGGTGTTTGAACGTTTTCTTCTCGAACAGGGTCTGTTTGTAGAGGGAATGTTTAATATGCCGTTTCACCACGTTCTTTTTCACACCTTTAGCCTTTCTTATTTCAGCGTCGTCTGCTTTTTTGATAGAATACATCTTAGGTCTCAATCCGACGTATTCGGTGATTGGTGTGCCAGCACATTCATCCTTCATCTTACCTAACACCTTTTTGTTGACTTGGCTATGCATGGGGTGGTCTTTTGGGTAATCGCTGATATCGTATAGGTGTATATTGTTTTTCATATCCTCGTCCACGTCCTCGGTTTGAATTTCCATGAGTAATGAATCCGTATCCGTGTACAACACCTCACACCTTTCACCGTATTGTTTCTTGAGCTCGTTATAGTAGAAGTCATACATGAGATGTTTGGATAGGTCTAGAATGCTCATACCAACATAAACCGGTCGATTAAGTATAATGTGGCTCTTTTTCATATGTATCGCTGCCAAGTCATCATCGAATATAATACTTCTATTGTACGCCCGGCTGGATATCAATTTCCTGAGTTTGTTTTCCTCACTCGACCGGACTAGCTTCACGTTAACGCGTTTTCGTAAATTCGCCATCGTTTTGCCAAATACATGTACAGAGTTGTTCATGAGTTTGTACAGGTTTTTCTTGAAGTCGCTTGTGGCTATCTTACGTAAATCCGTGTTCATTCTGATGTATGGTGCCATCCACTTACTTTGATTGAATTTTAGTACCCTATGTATTTTAGTCAGCTTCATACCCAGCGACAGATATAGTTGTAAATTGCGATAGTGAATGATGTACTTGGTTTTATTCATCAAGTTAGGTACGAGTTTTTCAACGTTTACCACCCGTCCTGTAGGACCCAGCAAATTTCGTTGGTAGTCAGACATCCATTCCATATTCACCTTCAAACGCTCTGGAGCCCGGGGGATAACTGTTGTGTGAGGTGTGTAACTCCTCCGGATATTCTAAATCGACTTCGAGTATATAACCCTTGTTCGCATCCGGTGCGATGCTCATAACATCATCGATCTCAGATGTCCACTCGAAACCACAGGTAGGTAGATACTGGCTCATGGCCCAGCCGTACAGATTGTTGGCATCTAGATAGAGTAGATAGTTTGTAGGTTTTTTATGGTTGTAGCCTTTCACATACTCGTTGTTAGCTTTGGCATAACGTTTATCAAGTTATAGAAAACCATTGTCAGATTATTACTAACGGCCGTATACAGGCCAGCTGTAAATGTATCCCACAAAGTACATTCAAGCCTTATCTAAAGCCATACTGGAAACAGGATGAGCGTTGCTCGTAGAGCGTGGGTTAACAGTGGTAAGCCCAGAGGTGACGACTCGGATGTATTATTATCATATATATATACCACGTGGGTTGATTATCGGGTCAATATCTTGGGTTATTCTTTTTTTGTGAACCACCTCTCAAGGGGTTGGTTATCGGATAACCAACCTTGTCCAGAGGTTGGTTATCATATAACCCCCTAGGCTGGTTATCATATAACCCCCTAGGGCGGTTATCCGACCAACTCTCGGTGCGATACCGGGAACAAGGCTCGGCTTCGCCTCACCTTCTTCCCGGTATCGCACCTCGAGAAGAACTTTTCCCTTAGCATATCGGGTTTGACAACCCTATGCCTCTACCTCAATGTTTTTGTTGGAAACATATTGAATACAAAAATACAGAACCATTAAAATATTTTTATTTATTTTTTACAATATCTGCACACTGCAATTAATAAATTTGAAGCGGCGGGACCTCCTTCCACCTTTCGATTCTCCACAGGGTCACTTGAATAATCTGAAAAATGAAATAGTTATTTAAACAGGATGCTCATGGTATTTTTTGTAATGAATAATTTGATTTACGCCAATGATTAATTTTATGATACATTCTGTTAAAGTGAAAATGACGTCTACCAACAAATTACATGCATCAGTATCAAGCAAGTTTCTCGAATACCAATAGACTTGGGTTTAGTACAAACTCATAACCAATGGAATGGAAAGGCGGTGGGCCACTCTGGCCTATAAACAGTGCAATTTCCCCTGACCAATAATGTTTAATTTCATTAGAAGAGTTGAAGCATTGTGTTCCGCTTTGCATCGTACTTCCTGCAACAGTTGTATAATAACCAATGGTACTCTCAACAATCAGATAACTTCCCAAATTCATGCTGTCGTGCTGGCAACTCAATTTCCCAACCCAATTTAAGCCCAATTCAAGGGTACCCTAGGGACCATTCAAAATGTATGGCTAGTGGGGGTGATGATGAGTTTTATGAAGAAACAAGTACAATGTGAATCACCCCCTACCCAACCACCCTAAAAATATTGGACAAAGTAAGTAACCCCCTGCATATTATGTACGAAATCAATGACCCCCCCCTCCCTCTTCCTATAATTTCTCAGCATTTTTTAAAATATTTTCACATGTACAAATTTGCAGACCCCCAGTACATGTGAAGAAAATTGATTACACCCACTACCCATCCACCTCACCTTCCAAGTGAGTTAGTGAGTTTAGTTATAAGCCGAATTCAGCAATATTCCAGCTATATGGCGGCGGTCTGTAAATAATCGAGTCTGGACCAGACAATCCAGTGATCAACAGCATGAGCATCGATTTGCGCAACTGGGAACCGATGACATGTGTCAACCAAGTCAGCGAGCGGAAAGAGTTCCGCCTGTAACCCCCACCCCCATGAAAAACCAAAATTACAAACCAACATGCATACCTCACCCTAAATATACATTCAATAAACTAGAACAGGTATAAAAAAAACAATCAATGAACTTATTTCAGTGTTGGAATAATACACCGGGGAAGGATTCCTCCTGGAGCAAATATACTTGGTAAAAAGAGCGGGGTACGGGCTGAACTCTTTCCCAGACGTTCACGGGTCTCACCTTCCTAGAACAATATGGAAGAACAACACCACGCTTCAACTGAGTACAAGTACAGATATAGACAATGTTATGTAGGGTACCATACTTACCACATGACCAGTTTGCTTCTAAATCGACGCCGGCCTTGAACAGAGTCGTAGCAGCTCTCTGAGAAGCCAAATGTCGCACCTCCATGTCAGCTTAATTCATTTGCTGTGATTGGAGATTTGTATAATCAATGTCAGCTTAAATCACGTGGTTTTCCATTGCACGTGATTGTTAATTGCTCGACTTGCACGAGATTCTGGTGCAGCAACATATCTCGCACACTTACCTGGCATACAATGCAAGATCTTTGAAAATCATTGTCAATTTCAAGTGTTGAATGGCGTTTGTTAAGCTTGTTTGTATTTTTAACACTCCCGAAAGAAAATTAACAAAAGCTGCGCTGTTAAATTTTTCTTTTTTCAATATATCACTGATGTCTATGTAGGAGACTGCGAATGCCTTTTCATATTTGTGCGTTATTAACATAGTCTTTACTTAGTTTTGTACATTTCGTTACAAATCTCGCCAACAGTGTATTTTCCATACATTGTATTCTGTTTAGGAGACAGCCCTTTTTTTTTGTTATTGCATATTATCTGACCAACTCTCGGTGCAATACCGGGAACAAGGCTCGGCTTCGCCTCACCTTCTTCCCGGTATCGCACCTCGAGAGGAACTTTTTCCTTAGCATATCGGGTTTGAAAACCCTATGCCTCTACCTCAATGTTTTACTGGAAACATCTTCAGTAAATAAATACAGAACCATTCAAAACATTTATCTCATTGTAGCATCTGATATTGCAGTTAATTATATTTCAACTAAAATAAGTATGTTTTTGACCTTGTGGTATATGCGAAATAACAACCTTAAGCTCGTGATTCGCTTCGATAATCACCTCTCGGTTCCCTCGAGGTGGTTATCACAGCGAACCACTCGCTTGGCGGTTATTATTCACCCATAAAACTGAAAAGTCAAACTTTAGACGTCTGCATCGACAATCTAAAAGATCTAAAAAGCGTGGGATTTTGACTGAAATTGAACATGCAGCTGAACTTGATATCAATACCTTTTACAAAACTGTCGGAAAACAAAGATCCACAACTGATGTTATAACCACACTTAACTATGATAATGAAAATGAATCAACACCTGCTGGTATATGTAGATTGTGGGGTAAATATTACTCGGACTTAGCTCAGCCACACACCTCACAGATGTTTGATGATGAATTTAAAGATGAAATATGTCAGAGGGTTGAATTTATTGAAGCATTAGATGACTATTTAATCGATGAAGGACTGGGAAGGGATTTTACAGATAACGAGGTACGAGAGACTGTCAAATCTCTCTGCAAAAACAAATCTCCAGGCCCAGATAACATTACAAATGAGCACATTATCCACGGGGGGCAGGGTCTCATTACACACCTTTGTGACCTGTTTAACAGAATAATTAAATTTCGCTATGTGCCTTTTAACTATAGACTTGGTATGGTCATTCCAATCTATAAAGGTAAAAAGGAAAAATCCGATCCCCGAAACTATAGGGGAATTACTCTAACGTCATGCCTTGGAAAACTTTTTGAGAAGCTATTACTTAAACGAATAGAAACTAAATTACTTGAAAATAATCCTTATTTCCCTGATATACTCCAATTTGGATTTAGAAAGGAACATGGCGCAGTTATGAGCGTTTTCGTTCTTATTGAAAGTATCAGATATTACATTGAGAGAAACTCTACAGTATATGCTGTCTTTTTAGATATCGAAAAAGCATTTGACAGAATATGGCACGATGGTCTATTTTACAAGTTACATCAACTGGGCATCCAGGGAAACATCTGGAAACTACTGCACTACAGCTATACAAATAGTTATGCTTTTGTAAGATATAAGAGTGAAAACTCTGACAGGTATCCTATTAAGCAAGGTGTTGGCCAAGGCAGAGTCATGTCGTCCTGGTTCTTCCTAGTGTTTATCAATGATTTAATTTCTTCTCTGAGACAGGCTAGTAATGGCCTAAGTGTGTATGGTGTGAATGTTCCGACTATATTGCTTGCTGACGACACAACACTTGTTAGTACTTCACCAAAGGGACTTCAAATTGCTCTCGATACTGTACATACATATACCAATAAATGACGCTTAACATACAATCCTGCAAAAAGCACAGTAATCATTTTTAATAAACGTAAACGTAAAGTTAAAACTCTAAACTACACTCTTGGCAATGAAAACTTCGCACCAGCAGATTCCACTACTTACGGCGGTATACTTTTAACGTCTGATTTAACATGTAAATCTAGAATCGAAAAGTGCTGTCAGAAAGCAAGACAGAGTGTTAATTCCCTTAAATGCTTGGGGCTAAATAACACTGACCTACATCCAGCTACCAGTGTTAAGATATGACAAAGAATGATTCTGAAAACAAGTTTTTATGGCTGTGAACTATTGTTTGACATTAAAGGGCAGCAACTTTGGCTGCTAGAAAACACACAGCGGTACTTTGCCCGCACTGTCCAGGGACTAGATAAGAGATCTCCGTCTGAATCCACTATTGCAAACTTAAGATTGTGGACCATGATTGGCTACACTGATAAAAGTAAACTCCAGTTCTTTGGCTCTTTATGCGACACTAGTTGTGACAATCTCATAAAACACATATTCTGTGCTTCCATGGCTAATACACCCCGAAAAGCAACTATTTGTGGAGATCTTCAGTCTGTTTTGTGCAAATACAACCTTATAAACTACTTACATACTTACTTATACAGTGGTTCATTTCCCCCCAAACACCAGTGGAGACGAATTACAAACAAACACGTACAAGAATATGAAGAACACATGTGGCGTTACAAAGTATCACTTAGTGCAGGACTGTCTCGTTACATGCGAGCTCATACATCACTGACATATCACATACTCTTGAACTAAGCATTTTTATACCCTGAACACAGAGCAGCCTTGCAATTATGTTTGAAACTTTCATCACGAAATAAAATCTCAAAAGAATGTTTGCTTTGTAACAAGCACGCTTATGACTATGACAACCATGTGATACTACACTGTGAAAAATTATTAGGTCTCCGAAATAACTTTTTCTCATCTCTGATTGATCTACTTGATGTTGAAACCTATGTTAATTTTGAAATGTTGGAAGACGACGAAATGCTGTCAACTCTCCAAGGTGCAGATACACAGTTCACACGATCCCTAGTGCGGGACACATACCATGCTGTAATTATAAACTTTGCAAACTATGTCTATCATTTGGAACAATATCTTCAGTTTGTATTTTAATGGAGGCACAAGTGACGCCATCCCTTTGTGAATGTTTCTGTACATATCAATTGTCAACTCAGAGAGAGAGTTTATTGACAGTATGGGGGGCCACTGGCCCATTATACATACAGAAGATACAGTGTATTACACCACCAAGCGCCTGCGACACATACATATACACACATTCACACATATACATATATATATATACATACATATACATACATACATACACATATACGCATATATATATATCATTCATGCAATGACAGGAAACGTGCTCGTAGTTTGAACGCTAAGAATACATACTTTGCAAGCAATGATAACACATAGACATTTTTACTTGCTATCAACTGTTTAAATTTGTTTTCCGAAGGGAATGTATGATAATAAGCAGGAATTATAGCTCGTCTCAGTCCATCATAAAATGGGCATACTAAACAAAAGTGATATTCTGATTCAATATTTCTAACCACACACAAAGGACATAACCTTTCTTCCCTAGCTAAACCTAGTTTCCTACCTTGTTCAATTAATAATATATGACTGGAGCAGCGGTGTGATGAAAGGGCAATACAGTAAACTTTCACTGGTAAACACGAGAGGTAAAGTTCAAAATTTGCGTCATGTTTTATAGAACGGTACAGAGTTAGTTTATTATACTTACGGAGGGCTTCGAACCAACGTTGTTTATCGATATCTATACATCTTTGTTTGAAACACGAAATAAAATGGTTTATAATGCCTACATCCTGATTTATCCACACTTCCCCGAATCCATAGTGAAACAATAATGATTTGACTTCTAATGCCCAACAACTCAAGCCCTTGTTTGCTAGAGACAACTGGTAAGAATATGCTTTCTTTAGAATAACATTATCTTCTTGATACAACAGTCTTACCCAAAACTTTACAATCCTTATGTCAACTATGAATAACATTGTCCTGTATTTAAATACTAATGTGTTGTATGTTTGATTGAATTCATGTATCAATAATGTTCGGATTGATTTGTGGAGGAAATAAAGAATCTCTCTCTGTCTCTCTGTCTCTCTGTCTCTCTGTCCCTCTCTCTCTCTCTCTCTCTGTCTCTCTCTCTCTCTCTCTCTCTCTCTCTCTCTCTCTCTCTCTCTCTCTCTCTGTCTCTCTCTCTCTCTGTCTCTCTCTGTCTCTGTCTCTCTCTGTCTCTCTGTCTCTCTCTGTCTCTCTCTGTCTCTGTCTCTCTCTCTCTCTCTCTGTGTCTCTCTCTCTCTCTCACCGCGTAACCCTTTCTCTATAAACAGATGCATATCGTAATCGGTGAATAATTCTAATTTCACACCGGTTTTCTTCAGTAGGGCATCCCACGAGAGCCCAGGACTTGAATAATACCATGCCGGGTCAAACCCGTATTGCTTCGAACACGTTTTTCTGAATATCTCGAAAACATCAGCCAGCAATATCACATCTGTTTTCAAATACAAATCGTGATAATCACCTAGATTCTGACACCCCAGTTTTTCCCATACTTTTTTCGCGTGTTCGTAATCGTCTTGTGTGATAGACGCGTCGGGCAGCTTGCTATAGAAGCTGTCAATGGGAGGTAACTGTGTTTCATTAAACTTAGACCAGTCATCCATATATTCAAACGGGTAGATACCCTTACGTAGCGCAAAGCTCGAGTTTCCTCTTCTGTGTAACGATTAGTTACAGCTAAGTCGTTCGGGTTATTAGCCTTGACCAAGCTGTCTAGAGACGACAACAGAAACTGAACACCATCTATGAATCAACCCATTTAGCGAAAAGGATATATATCTTTCCATATTGTTTGGGATACAGGATATGTTGCCTTTGACCTTTGAAATAGCTTGCATAATCAAGTGTGAATCATACCCGCGAAGATTGTGAAACACCACTGGTATATGAATAAGTTTAGGATTTATTCTTAGCTTCAAGTTACATTCATTGTGAGCCGCACCTCTGTATTTACCAGTAATGTGACAGTGATCTCTAACTGAATCACCATTCAGAGGTTTACAGCACACATGACAATGTGTGCTTTTGTTGTGGGCTTCCCGGTCTGCTTGGGTCATACGCATTGGTGTTTTGTTGCATAGTTTTTTAATTATCTTTTTCTATTCGTGTTGTAAACACTTTAGAAATTCTTCAGCCTCGTCTTGTCCTCTATAAATAACGGGAGGGTTAGTTTGACCATCACAACGAACGACCACATACCCGAGCCCACACGCTTCGTGCTCTTGTACTTTTTGTGTGAAACTTTGATTAGTGGATTGAGCCACTGTATCGATTAGTTTAATGATAGCTTCGAAGTCGGCGTAGATAATATATGGTACTGGCATTTGATTTTTGTGGTTGATAAATTTCAAGATGTTGTTTTTTTCTCTCGGCATATCTATTCGTACGGCTGTCTCCCCTACACCTAGGCAATCAACCCTGTGCGAATCTAGCAGATCAGCCCTAGAAAACCCGTGAAGGCACCTTTCACAAAAGTGTTTCTTTTCCCTGTGTTTCGATTGATTGTAAAACAGTCTGCTGAAATTCTTTATCCATGTGTAGTGATATTTTTCACCTTGTTGGATCATAAATATATTGATCATTTTACGACAATCCTTATACAATAAAGGACTTATCCTGTGTACTATTAAGTTTTTACCTTCGTGTCCGAAAACGTTTATGGCTAAGTCTTGATTCTGTTGTTCTATTTTTTGGATCTGAGAGATGGGGGTGGGTTCGTCTATACCTTCCCAATTGAGCCCATCATCTTCTGGATAACTGGAAAGTCTATCGGAATGTTTTTCAGCTGGAAATTTAGCGGATCTTATCGCTATCCTCATACAATTGTTACCTCGGTTTTTAACGTTAACCATGGCTTGTTTTTTCTTGAAATACTCAGACAGGGGTAAGTACGATCCACCTTTCAACTGTATATAGTTTGCTATATCCAGGTAGACCATGTTAATCTTGTCAACAACCCAACCAGAACCCATATTAGTGTAACGTTCTAGTGTTTCTCGCATTTTTTCTAATGGTCTGTCTATAGAAGAGTTGATAGTGTCTGGTTGCGTTGTAACTTCTTGATTACCTCTGAAGTAAACATTGGTGTATTCAGTTGTTTCATTCGACTGTTGTTTCTCTAGTGTCATGTTCAAAGTGAGTTGAAATTTAAAACCTCTTAAATCTTTCAGTTCTTCGTTTACTTTGTCAAATACCAATGGTTTTATATCTTCAACGTCTATATTTCTTTGAACTGCCATCTTCCAACCTCTCAAATATTTACCTACAGCATGCTCAGTAGGCGTGAATTGTAATTCTATAGGTTTTTGTTCTTTCAGTAATTCAATGAGCTCAGATTTCCTCATACGAGAATAACCTCGCATTCCACGTTCACGAGCTTGCTTTGTTAGTTCTTTCCCAGTAGGTGTTTTTTGATACTTAAGACCTAATACAGACCTAAGTCCACGGTCTCGTGCTTGCTTTTTCAATTCATGTACTGTAAACATATCATAAAGTTACAAACACAGTGTTGATATTATATGTGAGAACAATTCTCTAAATAGACAAACATCCTTCATGTTAAACATAAGATGATGTAATAGATATAGGATTGTGTAATCTAACCCGTAACATACACCTTTCATACATCGAGGGACTTGATACCATTTGGCTTCATGAAATGTGACACTCTCATGGTGAGAGAAAAACATAAACACAGTCTTCCTCGGGAGATAAAAAGTTATATGTTTACAAATTAATAGGATTCTTATTGATTCCATGCCCCGTACCACATAGTCTTCCTCTTTTGAGTAAGACTATAGCTACTTTTTACAGGTGAGGTGAAAAGTAGTTATGTTATGGAATAGATACTTATTGATTGCTTGCCTTATATAGGATGACCCCATACACCATAGTCTTACTATGTCGAGTAAGACTATGGTTACTTTTTATCTCCCTTAAAAGTAGCTATAGTCTTACTCTTTCGAGTAAGACTATGACTACTTTACGGGGAGATAAAAAGTAGTTGTGTTATGGATTTATAAATTAATATGAGTTAGGAATAGATACTTATTGATTCCTTGCCTTATATAGGTTGGTCCCCTACCCCCATTGTTTATACTACTTGACGGTATCATCACAGCGGTACCTCGCTATATCGCTAGAATTTCGTACACTCCAGTGGGTTCAAAGGGCTATTGGTCGGTGGATTCAACCAGGCAATTTGACACTGGCTCATTCTCTCATCAGCTGCCGTCAGATGAGCGTGACCTGAGAGCCTATTATATGCAAGGTTAGCAGGCATAAAACGTGATGGTTTGTGTATACGCATACCAAAGGTCGGTCATCAACATATTACCTCAACAAATGCATGCAGACTAAAAGACGAGTTCAGTTTGGATTTAGTTGAGCAGACAAAAACAGCAGCGGAGGCAGACTCTGACAAGGCAATGGATTTACAATATGAACATTCGTGTATGTGTGTAGCCAGTATTGTAGAATATGCTACTTGTTGTGTGCATATCAAGATGTTCATTACTAAAATGGAAATACTGATGGATACTTGAGATGAAACTCGAAATTAATTACATTTACATCAATACTAACACTGTTCCAGGAAATCGGCTTTGTCGTGCCGTGGTACTTGTCACTTAAAGTCGGCGGTTCTGGCCGTGTGGGCCACCTTCCCCCACATCTGATTCCTAGCCTAACTGCTTAAACAGGCTGGGGGCAGGACATAATTATGACTGCTGCTGACTGTGTGTGATAGATTCCTTGAATTACTAAGAGAACCAAGCTGAATGCACACATTGCCCAATCAACCTGTAAACATGCTCGACGTTGTGTTTATGGCTTTTCTACCGTTCATGCCAAACGGTCACGCACAACCCGATTTCGTTTCTTGATACATGATTTTATTATTAGTATTTCGTTAGAAAAGTTCACAACGTCATAGCAGAATGACCACCATATAATGTACGAATGAAATGGAAAGTATTTCGCAACAACTAGGAGTGGAACACAACATACAGAGAAAAAAAAGAGATAAAATAGTTTATTCATAAAAAACAATACCATAAATAATGAACAATATTGTATCAAAGATGTCTGGAAATATAAAGGCGAAACTTGACTCACGAATGACACGAAGGAGATAATGCTCGGGTCCAATGAATGGGTTTTCACTGGGTTTTCCTTAACTTATCATGCCGGAGTTAGAAAAAACTATACAAAAATAAGTAGGCATTTGTCTCACCAAGAGCAGCTGGTTCTTGTAAAGAGACCACATACTTGAACATTAAACGTCTATGCCCACTTCAGCATAAACAGCAATTATAAGAGACTTCTCATTTGAGCAAAAAAAACCCTATATCTTTCACCCCATGGCAGTTTGTTAAATTGGGAAGAGTACAATGGACTCTTTCTGGCACTTTTTCAGGTAACTTTTTGTTTCAACTGTGAATCTAAATACTTGAAATATGCAAAAGAATCGCCTCTTTTAACTTCGCTCTTAAGATTCTTTGCTCGTAAACTCTCGATATGCTTTCCAAACAACTGCATAGCAATTACATTGATTGCAGCTTGGTCATACCTATGGCAAATGCCATACTTGTTCTGGCTATAATTACAATAAAGAATGGATTTATCAGGACACATACAATTATGATTTACAGCACATGCCATCCAAGGTGCAATTATGGCATCTCTCACAAACTCTTCATTATGAAACATCATGAAATTGGCTTCCACCATGGTGAATGGCGCATATATACACGCTGTGGTATTGAAGTAGTTTATCATCCTTGTGTCAATAAATGTGGGAGCTCGTCCTCCCCCACCTCCGATGGTCAACCCCTGAAGAGGAACGTCCATCAGTGCTTTCTTCAACCCTTCCGTCGGTAGCCTGATGGAGGTGTCCATCCACACCACAATGTCAGCAGCCTTTATGTTGGCCTGAAAGTCACCAGACTACTTTCAGTTACTGAGATATCAATAAAGACAAGTTCATAAGTGTTTCGCATTTCGCATTTCTCGAACACATGGCAGGAATATAATCGAGACTGGTGTTTCTATGGTGGTCGAGTTTCGAAAATGTTTGTTACGATTCTCCATTAAGCTGATTTTTCTTTGCATGAAAAGTTGTAACTTACTCATAGGACGTTCCCGTCAGTAATGGAAACTTGTTGTTGAAATTGATGTGTTCAATAACAGACCACAACAGTCTAAATTGCCGAGAGGAAAACATCGTCGAATACTTCGTTGTTCAAGAATGAACTTTTATGATACTATAAGTGATACCATTAACGTTCCAGGAATGCACGAAATATTTCACCTGTATTATTATGGGTTTCCAAATATAACATTCCATCCGTCTCATCCACTGGTCCAACTTTTGCAATGGGAAGATTTTCACATCACATTTGCAGTGCTTCTCAACCTGGAACAAGGGGGTATTGTGAGAGGAGTCAGATAGTTGGTTTGACTTTCAGTCATTCTAAGACATGTGCGGACGTGAAGTGTGGACGTAAAGTCCTAGTATTTCAACAGTTACATGACGGCGTCTCAACTTGTAAACTTATACAGTTATATGATATCGTCTCACTTGCATCCATATTCTGTCACTTGACAGAGTCCGTACGTGTAACATAAAGACAGCGTCCCAACTTGTATCCTTATACAGTTATATGACAGCGTTCCTACTTGTACGCTTATACACTAAGATATGATATTATGACAGTGTCATCATTTTTAACCTTATACAGTCATATGACAGTATCTCCACTTCTAACCTTCTAACCCACTTGTAACATTATGCAGTCATATGACAGTATCTCCACTTCTAACCTCCTAACCCACTTGTAAGCTTATACAGTCATATGACAGTATCTCCACTTCTAACCTTCTAACCCACTTGTAAGCTTATACAGTCATATGACAGTATCTCCACTTCTAACCTTCTAACCCACTTCTAAGCTTATACAGTCATATGACAGTATCTCCACTTCTAGCCTCCTAACCCACTTGTAACCTTATGCAGTCATATGACAATATCTCAACTTCTAACCTTCTAACCCACTTGTAAGCTTATACAGTCATATGACAGTATCTCCACTTCTAACCTTCTAACCCACTTGTAAGCTTATACAGTCATATGACAGTATCTCAACTTCTAACCTTGTAACCCACTTGTAAGCTTATACAGTCATATGAGAGTATCTCCACTTCTAACGTTCTAACCCACTTGTAAGCTTATACAGTCATATGAGAGTATCTCCACTTCTAACCTTCTAACCCACTTGTAAGCTTATACAGTCATATGAGAGTATCTCCACTTCTAACTTTGTAACCCACTTGTAAGCTTATACAGTCATATTACAGTATCTCCACTTCTAACCTTCTAACCCACTTCTAAGCTTATACAGTCATATGACAGTATCTCCACTTCTAACCTTGTAACCAACCTGTAAGCTTATACAGTCATATGACAGTATCTCCACTTCTAACCTTCTAACCCACTTGTAAGCTTATACAGTCATATGACAGTATCTCCACTTCTAACCTTGTAACCCACTTGTAAGCTTATACAGTCGTATGACAGTATCTCAACTTCTAACCTTGTAACCCACTTGTAAGCTTATACAGTCATATGACAGCATCTCCACTTCTAACCTTCTAACCCACTTGTAAGCTTATACAGTCATATGACAGTATCTCAACTTCTAACCTTGTAACCCACTTGTAAGCTTATACAGTCATATGAGAGTATCTCCACTTCTAACGTTCTAACCCACTTGTAAGCTTATACAGTCATATGAGAGTATCTCCACTTCTAACCTTCTAACCCACTTGTAAGCTTATACAGTCATATGACAGTATCTCCACTTCTAACTTTGTAACCCACTTGTAAGCTTATAAAATCATATGACAGTATCTCCACTTCTAACCTTGTAACCCACTTGTAAGCTTATACAGTCATATGACAGTATCTCCACTTCTAACCTCCTAACCCACTTGTAACCTTATGCAGTCATATGACAATATCTCAACTTCTAACCTTGTAACCCACTTGTAACCTTATGCAGTCATATGACAGTATCTCAACTTCTAACCTTGTAACCCACTTGTAAGCTTATACAGTCATATGACAGCATCTCCACTTCTAACCTTCTAACCCACTTGTAAGCTTATACAGTCATATGAGAGTATCTCCACTTCTAACCTTCTAACCCACTTGTAAGCTTATACAGTCATATGACAGTATCTCCACTTCTAACTTTCTAACCCACTTGTAAGCTTATACAGTCATATGAGAGTATCTCCACTTCTAACCTTCTAACCCACTTGTAAGCTTATACAGTCATATGACAGTATCTCCACTTCTAACTTTGTAACCCACTTGTAAGCTTATACAGTCATATGACAGTATCTCCACTTCTAACCTTCTAACCCACTTGTAAGCTTATACAGTCATATGACAGTATCTCCACTTCTAACCTTCTAACCCACTTGTAAGCTTATAAAATCATATGACAGTATCTCCACTTCTAACCTTGTAACCCACTTGTAAGCTTATACAGTCATATGAGAGTATCTCCACTTCTAACCTTCTAACCCACTTGTAAGCTTATACAGTCATATGACAGTATCTCCACTTCTAACTTTGTAACCCACTTGTAAGCTTATACAGTCATATGACAGTATCTCCACTTCTAACCTTCTAACCCACTTGTAAGCTTATACAGTCATATGACAGTATCTCCACTTCTAACCTTGTAACCCACTTGTAAGCTTATACAGTCATATGACAGTATCTCCACTTCTAACCCTCTAACCCACTTGTACGCTTATACAGTCATATGACAGTATCTCCATTTCTAACCTTCTAACCCACTTGTAAGCTTATACAGTCATATGACAGTATCTCCACTTCTAACCTTGTAACCCACTTGTAAGCTTATACAGTCGTATGACAGTATCTCCACTTCTGACCTTGTAACCCACTTGTAAGCTTATACAGTCATATGACAGTATCTCCACTTCTAACCTTCTAACCCACTTGTAAGCTTATACAGTCATATGACAGTTAAATGAGAGCATCGCCAGTTGTATCCTTATTCAGTTAGATGACAGCAACCCAACTTGTATCCTTACTCGGGATGTATGATAGCGTCACCATTTGTATCCTTATACATTTACATGGCAGTGTCCCAGCGCACTGTTGTTAAAAACTGAATTCTTTTTTTTTATGTTAACATGATCACAGGCAGGCACTATCATATCATATCCAAGCTGAATCGAATCCTTTATTACAGAATTCTAGAACGCCTAATGCATGGGATTCCAAACTATTGGTATCCACAAAAACCTTTTTTTTACAGAAAAGAAAATTCAACTCTTGTGCTAAGCTGATTTATCGGATGAGAAACTACTTTTTTCAAATATCAAATGGACGATCATCCTTGATAACTCAGTTTATCAAATCACCATTCAAATGTGGCATATACCATACGGTTCAAGAGTCGTATTGGAGGAGACTTTGCTATCTCAGTCTCTCGAATTACCAACTTAGAAGATAGTCATACATGCAGTTAGTTCTCTTGTCCATAAGTTTGCAGTCAATAACTATTCAAATCGCCTCTTTTGAGCAACTTCATTCAAATGAATCCTCGTTATCAAAACAAACACATTCAAACCGCTTCCAGGTGCATTTATAATGAAGACATTATGAGAGTCTGTTGACTCCATTTCCGTAATTAAGATTTCCGACTAATTTATCTGACTTAAGCCATGGTAATAATGTATCCACAATTTTGCATGATGGTCTGATGGTCCATGTGTTCCTTCATCAGGATCAACTTCATGGACAGAAGCCGCGTCAGTGATTGGATGAACCCAAACGTACCGTCGCTTCTCCGTCAGTTAAACCAAACAGCTGCACATATGAACATATATGCATTATCAGTTTCCCATTGTGTCAGGCGGCCTCCCATTTTAAAAACAATTACTTTACATATGTTTTTTAAATCGATACCGAATGCCTCATTGATAACAACATGCATGCACACCTGTTGGTACAGTTGTGTCATTCAAGCTGGAATCAAGGGGTTCTGGGTATGTATTTAATGTACCGTGTCATAGAGAACTATTATTCGGGGGTAGTCATCGATCCTTATCATGATGTTTAGGTTGACTTACCTGTGCCCGTTCTGCTTGTGTTAGTCCCAGATCATAGTATCTAAGTGAATAATTACTAAATACTGTGGGGATGGTTTCATGGAAGTTCTTTAGCATTGCTTGGGATTCCGTAAAGTGGTTAGATGATGATCCAGTAAGGAAGAGAATCTGTTTTCCTGTGTGTTGTACTTGCAGTTCCTTCAACTGATTGATTTGTTTTACTGTTTTCAAATCCTCTGAGCGCATAGAGTTGAGAACGTTCTGGAGTCTGGCTAGAGGTTGTTCTGGTATATCCTGACGACAATCTGGATCGGTACATAACGTTGCTGAAAAGCAAATAAAAGGCATCAAAATGAAATTTGAATAACGATATTGAGAAATGTGCATGCTAGTTAGTTGTGAAGAGTGAATAAATGTACACAATGCCACCACACACCTGAACTGATCCGCCGCCAAATCTGACATGGCATATTAGGTTGACATTTGTAAAGAGCAGAATCAATAACACTTACAAAAACGGTTTACTGATGTCACTGATATTTACTGATATCATTTGAACTTCCATGAAAATCACGAATGACACGCTGTATGGGTGTTTAGGTTTGCATCCACAAACATTCTTGCATTTGGCATTTATCATTAACACCTGTCTTTGCTCTAATAGTTGGTATTACCGTTTCCATTTCGTCAGAATAGTGTCGAGTAGGAATCGCTGAATGGACGTATTAGGACTTTGGAAAGCGTTCTGTCTCTTGCTTCTGGTTTACGTAGTCATGAATATTGTAATATTTTGAATTTCACCATTTTAATCAAAAAATTCGTTTAGTAGGTTAATAGTTTTTTTATGTGTCTATAAACAAAGTGATATTAAAAACATAACAACACCGTAATTGGATAGCTTTATATATTTCCGACACAGGATTAGCTGTGAACTTACTCAAACAACATAACAGATACTGGGATGAACCAACATGTCAGTATCTGTTGTGGCCACCACGAGCATAGAATACAGATTTAATACGGCTACATATGGAGGCAATTGGATTCTGAATAACGACCCGTGAAGGTCCGGGTTAGAATGAACCTTCAGTAACCCATGCTTGTCGTAAGAGGAGACTAACGGGATCGGGTGGTCAGGCTCGATGGCTTGGTTGAGACATGGCATCGGTTCCCAATTGCGCAGATCGATGCTCAAGCTGTTGATCACTGGATTGTCTGGTCCAGACTCGATTATTTACAGACCGTGCGGCGTAAAACTAACTCACTCATTCACTCTGAATAACTCCTTGGGGAATGTTATTCTTCCATTTTAAAGGGTGTGTTATATGAACATATTCAGATAGGTATATCTAAGGATACGAATACTTTGTATGTAGCCTTACATGGGTGCATCTCTTTTGTGCATGTAGGAGTGTTTGGGATGGTCGACCACAGATTGGACTTCTGCAAATCTGTAAATATAGAATACATGTTTACAGAAAAAAAGTTCATGTACTCTTTCTGTGCATAGGATATGTGTATATCTCCAATATTTTAAGATAACATTGACAAAAGATTTGTCATTAAAAAACTGTTCAGATTAATGTAGAACACGATATCAAACAAACATATTTCAAAAGATATTTTCACTGCACAATCCAAGCTATATTTTACCGCAAAGCGTAAATACACGGACTGTACCCGAAAGAGTCGTTCATGTGCTTCATGTATGCCATCGTATCTCGTTTTCAGAAATCTCAAACTCCGGATTTCCTGGTCCAGGCCTAATTATTAGTCCGTCATATACGTACACTGTTACAACAGAAAGCGACACTAAAACAAAAACACTCTAACAAGTAGAACTTTTGACAGCCAAACCGTTAACGCAGTTCGGTTCTTACACTGCAGCCTGCAACAAGGGGAAGCAGGCAGGTACACTTGGATCTTTATCTTACCGTCATGTAGAATACTTTAATTTCATTGGTCAATGACCCTTTAAAAAGTTTCCGTGTCACCCCTCTCAATAGGGTGACAACTGTAAAAACAAAATTACCCGCTGCCACGGTAACCGTCAAACTCTTACCCGAGAGGCTGTGTCGCTAACAATCGCATGACGTCAGGATATGACGCATGCAGTGCCCGGAGCTCGAAAACCATTCGATTAGCTGTTTTTGAGTTCACTATGTACACAATTATTTTACCGACTTTCACTGCTCTATTTAAACTATTTTGTACATTGAATTGTTTGCACACTCAATGTAAACATAATTCACCGTTCTTATACCAGTTTTAAGCTTGTCAGAGTATATGTTTCACTGATTTTGAAAGTCCAGTCGAGAGACAGACGCCATTGTTTTACATGTCATATAGTCGGTAGCGATCTTCAAAATAAAATAAAATTATATTTTGCACATTTAACATGGCGGTAAGATAAATACGTTGTATGCTTCTCCCTCAGGTAATAAGGTCTGATGTACGCTTTTTTGTAGCAATGTCATCCCTCGCCTACATGTTTGGCTGACGCTGCTACAAAGAGGCGTACATCAGACGGGGGTCCCTCACTGTGCCCCCTGCCTTTGTTTCAGGGCGTGAAGCAGTCATCCGTGGTTAACTAACTGACAATTGGTGGATTAACAAGGGATTAAGTACAAATAAATAACAATATTACACCGCAGTATCTTCCACGGGCGTGTAATAAGTTTATGTCTTGATTTAACAAACATAACAATGAAATACATACTTTCTAAAGTTCAATTTGATGTTTCATATTTTATGAATATTAATTAGTCTCAAAGTATATCTATAATATCTGTCACAAGTAAGATAGATTGACTGATTATCCATTCAATGACTCCAGCACTACAACAAATGCTTAAATCATATAGCTGGGGGGCACAGTGAGGTTAAACCCATCAGACCGTATTGCCCTCGAGAGAAGCATAAAACTTGTAGTGTTTCGTCATGATCTGTTTGTTCATGCTACATGAACGGAGTGTACCCATACCCGTTAATATTCCTGTCTAATTGTACCACACATATGGATCTGTGCTTTACTCTGATGCAGGAAGAGACTATGTACATAATATTGCAATGTAGGCTAAATCATTGGTAAGCTGTAGTAATGTAAATACCTCGATCTCTGTTGAGTGTCGGGTTGAGTCTCCTGATATTAAGTTTAAGAGTATTAAGAGTATTTTGATATTGAGGACAACTAATTCATGATCAAACAGCCCAACATGACAATCACCGCAGATCAAGAATTTTATCCCAACAGCCAACTATCACCTAACCATAGGCAGTCAATAATAGCTCAATAGAGAAGCTCAGTTCGGAAAATATCGTAAACACGAACCCGCAAAACTGAGAAGACATTTTTGTTATGTTTTATTTTTGTTTTTTCCAACATGTTAGCAATTTGTCATGTTGACACATTTTTGAATTTTATCATTTGTAATTGCCGAACAACTTGTTAAGCAAAGAAAAGCAAGGCAAAGCTAAGCTAAGCAAATGAAAATGTGCACAGTGATTTCTTTTTGTGTAGCACTCGTGAAGAGCAACCTTCTCGCGGTGAATGCCGAGTAAAGCTTATACCTCTTTCCCTGTGTAGACCCGGGGTGAAATGGGTCAACAGCACCTCATTGTTGGTCGTAAAAAGGCGACCGAATCTGTCAGGCAACCTGTTTGGGTTGCGCCCCAATGTCGGTGAAGGACGGGATTCTGGTTGTTGAGGAATAGCGTTTTTCTTTGCCCAACAAACCACCTTTATTTCACCAAGTCGGGTGGACGATTGGACCCGGTTCTATCAATCGGCTGGTCATGTCAAGCCCTGTGTTTGTATGTTTGTATGTTTACTCAGTAAACTGTCCTGTGAATAATCTTCATATATGTGTTTAAAATACCTGCCTGGAGCATATGCCCAGAAGGCGGTGGCTTATGGGCCAATCTGGTTGACCATCTGAATCAACTGGAGTATAACATTCCTTTGGTCTCATTGTTTGAATATCACTTACACATGACATCGCCCTTGTTGGAGCAGGAAGCCGGGTTGCTGAACCACAATATATACTACCATGGATAAACTTTTAAAAGACACGCCAACTGTCAGAATCAGATTCGGAACCTGATTCTTCTTCTGATGAAGTAGTCACCAAGTTACTCTGTTCTGAGAGGGATATTTGGTATCGTTTTCTTGTCATTGAAGCAAATAGTGAACGTAACCTTCCTTCATAATCACAATTTCTTTAGGAAAAAGGGCTAAACAGTAATGCCGTTGATTCAGAAGATGTGAAAAGACTTTTGGTTGAATGGGCCAGGAAGTTTCAAGCACATTAATCTTATGACATCGACAAAACTGGTTGATATTCCAATTACCTCGCAATTTATCCAAAGATCTAGGTTTGGTTATGGCTGTTTTTTCATACATGGTTCAGCCGTAAGTCCTACATTCAAGACCTTGACACCATGGTCTTAGACTATGTTTAGGCGCATTTAAAACGGATAGAACTGGCACTGCAGCATGTTACTGAACTCCATTCCAATCCATCCTATTCTGCCTGTAACATTGTTGTTAATCCTCGTTATCGGATGATGATATGAACCCAGCTCAATTGCTCCACTTGGGGTCCGAATTCAACAAAGTAAATTAAATCTATCTGCAATTGCCGATATCAAACTACCTGTGGTGCCACAGTACCAACTTGAACGAAAGGCTGATACAAACCCCTTATCATGTCAACAAGCTTTCCTAGAAATTCAACACAACTCTTCCGGTTATAAAAAAATAATATATACAATGGTGGATCGAAAAATGGAGACACGCTGACAGCTGCACCTGTTACTCATGATGAGACTCTGTCGTTTCGTTTAGTAGATGGAAATTAAATGTTTACGGTGGAGGCTGAGGCTATCCTTCTTTGAGTGGCATTTGTAGAAGTTGGAGAGTCAGATAAGGACAAACTTGGATGAACAGTGATGAACTAATGCGTATGCATGCTTATCATCTTGGAGATCATGACATACCCCTGTCTGATAGTGTAAAGTACGCGGGTGTTCTTCTCCAAAGTAATCTTTCTTTTAAACTATATATTGAGGAGAGCTGTACTAAAGCAAGGCGCACTGTTAATTCCCTCCTCTCTGTTGGTCTAAACACTAGGGATTTGCATCAGTATTCAAGTATTAAGATATGGAAAAGAATGATATTAACAACGAGTTTTTATGGCTGTGAATTACTACCCACGCTCCATGGTAAAGACCTTGAACTAACTTAAAGCACTCAGCGCTACTTTGCCAGGATTGTACGAGGTTTTAATAAACGCTCTCCTACTGACGCCACCCAGTCTAAGTAAACTTAGCCTCAGTATTATTCGTTACCCTACTATACTGGAGTGTAACGAATAGTATTGAGACTAAGTTTACTTAGACTGGACGCCACCATTGCTGGTCTAGGACTCTGGAGCATGGTCGGCTATATAGATAAATGCAGACTACAGCTGATTGGGCGTCTCTGTAACTTATCATGTGCCCGAATCTGTAAAACAATCTTTTGTGCATCTACCTCACTCTATTATTCTCATACCAAGAACTTAGACAGTTTATGTGGAGTACTGCTTTCAACAGCTAAGAAATATAACTTACTTCATTATGTATTTGACTACATCTGCACAGGAGAATTCCCGGCGAAACATAAGTGGAGAAAGATTGTAGTAAATGAAATAAGTAACCACGAGGAAGAAGTTTGGAAATATAAACTATCATGCAGAGCTGACTTGTCTTGATATTCTAAAATCCATACAGCACTTTAACCTCATGTGTTATACTACATGGCATTGTTATATCCAGAACTGAGAGAAGAATTGCAATATGTAATAAGGATTGGATCCGGAAGCAAACTATCAAAAGAATGTAAAAAATGTAATACCTTCGCTAACGATTTCTTTCACCATGTTATCCTAAACTGTGGATCTCTACTTTCAGAGAGAGATGTATTTTTCTCAACTCTAATCGGTAATCTTGATATTAACATGTATATCAAAATAGAGATGATGGAAGAGCATGACATGCTGGCATTCTTTCTTGGGGCCAATAACAATGATATTGATGAAATAAAAAGGCATTTCACTATTATAGAATTCTCAAAGTATTTGTATAAATTAAAAGATATCCTCAATTACCTGTGGTAATAATCTAGCCAATACCCGACTGTAAATAACCTGTATATATTTGGGGAAATGTTCCCATATTCTATGTATGTACACGTATATATATATATATGTGTGTGTGTGTGTGTGTGTGTATGTTTGTTGAGTATTCTGTTAATTATATAAGTATATAACCATAATGTTTTGAGGATCTTCGGACCTATCTGGAGGAAATAAAGACATTCATTCATTCATTCATATCGTATCAGCTTTGCAATCACACACTGTAATGCCTATATCGTACCAGCTGTGCAAACAGACACTGTGATGCTGTATATCGTACCAGCTGTGCCATCACACACTGTGATGCTGTATACACCAGTTGCACAATCACAAATTGTGATGCTTAATAACGTACCAGTTTTGTCATCTCACACTGTGGTGCTTCATACCATACCAGATATACCATAAAAAACAGAAATGCCATCGCATTTCATAAAACTCGCATTCCTATTAATTCAGAAATCACACACTTAGATACTTGCACTTCCACAAGATAAGCCACCACATACTATCATATTTGCTCTCCAACTAGATATGCCATCACACAATGTGATGTATGCTCCCCAACTACACTAGCCACATAAAGAAACTGTGCATTGTCAAAATATCATCCCAGTTGATAAGTACGATAACAATGTCAAAGGTACATATAAACTTTAATGGAGGGATCATGGGACCATAACAAGTCGGGAGAATTTCAATTGAAAAGTCAATCACAATGACGTCATGAGTCCACAAACGGGACAGGGGTCAAACGACCATGTCACAAGCTCAATAACGGGTATGTCCACCAACGGCATTGAGAACAGCAGTGCATCGACGACGCATAGAGCCTATCAAACGTGCAAGGAAGGCCTGTGGGATGTCACGCCAGATTCTCTCAAGTTCTGTTGCAAGGTCAAGGACGTTATCTGGGGGGTGAGGAAGACGGCGTAGACGTCGATCCATCTCGTCCCAAACATGCTCTATCGGGGAGAGATCCGGTGAATTTGCAGGCCAAGGCAGTAAGTCAACGTTGTGGTGTTGCAAGAAATCCATAGCAACCCTTGCCGTATGAGGGCGGGCATTGTCCTGTTGGAATGTTAACCCAGGGCCATGACGTTGAAGAAAAGGAATTGCCACAGGTCGAAGAATCTGATCCCTGTAGCCCACACCAGTTAAGTTGCCCTGAACAATCACCAAAGGAGTTCTTTGGCGTGCTGTTATTCCACCCCAAATCATCACGGAACCACCACCAAAGCGATTCCTCTCCAAGACACACGCCTGTGCATAACGTTCTCCCACGCGTCTATAGACACGTTGACGTCCATCACTATGGGAAATGTTAAACCTGGACTCATCTGTAAAAACAACATTTCTCTACCAAAACAAGGGTCTGCGGACATGATTTCGGCACCACATTCGGCGAGCTTGTCGATGACGTTGTGTCAGGATAGGCCGTATGGCGGGACGCCGTGGTCTAATCCCGTGATGAAGTAAACGTTGTCGAACTGTGTTGGGGTTGATACGGCGAAGTCCTGGGATTGTTCGGGCAGTCATCACTGCAGTCTGAAACCTGTGGCGAAGATGGGTCACCCTTATCCATATGTCCTGTCTTGGCGTTGTTACACGTGGCCGTCCAGAACGTGGCCGATCAGTGACGTCATTTGTGTTCTGGTAGCGTCTCACCAGTGCAGAAATGGTGTTCCGGTGGCAGTGGAAATGTGCAGCCACTTGTCGTTAAGACATACCCTCACGGACCATCCCAATGGCCTCATGACTTTGTGCAGACGTGAGCCTTGGCATGCTATGCGTTTCAATAGCCGTTTAATGTTTGAACGATCGCAAGGGCAGGGGTTGAGCTTTCCAAAGTGACAGTATTGTGTTGCATTCATTTGCTCTGTTTCTCTTTCCCGGAATGCACGTGCAACAACGTATTGCACGTCTCAAGGACGAACTCACTGACGTCACGGAACGTGGCACGTGCATGCATGTTGGATACATGTCACTAATCTCTGAGTTTAAATCCTTATGTGTCTACACAGGTTTGATAAATTTAGATTTAAAATTTTTGTATGCACAGTTTCTTTATGTGCCTAGTATAGATCACACACTATATTGCGTCATCTCATACTAGAAAACCACCACACAGGAAGATGCATCATCCTTACCCAGATAATATATGTCATCGCTTCACCCCATGCCGGATGTCTCTTCACACAATATGAGGCTTGTTCTCCTACAAGATCCCGCATTATGATGCTCAATCCCATACAAGATGTGCACAGTACGCTGCTTTATCTAATATTTAAGTGCCATCACACACTATAGTGCTTCATTTCATTCTAAATGTGCCATCACACACTATGCTGCTAAATCCCAGACTAAATATGCCATCACACACTATGCTGCTTCATCTCAGACTAAATGTGCCATCACACACTATGCTGCTTCATCTCAGACTAAATGTGCCATCACACACTATGCTGCTTCATCTCATACTAAATGTGCCATCACACACTATGCTGCTTCATCTCAGACTAAATGTGCCATCACACACCATGCTGCTTTCTCTCAGGCTAAATGTGCCATCACACACTATGCTGCTTCATCTCAGACTAAATGTGCCATCACACACTATGCTGCTTTCTCTCAGACTAAATGTGCCACCACACACTATGCTGCTTCATCTCAGACTAAATGTGCCATCACACACTATGCTGCTTCATCTCAGACTAAATGTGCCATCACACACTATGCTGCTTTCTCTCAGACTAAATGTGCCACCACACACTATGCTGCTTCATCTCAGACTAAATGTGCCATCACACACTATGCTGCTTCATCTCAGACTAAATGTGCCATCACACACTATGCTGCTTCATCTCAGACTAAATGTGCCATCACACACTATGCTGCTTTCTCTCAGACTAAATGTGCCATCACACACTATGCTGCTTTCTCTCAGACTAAATGTGCCACCACACACTATGCTGCTTCATCTCATACTAAATGTGCCATCACACACTATGCTGCTTCATCTCATACTAAATGTGCCATCACACACTATGCTGCTTCATCTCAGACTAAATGTGCCATCACACACTATGCTGCTTTCTCTCAGACTAAATGTGCCATCACACACTATGCTGCTTCATCTCATATTTAAGGTGCCAACCCACAATGTGCTTCTTCATCTCATTCAAGATATATCGCCAAGCATTATGATACTTGCTCTTCAACTAAATATGCGAGCACACACGACTACTACAGATGTACCTCCAAGTTTCTTCTGGTAAAGCTTCAATAGATTGCTATAGGCTCCGTCCACTTTTTGAACTAAAATAAAAAGAAAGACAGTTCTTCAAACTGAAACTTTACTTTTCTAATTTTTGATTTTCTGGAATTATGTTGCGTCTCTTAACCCTGTGCTAGATTCAGGTGAACAGTGAATTTTTAAAAATGTTCTGAATGCAGGAATGATAAATGAAAAAAACAATCGATAACAATGATAACATTACCGGAAATATATGTCCGATTGTCTGTATACGCCACGACATTTTGCTTGGCTATATGTGCCTCGCCATTTAGCCTTGTATGGTATGCGTAGAAAACCATCACTAGTGACATCATGACAACAGCCATGAACACCCACTTCTTGTTGCCTGAAGAGGAAGAAGAGGAAAGCAGTAAATATGTCATCACCTCAAAAGTCACATAAAGGCAGGACTCGAGAAGAGCCAGGTTATCATTGGCATTTTAGCAATCCATGCTGGTCATAAGAAGCGACTCACGGGATCCGGTGGTCGCTTGACACATGCCATCGTATCCCAGTTGCACAGGATGATGCTTATCCTGTTGATCACTGGATTGTCTGGTTCATACACGATTGCTTACAGACCACTGCCTTATAGCGAGAATGTTGCAGCAATTATAAACGACAAATAAACGGACATTAAAATATTAAAAGTATTGTTCATCATTCATTGCAATGTCACTGAGAGTTTTAATGCTTGGTTGTAATAAAAGAACCGGTTTTCCTTGTTTACATTCAAGGTGACTGTAATTATGAAACAGGTTTTGTCGATTGAATCTAGGCCAGGGACCAACAACAATGACCCGACTACATACTTCTTTCCTACCACCAAAGTGGAAGACCCGTCATAACACTAACTGAGACGCTTTTCTAAGCCTCATATTAAATAATATTTCCCTCGAGACTGTGCGCAGTTGCCGGGGGAAGTCAATACCGAAGTATATGGGATGTTAACCACGTGATCAGCTCTCAGATAACTCCCTTATATTGTTGGATTTAAGGAGTATTTACACGCCGACTCAAGTGACAAAAGTAAACATGTTATGTCAACTAAAATATATTTACTGAGCATGACATGGCATAAAACTTTGTAACTAAGGATCTGGCATGCCGGCAACTCATTGCAGTCATGGATTTGATAACGTTAACACGTTTTTCTATGTCGCTGAGATTTTAAGAAGCTTGCATTTAATTACTAACGACCTAACGATCTTAATTAATCATTTTGAAAAGACACGTGAAGATTGGGGTTAGAATTGATCTTCAGTAACCCATGCTTGTCGGAAGAGGCGACTAACCGGATCAGCTTGTCACATGTCATCGCATCCCAATTACGTAGATCGATGCTCATGCTGTTGATGACTATGTGTCTTGTCCAGACTCGATTATTTTGAGACCACTGCCATAAAGCTAGAGTGCGGTGTAAAACTAAACTCACTCATTCACTCACTGATTATCTTAATGGCTAAACGTGCCCACAAGTTTCCGGTGGAGCCGGTACAGTGAAATATTGATTGACGATGAATGCACTATATACAAAGGCACAGCTGATAATGTCTGTTGTGATTATCACATGCATAATGACGTCCTGGAGTAGGGGAAATTAACGGTACTGACACACATATATACTGTGAATGCCGACAGGCTTCAAGTCATACTCAGGATCAACTTTATCTCGAGGGGATGTCACCTTGACTGAGGGCAGATCTATTAATAACACAATTCTCAAGGTGCGGCTAATTGTACTGATCGGGCCTATGTAGCACAATAGGCTAGGCACAACGTGCACAACAGCTCAACAGTCTAAACTCGGTCAAAAATGTGTGAATCCATGATACATGATTTGTGACGCAGCATGCCCAAATAACCGCCTCCATAACACCTCACTGGGGTGAGATGAATTCGGGGATCTCTTTTTGAAACAGTGTCCCCCTTTGCAGTATATTTATCTGGTAAATATGTGGAGAGTTGGTATTTGCTCAAATGTAAAAAAGTAACTTTAGTCAAAAGTCCATCCCAACCAGTCCTTTCCAACTTTCAATAATCCTTTCTATGATTTGTGTTATGATAATTTATTCTCCCTTTGTTTGGGACGATGGATCCATTGATGATACAAAATCAAAGAGGCCAACATAATAAAGTGATTGACTACTAAGCTATATCCGATGATTTTAATACAAAAGGACTTGTGACGCAATAATAGTTGCAATTTCAGTCCTTTGAAAAAATGCATGTTGAAAAGTCTAAATCCACTGATCCTTTCATCATAGTTTTGTATGTACATTAATATGATGACGTAAAACAGATACCTTTTCATTCAGAATTTTATTTTTCAAATGACATTTCAAAAGTTTATGAACATTTAAAGTTTATATCATTTGCTTAAGACAACGACCGAATTGTTTAGATATATATATAATTATGATCTGATATACATTTTGATTTATAATTCGGACAACATATGTTTAAAATGTCCTTGATGTACCATGCCTCCACCATCCAAACAGTTAGTCGGTTGCAGCAGAGATACCAGTTATCACAATTTGAAATTAAGGATAAACCCATAGTATTCTATTCGTTATAAAATGTGTCCATCAGTCAGTTGTATGAATCACCTACTATATATGTTGATTTCTTGATCCATTTATATTAATAAAGTTGCAATTCAAGCCTGGCCATCTGTGTGCACCCAGTTAGGCGGACATGAAACAGGTGCTTGTGCATACGGCAATATACGTTGAGCATACGTTCCTAAGAGTGAGTGAGTGAGTTATTATTTAACGTCACATCGGCAATATTTCAGCCATATCGTGACGAGAATACTTGATATTGAAATAGAATATATTAGAGATTATAAAACCTGCCGACAAAGGACAGTAAAGCAACTAGAGTATCACAGATATATATGTAAAACTAGTAATTGAATCTAAAACATTTTAACTATAGGGGACGACACAATATAAAAATGGGCTATAGATCGCCAACAACTGAAGGTAGATGACCATACTAGGAGCCATGGGGACTTACATTACTTTTGCTACCTGCATGGATCCTAGCTGGATTTACACCATCCTTTCAGCCGCTGGCGATTGTAGGACAATTTAGCAAGCAGTTAAAATAACAAAAATACTACGTTTAAAATGTGATAATTTATATTTTACTTTGAAAGTTTTGGGACTTACGTACCCTCTCAGCGTTTCTAAGATGCTGCTTCATATTCAGTATGCACCTAATATTAGAAAATATCGGGAAACATATTTGGTCATAGCATGATGCATTTCGTAACTATATTTCTATTTATTTCAATGGTGTACAACCTGGCTTTTGGTCGTGTGATTCTTAATGTATTGCTAAGTTATAACAAAAGGATTAACACCCAAGATGTTCGGTTGCATCAAATCCATCTATAGTTGTGTTAAATCTTGCGTTATAGTCAATAATTCTTTTTCACAGTTGTTCTACTGTAATATTGAAGGACTTCCTATCATTAGACAAGCATATTGTTGATGAGTTCGATATGGACCTAGATGAAATGAACACTGAAATAAACCCTGAATTTATTCTTGATGATCTAAACCTTCCACATGATAGAATTTCTCAAGACGATGATAGAGGCAACAATTTTGGATTTAAACTGATCGAATTATGTAAAAATCTAAGCATGTTTTTTTTGTAATGGGCGGTTAGACAAGGATAAAACAATAGGTAAGGCAACGTGTGAAAATAAAGCTTTTATTGATTATGTTATTGCGTCCCCCTTATGTCTACCATTATATAAAGACTTCGAAATATTTGACTTCTCACCTCTATACTCTGATGTCCATTGCCCTGTCCACTTTACATTAAAAACCTCCACGTGCAGCAGCACGTCCCAGTCCGTTAGTAATCCGATACAAGAGCAAATCATCCAAGCTAGTAAGCCAAACCATATGATATTGATAAATCTACTACGTTCTGCCCAAACTTGAAAATTGAAAAGCTATCGGAGATTCAAAGACGCACAAAGTTAGCGTGTGAGTCAGGTGTTGACCCAGATACGGTAGATGACATCGCTTCTGATATAGCGCACATGCTAGTAGATGCTGCGCGTGAAACGATCGGTGTAAAGAGGACTCATGCTAAATTTCACAAATCGAAAGCTGGTAGAATTAACAAGCCTTGGTTCAACACTGAATGTAGGAATATGCGTAGAAAATTCCATAAATCTAAAAATGACTTTAGAAAATTTAAAACCACATTACATAGACAGAAGTTTTGTACGGAAGCATAGTAGGGCCACGGTGTCCCTTTTGGGTGTCACTATCTCCTACGTAGGACTTAGTATCTCCTACGTAGGACATACTATCTCGTACGAAGGACTTAGTATCTGCTACGTAGGACATATTATTCTCCTACGTATGACTCAGTATCACTACGTAGGACTTAATATATCCTTTTTAAGGTTCGGATTATGGAGTATGGTTATTAAGTTGAGAAATGTTTGGTTATGCAGGACGTGAGATAGTAGATATGCAAGTCAGTGAATATTCATGACACTAACGCAGTGTTACTATACAGTGTTATTGTGTATGTGTATTACGTTAGGGTGACATGGACCTTGATTTAATTGCAATTATGGAGTTTTGGGTATGGTTATGTTTGATATATCATACATGCATCTATTCACACACATGCACACACACACACACACACACACACACACACACACACACACACGGTTTGTTTTTTCGTGATTGTTTACAAGTTGACTTGACTGGGGTGGAAAAGTTTTGAGTGGGGCGTTTTAATATTGTCATTATAGTTACTTGTATAAGTATAAGGGAATAAGTACGCATAGATTGCCACCGATATTCTAAGACAAGTCCGTGCACGCAGATTATAACTCATGTCCAACGACCTCTGAAATACCCAACGGATAATAGTACAGTGTAACAAAGTGCAACATATAACAGTGAACTAACTGCAACGTGTAATTGTAGAGCAAACTGAACCCAAGGCAGTAAAGTACAACAGTCGGTCCAACACATGACAATAATGTGCAACAATTAGTTGAACACATGGCAGTAATGTGCAACAATTAGTTGAACACATGACACTAATAGTGAAGGAAACAGTAGACTCTGATAGTAAAATGAAACACATGCATGATAGTAGACTCTAATGGTAAATGAAAAATATAACTGCAGACTCTAACAGTGACTGAAGCAGTTAAATAGGAGATTGTTTGCATGTCGGGGATTTAAGTCGACCATTTCCGATTAATGTATATTAACATATGTCGATGATCTCCTGCAGGATATATTAAGTACTACGTAGGAGATACTAAGTCCTACATAGGAGATAGTAAGTCCTACGTAGGAGATACTAAGTTCTACGTAGGAGATATTAAGTACTACGTAGGAGATACTAAGTACTACATAGGAGATAGTAAGTCCTACGTAGGACATACTAAGTCCTACGTAGGAGATACTAAGACCGTAGGAGATATTAAGTACTAAGTCCTACGTAGGAGATACTAAGTCCTATGTAGGAGATACTATGACCTGCGGAGGAAATACTAAGTAATAAGTCCTACGTGGGAGATAATAAATCCTACGTAGGAGATACTATGACCTACGTAGGAGATAATATGTCCTACGTAGGAGATATTAAGTACTAAGTTCTACGTAGGAGATACTAACTCCTACGTAGGAGATACTAAGTGAGTGAGTGAGTGAGTGAGTTTAGTTTTACGCCGCACTCAGCAATATCCCAGCTATATGGCGGCGGTCCGTAAATAATCGAGTCTGGACCAGACAATCCAGTGATCAACAGCATGAGCATCGATCTGCGCAATTGGGAACCGATGACATGTGTCAGCCAAGTCAGCGAGCCTGACCATCCGATCCCGTTAGTCGCCTTTTACGACAAGCATAGTCGCCTTTTATGACAGGAATGGGTTGCTGAAGACCTATTCTACCCCGGATCTTCACGGTTCAGATACTAAGTACTACGTAGGAGATACTAAGTACTACAAAGGAGATAGTAAGTCCTACGTAGGAGATACTAAGTCCTACATAGGAGATATTAAGTACTACGTAGGGGATACTAAATACTACATAGGAGATAGTAAGTCCTACGTAGGAGATACTAAGTCCTACGTAGGAGATACTAAGACCTACGGAGGAGATACTATTTACTACGTAGGACTGACTGACTGACTGAGTTTGGTTTTACGCCGCTTTTAGCAATATTCCAGCAATATTACGATGGGGGACACTAGAAATGGGCTTAACACATTGTACCCATGTGGGGAATCGAACCCTGGTCTTCGGCGTCACGAGCGAACGCTTTAACCACTAGGCTACCCCACCACCCCTACTACGTAGGAGGTATTAAGTACTAAGTTCTACGTAGGAGATATTAAGTACTACGTAGGAGATATTAAGTACTAAGTCCTACGTAGGAGATACTAAGTCCTACATAGGAGATATTAAGTACTAAGTTCTACGTAGGAGATACTAAGTACTACATAGGAGATATTAAGTACTAAGTCCTACGTAGGAGATACTAAGTCCTACATAGCAGATACTAAGTACTACGTAGGAGATATTAAGTACTAAGTCCTACGTAGGAGATACTAAGTCCTATGTAGGAGATACTAAGACCTACGGAGGAAATACTAAGTAATAAGTCCTACGTAGGAGATACTAAGTACTGCGTAGGAGATATTAAGTACTAACTCCTACGTAGGAGATACTAAGTACTACGTAGGGGATACTAAGTCTTACGTAGGAGATATTAAGTACTAAGTCCTACGTAGGAGATACTAAGTCCTATGTAGGAGATACTAAGACCTACGGAGGAAATACTAAGTAATAAGTCCTACGTCGGAGATACTAAGTCCTACGTAGGAGATACTATGACCTACGTAGGAGATATTACTTTCAATGTCACAAAGGAGTGAGGCAAGGTGAAAACCTCTCCCCTTTATTATTCTCACTTTTTTATTAATGATGTGGAATCGTCTCTTTATAGTAAAGGTTGTACGGGAATTAACTTACAACAAGTAGATGAAAATAGTATAACAAGCATGATAAGGTTCATACTCCTCTTATATGCTGACGATGCTGTCCTCGTAGGTGATAACCCAAATGATCTACAACTGTCCCTAAATGCTTTCCATGATTATTGTACACGGTGGAAGTTGAAAGTTAATCAGTTTAAAACCAAAATAGTTGTGTTTGGAAGTGGTCCCTCTAAAAAGAAGAAATTATGTTTTACTTATGGGGACAAGCCCATTGAAATTGCTGATAGCTATACTTATCTAGGTATCAAGCTCCATCGAAATGGAAGGTTTGTAACAGCAATTAAAAGTTTAGTGGAAAATGCAACTAAAGCAATGTTTTCGCTGTTGAAAAAAGCTCGCAATTTGAATTTACCTTTAGATTGTTTGATATCAGCTTTCGATACTATGATAGTCCCTATACTAATCTATCGATAATAGAGAAAACTCACTTAAAATGTCTAAGATTTGCTTGTGGTCTTCGAACCTCAACTCCCAATATCATGCTGTATGGGGAATTAGGAAGATATCCGCTATATATTAAGATATATAAAAGAATAATATCATTCTGGCATAAACTAGCTACAAACATTCTTAAAACGAAATTATCGACCCTTTATTTCAATTTCTTTATATCTTCTTCTCCAAACACTTTATCTAAATTGAAATGGTTTAAATTTGTCAAACAGATCTTAGATAATTGTGGACTCTCAGAAATGTATGATTACCCGTTCCTATGTTCATCAGAATGTTTGGTTTCAAAAGTAGAAACAATACTCAAAGACCAATATTTACAACAATGGCGATGTGAACTGGCGTCTAGTTCGAAGGAAATTTTACCAAAATGTTAAAGATGCTTTGAAAACTACCTCTTCCTTCCTAAATGTATACATAGTCCAATTCTTAGATTCAAGTTATCAAATCACAATTTACCGATAGAAACAGGACGCTGGTACAACACTCTGAGAGAAAAAAGACTCTGTAAACTTGCGATATTCCGTCTGTTGGGGACGAATTCCATTACCTTTTTAAATGTGAAGCTCTTCTCCAACAGCGGATGATGTATATTCCAAATTATTTCTATGAATGACCTAATCTGTTTAAACTTAAGCGGCTATTTTCAATAAAGAAAACAAAACATTTGAAAAACCTCGCTAAATTTTTAAATGCCTTGTCAAATGCACTGAAATTGTAAAAGAAATTGTGATAATAATAATGTATCTAACTATTTTATTATCCGCCATATTGATTGTATATTTATGTTAAATTTTATATCATTATATTCTCATATACCACCGTGGGTGGGTTCTTAGAGAATAAAATGTTCTGTTCTGTCAAGGATGTGTCTTGAGTCTCTTCTTGTGCTCCATTTTTATAAACGATTTAGCTGATAGTATTGAATCGTTGTGTTATCCGGGCATACAGTTACATCCAGAATTAACTCTGTTGTTTCTCCTATTTGCTGATGATGTCATTCTATTCTCTGACACAAGCTATGGACTACAAAAACGTATTAATGTCCTTGAACATCATTGCAAGGAATATAAGCTATATGTCAACTTAGATAAATCTAAAATTGTTGTGTTTAGAAATGGTAGCATCCTTACTAAGCACGAAAAATGGTATCTAGGAGGTAAATAAATTGAGTGCGTTTCTTCATATATATATTTTCGGAATAGTATTTTCACAAACATTGTCATGGCATAAACATTTTGAGAGCTCTATTTTGCAATCCAAAAAGGCTTTTTTCGGTATTTTGAAAAGTTTATCAAAAGTTGAGCACATGAAATGTGATGCCTTCTTCAGAATGTTTTACACTAAAGAAATGCCTATTTTGCTTTATGGTGCCGAAGTATGGGGTCTAGACTGTGACTGAAATTCACCAATTGAAACAGTGCATACCCTAGCGTGTATATACTTACTCTGTGTTAAACTATGTACCCCTAACCACGTTGTACGTGGCGAATTCGGGAGATACCCTATGTATATCTTTGCGTACAAACGCTGTATTATGTATTGGTACAAACTGTTAAATATGCCTTCTATACGTTTCCCTGAGAAATGTCACAATTTATTACTGTTAGATGCTTCAAATGGTAAAATTAACTGGACATCAAAATTAAAAATCTTATTGTATACAATAGGTTTTGGATACGTATGGGAAAATGAATGTATTCCTAATATAAACCTTTTTTTATTTCTGAATTCATATATAGAGCCCAAAACACATATTTACAGGAATGGCATTCCTCGCTCTCTAATGGCTCAAAAACGTACCTATACTCTCAATTTAAATTCATTTTTGGTGTTAAGCCACATCTCCATTTCATAACTATCATGACATTTCGTATTGCCTTAGAGAGGTGCAGGTGTAGTCGACACCAACTGAATATAGAAACTGGTAGATATATACAGAAACCAAAAAGCTCAAGATTGTGTGAAATGTGATCCTGTAACTATGTAGAAAATGAGTACCACTTCTTATTGATTTGTACTGCCTATGGTGATCTACGTAAACATTTTATCCCTGTCTATGTTTTCACCCATCCAACCCTGTGTAAATTTACTCGACTGATGAGTAATCCTACTCCTCTTGTGTTAAGACATCCTGCCTTGTTTATCTTCTATGCTAACAATCGTCGTCGCTACAGCTTGAGGGCTGTCAAGGTATAACGTTGTACCATGGGGCGATGGCCTACATTCACATGAATAAAGACTAGTAAATATGGTCATAGCACGATGCATTTCGGAACTATATTTCTGTTTATTTCAATGGTGTGATTCTTAATGTGTTGCTTTGTTATACGTGATACAGTTCGTACGTGGATCAATGTAATATGACACGAGGTAGAAATTCAGCCTGTCAATGATCGGCAATGTCCACATTGAAAGCAATAGGTGAATGCCCCCAGCTACATCCTGCATGGTACAATAGCCAGAGGAAAAGTTTGTCAGCAGGCTGTCTCTCAACATAACCCGCTTACCCACAATATGATTGCTATACATGTATATTGGCAATACACACAGGACAGATATGTAGTACGATCGCATATAACGTGTAGCTTTGATTACTTCACCCACACGGGTTTATCTGACGTAGGGGAGGTATACAGACAATTAACTAAAAGGTACAGCCGGGAGCTGATTATCTTTTCTTCCGTTCAAATTTCTCATAACTATATTTCACCGTGGGCATTCCGAATAAAGTCCAAGGTTAACTGATTACAATAAAAGTGTCATAGCGACATTGACATATCAATCGCATCAATAGCTATCCGCAGTGATGACAGAGTCACCTGGATTGTCAGCCCCGGGATCTCAGCACAAAACACAGCACAACATAACATAACACATCACAGAAGTTCGCTTAGACATGTGAGACAGTTGACAATTAACACAACTCACCCATTTCGGACGACAGATATGATCCAGGAACTAACAGCTGCAATTAGCTACCGCAACTACAACCTGCTACGCACCGCGCCACCTGTGTACATCCATATACGGAAACATGTTGGTGCAATAATAAACGCGCGCGTTTTTTTACCTTTGTGATTAGTGCGACTGGGCGAGGTGAGGGAGAATGGGGAATTTATATTTCAAGATGACTGCAACACTGACATCAGTATGAATTGTATGCACAAAAAGTGAAAGTGTGTAAATGCTGTCTTGTAATGGCGCTGGTGTGCTGGTGTGCACTCAGCAATATTCCAGCTATAAGGCGGCGGTCTGTAAATAATCTGTCTGGACCAGACAATCCAGTGATCAACTGCAGGAGCATCGGTCTGCGCAACTGGGAACCGATGACATGTGTCAACCAAGTCAGCGTGCCTGACCACCCGAACCCGTTAGTCTCCTTCAACGATGTCGTTGATATAAACTATAAACAATAGGGGTCCTAAGACAGAGCCTTGGGGAACCCCCCATCTAAACTTGACTTTTGATCAGACGTGTAACCATTCGCTGAACTATATCTTGTCCAGAAACTCTCAAACCACTTCAAGAAGTTACCCCCGACACCGTAACGTCTTTGGCTTATGTGCGATACCTTTATGCCAAACCTTGTCAAAATACTTATTTACGTCACACAATACAGCTGTAATTTATTACCGCTATCTAACGCACCCGCTATAAATTAAGTCATACATGTATATGTTAGTTGATTTACCGTTGAATCGTCAGGCATAAAACCGGATTGTAAGCTTGTTAGTAGCTTATCATACCCAAAGTATTTACATACACGCATAAAGGTGCATTTTTCGAAAATCTTTGCTCCACAACTTGTTAGTGCTACTGGTCGATAGTTTAAGCATTCATTTATACTGCTTGTGTGTATAGGTACAACAGATGCTTCCTTCTAGACATCAGGAAACTCTTGTTTTTTAAATGATTAATTAAAACTTCAGATAAGGGAACTGCTGATTGTCTTACGTTCATTTTCAGAAATTTGTTACAAATACCATCTCCGCCTGTTGCTTTAGAGATATCAACAGAGGAGGGATTTCCTGCGGGCTAAGTGTTAGGTCACATAATGGATTATCTACCTCTGTACAAATTTCAGGAATATTTCTATTAGGAGCAGCTACTCTTGTCTGATCTGCAAGGAAATCATTCATAATATTTGCTATTAGGTTATCGTTATGGTCTATCAAAGGAAAACTGTTTATAGTGGCGGTAAGTTTACATTTTATATAATTCTTAACTAAACGCCACAATGTATTTGTACCATGTTCATCGTTTGTTTGTTCACCAATTTTATCAATGCACATCTTCTTTGAATTTCTTACGGCGGATATAGCGTTATTTCTACTCAACCTAAAAAATGCCCAGTCAGATGATGAATTACGCCTTTTAGCGATTTCATGATGGCGATTGCGTTTAAGAATCAGTTTACGCACTTCACTATTCATCCAGGGGGCATCTCGGGGCCTTATCATAACGACTTTGTTTGGAATATATCTATCCATAATTCAAGAATGGCACCAGTCAAGTCACTTACGTATACGATACGGTTAATATTTTCAGATTAAAAGATAACATGCCAATCAAGAGTTTATAAAGCATTGCTAATTCCGACAATATCAGCTTGAATATCATTACATATTTTTCTCTGTAATTAGTCGATTTTGCAAACGTCTTCTTTATGTTCACATATACAGGACAATGATCGCTACACACAGGATCTAGAACACCCGATTTTAGTACAGCGCTAACACTTGATACACAAATAAGATGAATGAATGTACTTGAACTAGGTGTATTCCTTGTAGGTTACGTTATAAGTTAATCCCAATAACAATTGTAATTGGTTTTTTTATAACTTTTCTCTGTGAAAAATCAATATTAAAGTCATTAACTGTGTCAATTGTGTCCAATTGTGTCCATATTAAGACCAGCAGCGTTATTGATAGAGTCCTCTACTAAATCCCAGTAACCTTCTGTTTTGTCTGCCCGATAAATCGTTCCTATGAGGTAATTCCGTTTTTTACATCTTATATTTATACACATCGCCTAAAGCCCGGCTATAGTCAAATTCTCCATATATTCATAACTGATTTTACTCTCTACGTGCACTGCGACACCCCCGCCCGTCCTCTGTCATTTCTAGGAGGTGAATGGAAACCCGGAATTAAAATATCATTACTAATTATACCATCATGTAACCATGTCTCAGTAAGACATATGGCGTCGTAGGATCCGAACTCTGATTCATGTATGTCAGCTTTATTTTTAAGGCAACACACACTTAAGTTTATTATATTTAGTTCATTATTATTGAATGGACCTGGTTTAGGATGAATATCACCGCAGGTCAAGAGAATAAGAGACGCTACCAAGGAGACTTTGGCATTGTATAGGCAAAGAATTATTGCAGAATAAGAAACGATATTGCCGAACACCTTGTAGGCAGATTTGTTTTGAATAAGACAAACAAAAGAACCAGTTGTCTAGACTGTGCAGTATCAATCATTATCGAATAGTTTTGATCATAATAACTTGGATGGGTTCTTTTTAGAGAGAATAGAACTTATCTAGTCTCCGACATACACAAATATAAATACAATATAAATGTGCATTTAAAGCTATTGATTTGTTATAAGAAAACGACAAACATAACTGTATGCTAGTGAGCAGATAAATTGAACAAAATTTCTTTGTCACAGAAACCCAGATGTAAGAAAATGTAAATGGACAATTAATAAAATCAGGCTACAGATGGCAACTTTCATCTGCAACAGGAAAAGCAACAGAAATCCAAACGACAGAGAACATCATCTGTTCTTGAACCTGCATAGTGACCTTGCCTTAAATCTCGGCTATACATACAATGTGCGCCCACAGTTAGGCAATATCGGGAAACGTACACATATCTGGTTATAGCATGATGTATTACCGACTTTATTGCCGTGTATTTCAATGGTGTACAACACGGCTTTTGAATCGTGTGATCCTTAATGTATTGCTAAGTTATACCTGCGAAATTCCACTCTCCGTTGTGTGTATCAAACTGCCGACTCTTGCTGAAGTGACAAACTGGATGACACCAGGTACAAATTCATCCTCTCAATGCTAGGCTTTGTCTACACTGAAAGCAGTATTTCAGTACCTCCTTCCTTTCGTATTTACATTTCACATCCTGTATGGTACAATGGCGAGAGAAAAAGTATGTCAGCCCGCTGTCTGTCAACATAACCAGGTTGCTTTCCTGCGATATGATTGCAATATATATTGGCGCTATATACACGATCGCATATAACGTGTAGCTTTCAAAACTTCACCGACACGGGTTTATTTGAGGTAGGGGAATTAACTAAAAGGAGAAACTGAATATTTTTGTCTTCGGTTCAAATTTCTCATAACTTATTGTTCTGGGTAAAACAGCTATATTTCAAGGTAAGGATTCCGAATTAAAGTCAACCGTTAACTGATTACAATAAAAGTGTCATAGAAAACATGGTCATATCAATCGACCAAAAGCTATCTGCAGTGATAACAGAGTTACCTGGAATGCAGCCCCGGTATCTCAGCACAAAACACAGCACAACATAACGTATCACAGAAGTTCGCTTTTACGTGTGACTTGAAATCTGAAGGTTAACACAACTTACCCATTTCGGACGAAAGATATTTTCCAGTAAGTAACAGGTACAACCTACCTACTGCAACTAGAACCTGGTACGCCCCGCCCGCTGTGTAAATCCATATACGGAAACGTGTCAGTGCAATAATAAACACGCGTGGATGTTTACCTTTGTGACTAGTGCGGCTGGGCGAGGTGAGGGTATATTTCAAGATGATTGCAACACTGACATCAGTATGAATTGTATGCATAGAAAGTGAAATTTTGTAAATGTCTTGTAACGACGCTGGTGTGCGTGCGTGCGTACGTGCGTGAGTGAGTGTGCGCGTGTGTAAATGTCGACTTGGATAAGTGCAGATGCTTAATGGACATTTAGAATTTGGAAGGTAATATAACAACGTATGGTATGGTCTTACAACTGCTTTATTATTTACAACACGACGTTTTGGCGCTACTTCTTGACCCTTGATGAGGTGAATGACAGAATATGGTTACGAGCAAAATATATAGAATGTACAGGAAGCCAGTGAGATATTAATACAGATTGATATGTTCAGACATCAAGGAGATTAAGTTAGGGGGTTTTGATGAGATGTACAGAGTTCAAAGAGATTAAGTGGTATGTGAGTGAGTGAGTTAATATTTAACGTCACATCGGCAATATTTCAGCCATATCGTGACAAGAATATATTTGACATTGAAATGGAATATGTGTATATTATTAAAAAACTGTCATCAAAGGACAGTACAACAACTAGAATATCACAATTAGAATTAAAACTAATGTGGAAAGTTAAAACTAAGAGCACTATTTGGACAATACAATATAAAAACAGGCTATAGATCGCCAACAACTGAAAGGTATATCACCATACTAGGGACCATGGGGACTTACAGTACCTTTGCTACCTGCATGGACCCAAGTTGGATTTACACCATCCTTAAGTGGTATGTTTATGCAATGGATGTACAATGTGTTTATACAGCTAAAAGGATAGGATTGATTGGAAGCCACGTATGAAAACAATGATGGGAAAACACACATATGTTGTAAATCCATACCATACGTTCTTATGAATAAATGCAGACAAACGCCGCTGGTGTCTTACACTTCTGGTGTTATTCTGTGTGTGTACACATCTATCTGCTGAACATGTTTCTGTAACGTACATATACGTTGGGACTATTTGGTACTCGTAATGTTTGTAAACATTTTTATTAAAAAATCAGGTAAGTTTAAAGCCCCTGCATTTATATGTTTTGGGTTCGGTGGTTTACTCCTTATTACTCCCCTATTACATTACTTACTTAAAACCCCACCTACCCCGTCAGCGACATTGACATCGCTAAAAGTGGACGTAACACATCCAAATTCGTTCGTTCGGCACTCGCAGATATTTCACGTGCATTTGTAACTAGTTTTGCCTGTTCAATAACTGTACATACCTGAATGTAAATCGCCACTTTTCTTTGATAGTTACATTTCATGTTTTACATTGAGGCGGCAGATAATGTTCTCTTTATAAAGAAACGGATTTTGGTTCCTGCATCACATTACTGGCTTATCTTCACTTTGTTACTCAAAGGAACCAAAATGTTTATTGTATTCTCACCCAATACATTTATAGAAAATTAAAATAATTTTGCCTTGGTAAACATTGAGAATTATGAAATATAGTCGGCTATATAGAGATTATTAACCGAATGTGTTTCCGTATCATTAAATATCATATGTTAGGAATAAACATTGTGTTTTGCGTGCCTTTGTTGAGCATAATACATAATTTTTGTTCCTAATATATGATAAACCCATGCTTCTCAACTGAGCACGGACATATTTTGGTCTTGCTCCTAATAAGGAAAACGCAACAATCAAACGTAAGACAAAGCTCGTCAGCAAATCGTGGTTTTATAAAGAATGTAAAAAAAAGCGACGTCAATACTTTCGGGCAAAGATTGCACACTCACGAAACAAGACTAACAGTAATCGAAGCATGTTATGTCTTAAAGTAGGAAATATAAGAGTAATATCAGCAATATTCCAGCTATATGGCTGCGGTCTGTAAATAATCGAGTCTGGACCAGACAATCCAGTGATCAACAGCAGGAGCATCGATCTGCGCAATTGGGATACGAGGACATGTGTCCCGTTAGTCGCCTCTAACGACAAGCATGGGTTACTGAAGGTTCACTCTAACCCGGACCTTCAGGGGTTCTTCATATATGAATACATGTAAAATGTGGATCACTTCATACTTGGCAATATGGCAAACGCGGCTGTTAAAGTAATTATTCTTCCAAATACTAGCTAGAGGTGCCAGATACGCATTCGTCCTGACACGACCAAGGACACGACCAAGGACACGTACGTCACCACGTCAAGCAGCAGCCACCCACAGCTTCAACATGCAAACCAGTATCCTCCAGATGTGAATATGATTGACATTCATTCAGTGTATCTGAGTAAGATCTGATTTGAATGTGCTTATGTTTATATGTATAGAAGTACGCAAAGAGAAGAAAGTACACAATGTAAATAAAGAGGGTCTCAACACCCAACGCTTACTCGTTGGTTGTCAGACTTTGGACGATATACAAAATGTAAACATAAAGAATCCCAACACCCCTTGCGTCCCTTTTTTGGTATGTTCCAATGTCTGATAAACTAATTACTAGCTAAGATTACAATGCTTGTTCGTCGACTGCATCTTATTACTCTGAAATTAGAACTTTGACTAATTGGTATGCGACAGTGAATGTGAGTTAGGCAGGTAAATGAGAAGCTAGAGTGGGTTGTGTGGAACGGTCAACAAGTTTAGTTGATTGAAAAAGGTTGATTGATTGATTGCTTGACATTATTCGCTCATGTTTTGTTTGAATAAAAGAAGGGATTATCATAAATGTGAATTACCATTTCACCAACATTGCGATATTGACCATGGAATAATGTTACGTTCAGTTTGATTTCAATGTAGTAATACGCGAGGTTCGTCACTCAAGCATACCATACAAACGGACAGCTCAACACAAAACAAATACAATCAACCGAATTCAACACAATACAATTTTAATCGCCTGTGCATATCACTCTGTTGACAAATGACTTAGGTGTATTAGAGCGATGATCACATTGCATTTTATTTCATTTTTACCACTCACCGTAATATATCAAAATTACTTTTAAATATTATACGTATTATAGACTGTGCTATAAGTGTGATCAATTACAGATTTAACTTACAAATCCATTACAGATACAAGATATGAATATGGTTAATTTTCGTATGATCGAAATCGTTTGTTTGAAAGCGTTCCTACTAACAATTGCAGCTTATTATAATTTGGATTTACATCGTAAAATTTATATTCATAACTCTCTCTTTGTTTTATGAAATACGGGCATACAAGTATGTAATGGTATTCCTCCCCGAAAACTTGTAAATTACACAGCTTGCAGGTACGACATTTATAATTTATTTTGGACCATCGACCGGTCTCTAGAGGTAGGAAGTGTTTACTGTAACATGGAAGTGGGAATTGTAAAAACGCGATTGATAATTTACAAGGCAGATGGATATACCGTTCTTCGACAAAGTGAGGTATTAGGAGATTATACATTAAACCTTTATGGGAATTTGTCTGATCGGCCATTTTTGTATATATTGATCAGACAAACACTGGATTACTGTGGAGATAAACCATTGTCGGTTGTACATATGGGAATACTTAAACAGAAATGGCAATCGTCTAATGTGCATTGAACATTAGCAAACAATGTGGCAGTTGTGATAAAACATTGTGAATCATAAATGACATTTTATTGTGATGTACATTAGTAACAAGTTCAGACCAATATGGAATTATTTGCTGTTTTATATATACAGAGGTAGGAAGGCGTCCAGTCTCCCCATAGAGCATGTAGGATGGTGTACTCTTGTGTAGTTTCAGGACAGATTTCATAACCTGTGTACATTTTTAAAATGTCTATATTTGAATTCAGATTCACACCTCGCAACCATACAACATGATTCGTAGGACCATGCAGTAAACACATTTAAACAAACAATCAATAGAAATGTGCAGATGTCAAGCATTTGAGAGGATAATAAACACTGATTTTAATGCTTGATCGTGGAGTGCCTTAATAGCCTTCTTTGAATTTACGATTTCGGTGAAACTTTATTCCAAGGCAGACATAATCGTCAACAATATCAAGCGTTTCATTGTTGAAAATAAACGTATTTTTGCTTTTCTTTGCTGGTCCCCTTCCAAAGATGACCACTTTGGTTTTGAGTACGTTTACTTCCATTCACTGCAGTATCTGTGGAGAACATCCAGGCAGTGTTGAAGTTGTTCCGGGTTGTTTCGCCTGCGTATAGTAACAGATATTGATCTTATGTGTAACCGTTTCCACTGTAACTCCTTTACACTGATAATAGTCCATATGGGTTTCGATGTCGTTTAAGAATAGAGAACCATGGTCCCTAGTTGGTGATCTACCTTCAGTTGTTGGCGATCTATAGCCAGTTTTTATATTGTATTGTCCACATAGTGCTATTAGTTTTAATTTTCCACACTAGTTTTAGTTGTAATGGTGATATTCTAGTTGTTTTACTGTCCTTCGTCGACAGGTTTTTTATAATATACATCTGTTCCATTTCAATGTTACATATGTTCTCGTCACGATATGGCTGAAATATTGCCGATTTGACGTTAATTTATAACTCGATCACTCACTAAGAATAGATAAAATAGTGGCGATAGATTTTCTCTTTGCCGGACACCTTTTTCACAGTGGACGAATCCTGAGATTCCATTGTTATGTTTGATACAAGATTTGGTATTGTCAAACATGTTGTATACAACTGAAAACAATTTTCCATTTATTCAATATGAACAGCTCAGCAGATTTAAACAGCTCACTACCAGAGGCTGTCTCAACTGACTTGACTGGTTATATCCCAAAACTTCCACATCCCAATACTACCACACATTGTTTAAACAACAACTCCTCATCACTCCTTTTTTAGGTAATAGTATAGCCCAGGAAGTGCACTGAACTGAAACAACAGATAATGATACATCACCTGACTTAGGGTAGAGAGTTTAGTAGAGAAGAGAGCTGTTGGTTAATAAATCTGAAATATATATAAATTCTTGCATATTTCATATAGGCAAAAAATGTTAAATCCAGGCATAAACACAAAAATATATTTTAATTGAATCAGGAAATTGATAATGTTATCGTTGGACATTGGCATTAATTGTTATGGTAGTGACACAATAACGGTAGTGACACTTTAAATAGTAGCAAGTTTTATATGTTTACTTTAAACGATGATTTAATGAAATTTATCAGTCAGATATTTTAGAATGTTTAAAGAATAATATATGTAATAGGTGAAAGACTGCATGTTACGGCAGTGACACTGTGGCGGTATATAATGTCATCACCGTAACGGCCGTGTTCTTCTATACCAGACTCTTCAGAAAAGTACAGAGTGACCGGGTTATGACTGTCAAATGTGAAATCTTGGACACTATAGGACAGAGGTTCTATATAAATGTTCCACATAGATTGTTATATGTAAATAGAAAAGATATGTATTTTTGTTAATAACCCTGCCTTTAATGGGTTAAACCATTACAGACTGGGGTAATCAGTATGCTAAAGTGTGTCAGTCAACCAAAATGTTGTCGTTATAAGCTGTGGAAGTTTTTGGAGGATACCGACTTGACTCACTCATGAATTAACAAGGGATTAGGTCTTGGGACGTACAAAGAACAATCATTTAGCATTACACACCATTTATCTCCCTTTGTACATACTTACAAAATTGTAATTTGTTGTAAATCTCATCTATACAAAATTGTAAATGTCTTGTAAATCTCATCTTTACAAGAGATTTATAAGCTTGTAAATGTAGATTTATTTGCAATGTACATTATTTCTTTGTCAGCCCCGATTATGATCTGATCAGACAAGATTTGAAGTACTTACTTAACGGTTTTGATTTAAAATCTGTTCTTTACGGTCATTCCAGCTCAAACTTAATAAAAACGAGCATGGAAATCCTGAAATCAGTTCACAACTTCATACTTTTATCAGGTAGATTGCCTGCTTTTGTTAAATGCTAAGATGTGAAACATATAACTCTATAATTTCGCAAGATGCAAAGAGGTGAAACATAATTTCATAATTTTGCAATATACGTTTTAATCCATGCTATAAGTTTGATTGATGTACAACATTGTTACTGCTATGATTATTATATTATTTCACCACAATTATATTTTCTTCTCTCTATGGTTGTAGTGGAGAGGTGTTTGCATAAGCCCCTGGCTTGTTCACCGATCCCCATTTCTTGTATTTCGGAAATACAAAAATGTTTACACTATGTGGGTTTGCAGCATAGACAGATTCTGGCACGAGACTGTTTAAGTAATCCGGTGTTTTGTTATGTATCATTTTATGAAATAGAGTTAATTTCTAAATGCGGATTCTTTCTACTAAAGGTAAGAGATCAGTTTCTGAATATAATTTGTTATGACGTCAAGCTGTAATGTTTCAAGCATTGATGCCTGGCTAACTGTACAATTATCCCATATACAACTACAATAATCAAATAATGGCAGAATACAGTATTTATACTTACCTAATAGTGTTTTTCTTGATAATCGGTTTTTGTTACGCCTTAAACAATTTGTCATTAGTGAAACTCTATCCAATACAGAATTTATAAGTGTAGTCCAATTTGTTTTGTTTTTTAAAACAAGAGGCCTAAATGTTTGTGCTTAGATACTTCATTTATATGAATATTTTGCATAAATAATCTTGGACTAGTGTCTAAGGAACCTATTTTACTAAACTGTATAGTTTCAGTCTTAGAAGAGTTGAATTTAACTTGCCACCGTACAGATATTCGACATTATTGAGGAGGGCTTAGCGTATTCAGTAGGATCTTCTATTATAACATAGAATGACGTAAAGATCTATAGTTTCAACAAGATCATTTATATAAACAAGAAATAATAATGGCCCAAGCATAGATCCTTGGGGGACACCTGCTAATACGGATCTATGTAACTGTTTATATCTACTTTCTGAACTCATGAAGATGACTGTCAAACCAATCAGGTGATGTACCACTTATTCCATATGATTGTAATTTGTATAGAAGTCCCTTATTACGCCACACTTTATCAAAGGCCTTGCTTATATCACAGAAAACAGCTCTTACTTCTTTATCTTTATCCATGGTACTTGAAATGAAGTTATACTAATCTAATAATTGATAAGTTGTTGATTCACGAGAAATAAAACTAGACTGTAATGTATTTATGATACCATTGTCTTTAAAAAATTCAAGATATATTTATGAACATATTTTTCAAAGACTTTAGATAATCAACATGTGAGCGGAACTCTCACAGCGCTGACCTTGTTTAATCAATGACTTTGTTAACACTGTGCTTCTGTAGCTTTGCTTTAAATATTGGCTCACAAATAAAACTGAACCAGCTTAAACCACAAATCATAGCCATTCAAGAATCAAATATACCGAAGAAAAATCACTACACAAAACAACACCACACAAGACGAACACACTTGGCGGACATTGTTTCCCCCAAATGCTCAATGTGCACATGGGGGCCTAACATAATTGATACATGACTCACTCAGTTATAAACAACTACTAACAAACAAACCGCACTTGGAAAAACAAATATTACACTAGTGAACACAAATCCCCAAACCATTAACCCTTTGAACAACCCTGTCCTGGAAATCCTGACAAACATATCACCAAAAATATCTTCTTTTTAGGTGACATGTATGCATCACCACAATTGAACCACCGGTGAATTATTAGACGACCAGTGAGGCGAGGAAGTGACCACTTCCCCAATCTCAATCAAAAATAGCATTGGTAAAAATTTCAAACCAAATTCCCCAAGATCCGAAATTCAACTAAAAAAATAGCAGATAGGAAAAAATACCGAGGCCTAAATGATCACATTGTCAGTTCTGATTCTAAAACCTTTTCCTAAACATTCAAAAGAGAAACTATTCCCATAGCCTCCAGGCCAGTGAAGGTCAGTAACCCATGCTTGTCGTAGAGGCGACTAAAGGGATCGGGTGGTTAGACTCGCTGACTTGGTTGACACATGTCATCGGTTCCCAATTGCGCAGATCGATGCTCATGCAGTTGATCACTGGAGTGTCTGGTCCAGACTCGATTATTTACAGACAGCCGCTATATAGCTGGAATATTGCTGAGTGCGGCGTAAAACTAAACTCGCTCACTCTCGTCACAATACGTCCTTCCATGTAAACGATGTGGCTGAACGACGATCCTTTGCTAACCCACAATGAATCAAGCTCCCGCCATGCTTCACTCAACCCTGCATGTAATGTAAGAACCATATACAACACCACACGCCTTACCATAAAAATACCTCACCACACAACATTCCCCCATAACGACATCACTCGCTATACTACAATACCTCACCACGTGCAACATTCCTCATCCCACCCAACAATAATCCCTGACCCTGCTACAGCAATAATCAATCATCATACCATAACCATCTCTCCTCCACTTAAACCCCGTCATCTTACAGACTTTAATTATGCAACGTCCAGATTGATATATATATATATATATTATTATGCATGCATGTATGTATTCTTTGCAGTTTGACACTAGTCTAAACTAAAATGGGTTTGCCGCTTTAATTATGCAACGTCCAGATTGCCTATATATATATATATATATATATATTATTATTATGCATGCAAGTATATATTCTTTGCAGTTTGACACTAGTCTAAACTAAAATGGGTTTGCCGCTCACTCAACTGTCATAACATATCTCTTCAAATCCTCCCTTCTTGAATACCGCAGAATAATAAAGCCGCAATGAAGTACTTGTTCAAGTTTAAGAACTTTATTTTTTCAGTAATTTAAGGTACGTTGTTCCACAGACAGTTATATAGGCCTCTTCATGGTCGCAGGCGCTACAAAATGCTGTGGATACGCAGCCAGAATACCACGGTCTTTGGTTCGATTCCCAGATTTGTCTCCCGGAAACGTTCATATTTCTAAATGTCGATATGTCAGTTATAATGTACTGACTTTTCAAAACTGAGTACATTAAATACCTTTGTCCAATTTATAAGCCAAGAGTCCTTGGTCCTGCAATCTTTTGAAGAACAAGTCCTTCGCGTACTGATATAGCATAACGTCAAACCTGTTGATATAAAGTATCTGTTTACGATGAACATCACGTAGAATATATCTGCCACTATAGGTTTCATTCGATGGAGAGTTCTTGAATTTCGTAACGAATTTCAAATTGAAGGTGTGCTCAAACAGGATTTGTGATAATTCTTGATAATCCGTCAAACCAAAGTAAGCCATGTTCCGTAGGTTCTCTTTTGCACTTGCCAGCATGCGGTCGTGTCTTTCCTCGTATGTGAGACCGGAAGCGGAAGCATTGTAACAACCAACAACGCTCAGGTTGGCTAACATGCGGGTTTGTCTGTTAATAGCGAGATTTGATGGACAGCCCATGAAATCGTCTAGGGTGACGTGTGCCCAATTGTTACTGCGATGACAAGGAGGAACTTCCTTCTCTGTTGCCCAATGACCATTGCATATAAGTCGTGCTTGTGCCCATGTTGTTCCACGGGCCACATGTTTCCATTCGCTGACGAACCTTCGTAGGGGGTCTCTTATCATCGTGATGTACATGTATCTGAAAAGTATTTTCAGTAAAATACACATTTTTTCACTCACGATTTTCAAGCTGACACAGTACGTTCCAAGTTGGTCCAGCACAGTGACGTGTTCTACAACACCTACAGAAATAAATTAAGTAAGACAACCAATGTCAAACTCTCATGATCGTGAATACAACAAAACAAAAACCTTAAACATCCCATTTAGTAAAGAGATTTTTCGAACTAACTAATTCCTTTAATCATATGAACCATGCTGTCCGACTCTATCTTAATATGTGAGTGAGTGAATTTAGTTTGACGTCACACGCAGCAATATTAAAGCTAAATTGCGGCGGTCTGTAATTGATCGAGTCTGGACCAGACAATCCAGTGATCAACAACATGAGCATCGATCTACGTATTTGGGATTTGATGACATCTGTCAACCAAGTCAACGAGCCTGACCACACGTTCGTCGCCTCTTACGACAAGCATGGGTTACAAAAGATCAATATTCTAACCCGGACCTTCACGGGTTAAGTAGGGATGTATTGTGACCAAATCTGGCGAGGCCGCAGTCGTGAAAGGCCCATATATGCTAATTCCGCTTGTCAAGTGTCCTCGATAAAATTCTGTTTGTCAGTTCATATTTCCAATGTTCCTAAAACTTAAGAGGCGGTCGGAGGGGCCTTGTGGTTAGAGCGTCCGTTCGCCACATGGGTATGGTGTGTGAAGACCCATTTCTGGTTTCCCCAGCCGGGATATAGCTTGAATATTGCTAATAAAAATAAACTCACTTACTCCTACAACTTCTAATATGTTTTAGCTATGATGATAATATCCAACAACAAGAAATTTATCGAAATTCCCTAATGTGCATTCTGATTCGACGCTGTATCTGTGAACAGTACCCACCTGAGCTTCCTTATTGGAATATTAATAGATGACCCTAGCAGTTACCTTATGTATCTGTTCGCTGTATATTGCAGGGAAACCTCAGGGGCGGAACCAGAGGAGGGGGGAGGGAGCGAATGTGCGCACACCCCATCCCTCCAGCATACTAACAAATTTCCCTGAGGATCATTTTCCCCTAACCTTAGGACATCATGAATTATTATTAAAAAAAACCTATACCTTCGTTCTCTGTGTCGGCGGTGACGCACGTCCATTGCCCAGGCAGCACACTCATGAAGATACGTCCAGTCTGCGTGGACTCTACACGGCCAACGTCCGTTGTGCGGCTGGAAAAGAACATTATCCTTCCACTGTGTATAGCAGTTGTTACTTGTGTTGTAATCGCCCTTACACCATGGACTAATGTCAATGTCGTCAATCAGATGAAATGCTAATGTAGAGCTTCCTGTCTTTTGTATGCGGAGGAACACAAGGACATCACTTCCATAGGGGCTGATGTTGAATCTTCGCATCACGTTCTGGCTTTGGAAATGATTCCTTGTGATCTGCGTCGAGTTGTACGCTTCGTGTTCATCCGGTTGGGCAGTGAAGTGGACATTTATGGGTTGTGTCTTTGACCATGACCTTTTCACCTGTGTTCCTAATTCATAAACACTCACTACAATGCTATATATAACTAAAGCTGTCACGATCACGAATGCTAGAAAAGTCCGGTGCTTCATCGTAGTACGTTTCCCGATCAGAAGACAGAAGTGATTGTCAAACTTCCTCATCCTGAACTTTCAAATGTGTAGTAGGGTTTCTGATCTTAGCACATGCTGCTCTTGTTGCTCGTCGAAGCAGCTTGAACTGATATGTATCTCTATTCTACACCCAGCTGTTGTTCACATGCTGCATGTATGTGTTTGTGTACCATTACACACCCGTGGGACTGAGAAACCCTTACCTGTGAAACGAAACCAAGTGCTATGGTTTACAGTATCACACATATGTGTGAGAGATCGATTTCTAATCCCGTGATTGGCTACTCCATGGTGATGACCTAGGGTCAGGTTATGACGGACTACTTTCCTGATTAAAATTCATTCATAAGTTTCTCGTGCTTCAATCGAATGCAGACCTGTTACTCGTGCCAAACACTTTAAATATCTGTTTAGCTGTCGCCTACCGTATTTGTGCGACTGTCTTGTAAATATGCATTTATGAAATAAACCGAACTTAATTTAGATAGTAACATGTACATATTTTCTTTTCTTTTTTCCTTTGTCGTCTGCTACCGTAGTTGCTGCAGATAGTCACGACTTCAAAATGGCTTCAACAATAAGTAACATCTGTGTAAACGATTACGTGAAGATCGATGGTAGCGACAAAGGGCGTGTTATCTCCATTGTGGCTCCCCTTGGAACATACAACATGTACAACATTAGAACTTATACAGGAGAGATGCGACAGGTTTCAAGGTATCGCCTTACGAAATTACCTGACACGGTAACGTCAGTGCCAGTTTGTGGTGAGATCGATTTACCTACTGACTTAATTGATGAACTGATGAAGGATGATTTCTTTACCGATGAACCTGGTGATTGTAACGATACGGATCGATCCCCAAACCCTGAACAACTATATGATCATTCTCAAATTGACAAATTCGTTCATGACAACCAGGACCGAAACACACAACGTAAAACAATGTACAACATGAGGCGTTTGCAAGGGTTCATGATTGCAAATGGCGACACGCGTCCTATCGAGTCCATACAACCAACAGAACTTTGTGACATTTTGTGTACATTTTTTATTAGCCTCAGAAAGGAAGATGGTAGCAATTATGAACCATCTACAGTTCGCGGGATGTTGTCCAGTTTTGACAGGTACCTTAAGTCAAAGCACTACTGTTCATCACTTATCAATGATCGTGAATTCGAAAAGTTAAACACTGTCATCAAAACAAAACAAAAGTCCTAAAGAGTGAAGGAATGGGTAACCTACCTCGCCGTGCTGAATCGCTCACTGACGATGACATTAACAAACTCTATGAAACAAAACAACTTGGTCCTCACGATCCCGAATCCATTTTGAACACCATGTGGTGGAACAGCACCACTCATTTTGGGATCCGTAGTGTCAAACCACACACTGACATGAAATGGGGGGATGTTGCACTTAAAACTGACACAGATGGTAGAGAATTTCTTGAATTCACAGAGAGGCAGTCGAAAACATGCCAAGGGGATAATCCTTTGGGTATTCGTAACATGCACCCCAAAGCATGGGCGACTAATGATGAACGTTGTCCAGTATCCATGTACAAGCTGTACTCGAGCCTCCGTCCTGCAGGGTACTCCAGTCCAGATACACCTTTCTATATTGCCACTAACACCAAGGAACCATCTAGCAAATTCCCCTGGTTCAAACGACAACCTGTTGGTATAAATAAACTGAGTTCTATTATGAGACGAATGTCAAAAAATGCTGGCTTTGAAAACAGGAACTTCACAAACCATTCAGCAAGAAAATTCCTTGTCCAAAAACTGTCTGATGAAAATATTCCTCCAACTCACATTATGCAGATATCAGGTCATCGTAACATGCAGAGTGTAAACAACTATAGTCAAATTTCATCCTCGCAACACCGAAACATCAGTCACATCCTTAGTGGCAGTGTCGAGCGCCGAGAAAGCAAGCAGGCTGTGTCAACGAAGAGTAGCTTCCCTTCAACTGTGAACGTAACCTCCGCAATGTCACAGTCGAGCACAAAGGTTACGTTTAATGACAAACTCTCCTCAATATTTTCAGCTCCGGTGTATGGGGGTACATTCAACATTAACTTTTACGGAAGTGCAAGTCCCCCACGTGCGAAGAAATCTAAGCTATCCTCCGATGACGACTGTATTCAAATTGAATGAGCGTCACCTAGCACATGTTCGGAACGATAATAATGACGTCACACTGTGAAATTAATTTCACTTGACAGAGAACCATATACAGTTGCAAAGTCATGTTTTTTAAGTGTTTAATAAAAGTTCTTTGATCTTATCTGTTTACATCATCGTTGTTGCCTTAAAAATGCACAAATATGACTGACACACTTTTGTGGAGGGTTACACAATGTATGTGTAGTAAGTAGTCTGTTGAGTGACGTCACTCATTCATGACGTTGTGTTATGTATCAATGCGCCGCTACAATCAGAGAAAGGGCAAAATATGCATCGATTTGATCCAAAAGTGGTGTGATTTTAGGTGTGTAAGAAATACATTACTGTACTCGTGTCTGTAAGATACCATTTATCTTACAACTCGTTGTTAGAGGGATGAAGCTAGATCCTCTCAGTGGTCGATATTTAGCCATATGAATTGTGAGATCCAATAATCTGTCTATTGTCCAGTTACTCCCCTGTCGTTGATACTCGAAGAAGGACGTGAAAATCGTTTTAATCAACTCCCTCAACCCTCCATTCACGTTTTCAAGTTTGAGAGTTGCTTGATATTTCCCTCTGAACATGGGTTTGGCTATAAACAACGAGGAGTCAACGAGGAATATCCAAGGCGTGAATGTACCCTTTTCGCCCCCCCCCCCAATAAAACATCTCTACTTTATAGAGAATTAAACCCTGTACAACTTTTAATATCTGAGTGAATCTATTTTTATGATTATTTGAAATGTTTAATTTTTAAATGCATCATAGTTAAAAAGTATACACTGAAAAGGTCAAATAACTCAAAGTAAACCAATAAAACATATAAATAACATGAATTTGATTTTGCCACTTGACGTGATTTTATTCCTATTAATTATGTTCGGGGCAGACGCGGGACCGATCCCTTGCTCAATTTATCCCTCGCGGCTGGTAGGCTGTATGCCAATAAAAGCTACTTCTAGCCTGCGGGTGCTCAAAGTAGCATTTTTAACACCTTCCACACCTGACCTTTGTTAATCCCATTTTCTATGTTGTTATCATTCTGTTGTTACATTGCTTCTAGGAGAGTCGGACAATAATTGATTAACTCTAAATGATCTTCTGTATATGATACTACTGCTGATACACGTTGTTCATAAATCATGGTGAGTTAAAATAAACTTAAATTTTTTGTCAATAATATCCGCCTGAATTGAAGATTTCATGGTCTGGTGCATGGGAAGCGGATCTGGGTTTAGGGTTAGTGATGTATGTCACCCAGGTGCATCATGAGGAAAGCAAAAGAGCCGACTTTCATCTATATACCTCCCTACACAACAAACGTGTAAATGTCCGTATCTCCAGCCCCCCCCACCCCCACCCCCCCCTACGCAAAAATTATCCTATAATATCAAACGTCCTATCGGATGACTCTAACTAAACTTACCTTACGTCAGCTTTAAGCTGATTGGTCCAAAACGATCGCGTGATGTCGGGCCGCAAGTATTCAATGGCGGTGATCTGATGACATGCACTCAGCCAGCGTTGGAAACGATGACGTCATACCGGAAGTGTAGTCCACTTCTCTACTTTAGGGATGACAAAACTCCAATAGACGAATCATAGACAGGAAGTGTTCTCGTACCCTTAGTTTGCCTCCTACTTAAACTATCTGTGTTTTTTCTAATAAGCTGTGTCTGCCGTGTATGTCATATATAAACAGTGTACAGAAGGTCAGTTGTTTAAAATGTACACGCACAGACACACGCACGCACGCTCGCACAGACACATACACACACTCACATAAGCAGACAGCTGTCACGCACACTCTTACACGTGCACACACGCTCCCTAACATACATATCACTGTGGTTCGATATTTCTTGGGGTTAAAACTGGCATCATAAAGTTTATTGTCAAGTTCCAAAAAATAAACATATATCTTCACCTAATGGGAAGATGCCGAATGCATGCATGCATGCATGTATGTTTTCTTAACAGTTCGACACTAGTCTAAACAGAATTGAGTTTACCGCTAACTCAAACCATCATGACATATCCCTTCACAGTCCTCCCTCCTTGAATACCGCAGTGTACTAAGAAAGCGGCGATGACATAATTGTTTAAGTTTAAGATCTTTATTTTTTCAGTAATTTAAGTTACATTTTTCCATAGACAGTTATATGGGGTATTTGTACACGCACAGGCCTCTTCATGTTCGCAGACGCTGTGGATACGCAGCCAGAATCCCACATTCTGCGGTTCGATTCCCAGATTTGCCAGAATTGTCTCTCGGAAACGTTCATATTTCTTAATGTCGGTATGTCAGTTACTTACTGACTTTTCAAAACCGAGTGTTCTAAATACCCGTGTCGAATTTACACTACCCATCAAAAGTTTAGACTCACTTAAAGCACTCACTATATGTTATGTATATATATATACGGTTACATCTCCACTAACTTAGGGGAACCATCTGCAAACCTTATGCAGATGAATTGCACGAGGATCATGCATGCGTTTTTTTAAAAGCATGTGCAAATATCGTGCATGTGAACAGCTGCGTTTTGGCGTAAAGGTTTGTTTAGCATTCGCCAATTTTCACTGAGTTTCATGATTTATTGAGCTCATGAAAAATAATTTTCAACGTTACGAATTTGTTTTACAATACATCAGTTCATATGTAAACAGTACCTTTAAACAGTGTGGAAATCTAGTTTAGAACACTTGACTGAAGTAAGTGGCTACATTTACACTAGTGAGTCTAAACTTTTGATGGGTAGTATATAAGCCAAGAGCCCTTGGTCGTGCAATCTTTGGAAGAACAAGTCCTTCGCGTACTGATATAGCATAACGTCAAACCTGTTAATATAAAGTATCTGTTTACGATGAACATCACGTAGAATATATCTGCCACTATAGGTTTCATTGGATGGAGAGTTCTTGAATTTTGTAACGAATTTCAAATTGAAGGTGTGCTCAAACAGGATTTGTGATAGTTCTTGATATCCCGTCAAACCAAAGTAAGCCATGTTCCGTAGGTTCTCTTTTGCACTTGCCAGCATGCGGTCGTGTCTTTCCTCGTATGTGAGACCGGAAGCGGAAGCATTGTAACAACCAACAACGCTCAGGTTGGCTAACATGCGGGTTTGTCTGTTTATAGCGAGATTTGATGGACAGCCCATGAAATCGTCTAGGGTGACGTGTGCCCAATTGTTACTGCGATAACAACGAGGCACATCCTTCTCTGTTGCCGAATGGCCATTGCATACAAGGGCTTGTGCCCATGTTGTTCCACGGGCCACATGTTTCCATTCACTGACGAACCTTCGTAGGGGGTCTCTTATCATCGTGATGTACAAGTATCTGAAAAGTATTTTCAGTAAAATACACATTTTTCACTTACGAGTTTCAAGCTGACACAATATGTTCCAAGTTGGTCCAGCACAGTGTAATATGTGTTGATATAACTTGTAATATGTTCCAACTATAATGATAACAAATATCCAACAACAAGTAATTTATCAAGATTCCCTGTGGTGCTCTCTGATTCGACGCTGTATCTGTGATCACTGAAAGTAGTTACCACCTAAACTCTCATATTAGCCACTCCATCAATATATGACCCCAGACGATACCTTATTGATCCGTTTCCTATATACTGAAGGGAAACCTACCAAATTATGATAAAGAACCTATACCTTCGTTCTCTATGTCGGCGGTGACGCACATCCATTACCCAGGCCGCACACTCATGAAGATACGTCCAGTCTGCGTGGAGTTTACACGGCCAACCTAAGTTGTGCGGCTGGAAAAGAACATTATCCTTCCACTGTGTATAGCAGTTGTTACTTGTTTTGTTATCGCCCTTACACCATGGACTAATGTCAATGTCGTCAATCAGATGAAATGTTAGTGTAGAGCTTCCTGTCTTTTGTATGCGGAGGAACACAATGACATCACTTCCATAGGGGCTGATGTTGAATCTTCGCATCACGTTCTGGTTTTGGAAATGATTCCTCGTGATCTGCGTCGAGTTGTACGCTTTGTGTTCATCCGGTTGGGCAGTGAAGTGGACATTTATGGGTTGTGTCTTTGACCATGACCTTTTCACCTGTGTTCCTAATTCATAAACACTCACTACAATGCTATAAACAACTAAAGCTGTCATGATCACGAATGCTGGAAATGTCCGGTGCGTCATCGTAGTAAGGTTACCGATCAAAGGACAGAAGTGATTGTCAAACTTCCTCATCCTGATCTTTCAAATGTGTAGTAGGGTTTCTTATCTTAGCACATGCTGCTCTTGTTGCTCGTCGAAGCAGCTTGAACTGATATGCATCTCTATTCTACACCCAGCTGTTGTTCACAATCATGCTACATGTATATGTTTATGGCAGAGGATTAGTTGCCACTTTTACTATTAACGGCTTCAATCTTAACTGATTCACACACGGAATCTGAATAAATCTGTAATTAACCTGGCGAGGAGAGCAACGAAAGCTCTTTTACATCTTCACTCTGTTGTTCCTATGCTTGATGTTATTACACCGACAATATATTTCAAATTAGTTGATCCTCCACTACAAGCGATTGTACTATATGTCTCTGAAATATTGGGTTTTAAAGAGTATTATTCCATAAACAAAATTCATTTGCTTACCTGTATAAGTTTGTCAACACCAAGTGCTATGGTTTATAGTGAATGTGGGAGATTTCCATTGTACATATCATCTTACTGTCGTTGTTTAAAATATTGGTGTTAAATAATTTACATGTCTGAACATCGATACCTAAAAACGCTTTCGATATACTTTTACATCTGTATAATCTTGATAAGAATATTTGGACATTGCATGTTCGCACCTTACTATTTAGATATGTCTTGGGGTTTATTTGGTTATCACAGATACTTAGCAATGTAAATATGTTCATTAGACAGTTTCGTGTGCGGGCTATTGATATGTTTAAGGAGGAATTGCGTTCAACTAGGAAAGTTCTAGACATGATTCATATCGTCAATGTAAGTCGTTGCTTAACCTAGAACTATTTTTAGCTAACTTGGGCTTCAGTAATGTTCGTAATGCTTTTATACTTTCCAGAATAGTTCTTAATTAACCGTGGAAGATATTTTTCTATTGACAAGGACCACAGATTATGCCCTTTTTGTAACACTACTGAATATAATTTCCATTTTATGTTTCTTTGTCTGTATATGGAAATCTAAGACATAATTATCTACCACTAGGGCTGCATGGTATTACCGGTATACCGGTAAACCGCAATACGAAATTGTAACAATTACGTATCGCGATACGTTTATGACATACCGGTATATCGCCAAAGGTTTATTTGTTCAATTTTAACCCATTCAACACCGCACACAAGACTTCCGCCCGTATACTCCCTAACTTTTAATGGCGAGGAAAAAGATATATATGTATATTCAGGTAATATGGGTGCTGATAATGGGCGGAAATTGGGCGGAAGTCTTTCCAAATGATTGGCTACGGGTCCACTTAAAGTTGTCAAAGAGCAAAGTATGGACGTTTCGAGGAAATCATTAAAGTTGAATAAACTAATGAATAAAATCAACAGTTTTCAAGTTGTCAAACGTACGTCTAAGTTACTATTTCCATAGTAACTTAGAGTGCGATCTTGCTATGTAAGTCAAGTAATATCTCGGCTTTGGTCGCCTCGATCTTCATGTTCGGACACAATGTTTAATGAGAAAAACGTTTGCACAAAGAATATTTGTCACAGGTCGCCACCTAGCACGATACGTCCAATAAGTTCCACAATTTACGTATATATGGCGATTTGTTGCTTAACACCTTCAGAATAGCAATATTGTACCCAAAACCTTTGTCTAAAAGTTTTCGTTTAAGAGGACGGTATCCATTGTTGTAATATGATCGGCTTACGAGCATGATTTTTACCAGTCATGAACCTTATAGCAAACTGTGGCGAAAAAGCGTCATTAGAAACCAATCTTTATCCAATAAAATCGCTTCTTACAAGTGCTAAAATACTCCTGGCAAAGTTGCTGTGATATTATTGATGATTAGAGCTTTGGAACAATACCCACCATCAAAGGAATCTTCTCGAGTGTTATATCTCCTAGGAGATATCGTTTTGACAGTAGATTTTGCTCAATGCCCTGACAATGCCATGACGTCATGAACTTGATGACGTCACAATGCTATGACATCGCTGCACTGCAATCTAATGACAGTACTGTGTTCAGAGATGTACATCTTTCATTGCAAACTAATGAAGAGTGATTTTTGATGATAAACAGAATCGCACCCTCGTGTCTTCTGATATCAAATATATCAACACCCGTTGATAAAAGTAAACATATCCTCGGCAAGCTTCGGATATTTGTTACTTTATCAACTCGTGGTGATATGTTTGATATCAAAAGACACTCGGGTGAGATTCTCTATTTAATCTTTATATAACAATTTTCTGATTACGTACAAATGAAATTTTAAAAGAAATAGGTAAGGGGATATTATGGCATCTTAAAAATGGATTAAAATAGCGGGAGTTTACGTCTCCTTCGTCGTTTATATGCACATTTTAAGTTTGTAAACAAAAACCTTAAACATCCCATTTTAAGTTTGTAAACAAAAACCTTAAACATCCCATTTAGTAAAGAGATTTTTCGAACTAACTAATTCCTTTAATCATATGAACCATGTATCTGAAAAGTATTTTCAGTAAAATACACATTTTTCACTTACGAGTTTCAAGCTGACACAATATGTTCCAAGCTGTTGCAACTCATTGACCTGTTCTACGTCACCTTAGAAATAAATTTACTTAATTTGAAGTTGTATTATTTGAATAACATGATAATTATACCTTTGGTATTTATCAACAGTTGGATTAGACCAAAAAATGCTAAATGGAGTATGACAGCGATAATGATTCACGAGCTGATATTTTCCTTGATAAACGTATGTTTCAATCTTATTATAAGGTTTTCTAAGATGCCTAGCGGTTAGAACAATCGAAAGAAAAATACATTATCAGACAATAAAGGTATAGTTTTTTGATGACGTAACAATTGAATGACGTTATCCCGTCACTGCGCAATTCTAGTGTGCCCCCTCGTAATCGAACCATTTTATATTACGTCACAATGTAAGCGACGTCACGATGCATGTCAGTTGTCATCGACTCGTACGGCCTCCTACAGTAAACTACACCGTTGCATCCAGTTTCTTGGTTTGCTGTTGCTTCACGCAGCTAACATCACTGGTGGAAACATTACGTTTATGTTAAAAGTGTCATTTCGACTCACAAGTTTTCAGCGACACGGTAACGTTCGTAATGTTTACATTCCCACAATGCAATTGTGGAATGTCGCTTGACTACTCAACTTCCTCTGGATGTACTGATCTAAACTTTCGCTGGTAGTAGAAATGCAACGTTCATATTGCCCCATATGGTTTACGTTAATGACAGATGTAATTAAAATAATTCAGAGAAGATATTTTATCCGAACGTAAACCGTCATCAAACTGTTATCATTGGTTTTTTTCTGGTAACGTTCGTCTCAACGTAGGGGGCAGACACATCAATAGAACAGCACGCCAGTTAGCCCTGTGCGAGGATTCTCAATTTAGGTCACCGACACCGTCGTTTGTTTTCTGCCTTAAATTAATCGTAATTATCTTTAGAAAGTATTCAATTTGGCATCTTAGAAAAGAAATACACTTCGCCCTACCACCATGTATAGTGTAATAAAACACACTTTTGCCCTGAACTATTATAGTTAAAGCACGAGGACGCTTGCGTCCGAGTGCTTTAACGTTATAATACTTCAGGGCAAAAGTGTGTTTTATTACACTATACATGGTGGTAGAGCGAAGTGTATTTCTTAAATATTTCTCATGTTTCATTTTTTTTCATTATTCTATTCAGTCTAAAGAAAGTGTACTTTACCTGATACAGCGTGACTTTGCCCATCGTGAGTGTTTTGTTAAATCATTCCTTTATGAGAAAGTGTACCAAACGCCATTCGTGAAATAAGTAATGTTAATAATACTTTTACACAAAGACATGGGTGCATAAATCATTGTTTTGATAAGAATGTGCTCTTCAAGATCATGTGACATGATTGTGTTTCTTGAGTAATACAGATGGGTGCAGTAAAATCTTAAACTCTTTAAATTATGTGAAGTTCAACACCCGTTGCTGTTTAAAGAAGTTTAAGTATAAAAATAGTATAGGTGGGTCGATGGAGGACACGGTGTAAGCTAGTTTCAGTTGAATTTTTTCATATATATGAAATGGGAAATCATACATTTATCTGCGTATCGCAATACAGAAGGGTGTATCGCAATATATCGCAATACGAAGTTTGGGGGCAATACACTGCCCTATCTGCCACCATTGCCTTTATCTCATATCAATGTTAAATTATTGTATTCCTTAATTTCCTGCGAAGAACCTTCAAACCAACACAAAGTATCCTTATTTAATTACAATACATTTTGTTAAAGGTCACATGCAACGTAAAACACAACTTTGCAGATTCTGATACCTTTCGGTATGGACAAATCATCCAAAATGCAAATTCAACTTATAAAGTTGAAAAATAACACGATGAAAAAAACCGCGCGAAATCGTAGTTCAAACGATTCACTAATTTTCCCCCAGCCTTTGGGGGGAATTCAAGTGGTTTCAACAGCAGGGCTGCGCTCATAGCACGTGCACAGTGAAATAGGTTCGCGGAACTTGGAAGCGGGTTGTCGGGTGAATACTCGGTGAAGGCTTTGGTGTGAGCTATTTTTCTAATTAAGGCCGGGTGGGACAACTTAGGAATGGCCAGCGAGTCCTAACTTGACACACAGAAGGAAGCGAGCTACAAAGACATAATTTATATCATTGGAAAGATCTCGAGGAGATGAACCCAAAAAGTTCATGTGCCAGTGCGCTCACGTGTTCATAAGCTCACAAATGGGCTCTGAAAATGCATTTCTGCAGAAATTACTGGCAGAATTATTTTTTTCCGCAGAAATTTCTGGCAGATTTTTTTTTTTACCGCAGAAATTTCTGGCAGAATTTTTTTTTCCCGCAGAAATTTCTGGCAGAAATTTTCATTTCACTACCAGAATTGTCTTAATTGAAAATAATTAGACACCATCTTTGGATAATTCAATATGGACTTTCTTCAAATGATGTTGTTTTCTCCTGTAAACAACTTCAAGTGGGAGGGGATAATGGTTCCCAGAAGTAGATCGCCGCACAAATCTTACAAGGCATATTTTAACATCTTATCAAGACGAAATGAAATGAAAATAATTTGATGATTTCTTTATACATCGTTTATTCACACTCTGTATTACATGAGTTTCATTGCGCTAAGTTGTAGTCATTTCATCTCTGACATGAGTCCCGTTGTCCCTTTGGTATGGTTTATGTATCTCTATTGTTTGTAGAGTCAGTCGAACTGTACATTGGAACACTAAATTGTATATGGCAGATGTGTAATCTTGAAACCACAATGAAGCTGTTTTTCAAACAGTCTTGCAATAATCGAATCAGGATTAGGTGTCTTCCCCTTAGACGACATTTGGTATTACAGTGAAAATCCTTTGATGTTTCGCCGAGGTAGACTCGTGTTGTTTTAATGGATTAGTGAGGTGGGTTATACTATAATCTGAACTGCATAACGAAATCGGTGTTCATTTTCATGATATCAACTCACATTGTAATATGAACATGATATCAACTCACTGGTTGTTGATTTCCATTGGTATCAACTCACTGCTTATTGACTGACATTGATTGATTTCAGCTCACTGCTTATTGACTGACATTGATTGATTTCAACTCACGACTAACTGATTGCCTTTGACACTGATTTTAAATCACTAATGATTTGTTTGCTTATTGATTGACATTGATTTATTTCAACTCACTACTACTGATTGCCTTTGACACTGATTTTAATTCACTATATTATTTGTTGATATTTACTCACTAGTTATTATTGGTATATATCCTGCTTATCCGCAATCCAATGCATCACTTTCGAAATGGCAAATCAGCAGTTAGAGTGCAAGTTCATTCCAACTTCACGTGGAGGAAGGTGTCTCTGTATAGATAGGATACATGTTTCGAGTGAGCCGCAAACACAATGCTGCATCGCGGATATCATGGATGTGCCTAGATAAGAACTGCACTTAAACTATTTCTACAGTTGAATGCTGACATTCAAATGTATATAAATTATTTGTTATCGATAAACTTGTCACGGATAAAAATGTCATATGTGTTTTAAGGGGTGTAAATAATGGTTCGTGGGAGTATTTCATTTATTTACCGGTTAACAATTTAGTATCATCCATCTGCTTAAAATCACACAGAACCTCCGTGTTCTCCAGAGGCAGTCGACTTGAAAATCCTTGCATGCTTCACTGATTTGTTGTTTTAAACATCACAGTTGTCGTCTTCCCGGGAATGAACTAACAGAACGAATCTTCCATAGGTAGTAGGTGAGTGTTTAGGTCAAGGGTTCTGATTACAGTATTATAATGTTGTGAACTGAGACAGGGATGTATGTATATACATATTGTATAAAACTTGAAATGTTTCACTTCTTCAAATCCTGCATTATGTTGTGTAATAACGTAATGCGGGTAGAAAACATGTGTTCTAGACAGCAGTAATAAACGATCCCGACAAATACCATCCTGTGTAAATACTCGTAATGGCTAATTATTTGGGAGAGTGTGTATTTGACCGTCCTTTCACCTGTATCAGATAATTTATGAGACACCTGCGTGTGGGCCACTTCTTGTTTATTTTAGGTAATTAGCAATCAGTGTGATCAACTGATCTGGATCTGATCTTGTTGGGTTTGGGGTATTTGCATCAGAATGACAATAACTGATTCATAATCAGGAAACTAAAACTATATACACTTCTGTTATTACCTCAAAGACCGGTTTGAGGAATTTAAGCAATTCATATCATCATGACATTAGATGTTTTGGTTCAGTTCTGTGTTGGACCTATTCGATACACTATGTTTCAGGTGTACGAGGTCAGATAAAGTAGGTTGTATATATATATACAAATTATACAACAACGTCATGAACAGCAATTATGATTGTATGTTTCATTGGCATTCTAGCATGCGGCTTCTTAATAGCAACTTCTTGTTCTTTGCATAAAGCAACGTGTGACGAGTAGTGACTGACGAAGGGTACTACATACCATAGCCTACGAAGAGCTGACCAAGCTATAGACTTCAATCAGCACCCGTTTTTATGACTGTTTTACAACTTAATCCGTCCTGCTTATCGGCTTCATGGCTGTGCTATTTATTGTTCTTACTTCCCACCTGGCCTCGTCCAATTATCTACCCCTTGTTATTCAAGTACACGATGTTTGTCACAGCATTCGATCATTCTAATCACTTGGTTTTTGTCACCGTTAGCTTGAACATGGTGTGAGAACCTACAAAGAAACGTTGCTCTATGCAATTAACAAGAAGTTGCTATCAAAAAGACCGTATGCTTTTATTAGCAATTTTGCTGTCGCATTCCTGGGAAATTAGAGACAATTGTGAATGTCGAGTCACCACTGATTTTTTTAAATGATGTTAGTCACCCAGGATTCCTACAAAATATCGTGTTAAATTGTTTGAAAATATACCAGTCCTAATGATTCATTCATCCACATCTCTAAGACTTGTTTACCTAACACTGCCGCTGCAATAAACAACCTATACATTGGATCAGTAAAAGAGCAAAACTTGCTTATGAAAATATCTCTTCAGGTAATGTGTTGAAACGGCTGGTTTGTGCACATAGATAGTGCTAAACATAATGTACCATTGCACAAATGAAATGCATAAAGTCGGTATTTTGAAGTCAGTGGTCCAACAAACTATAATGTCTACGTTCTATCGAAAAGGTATCAAAATTTTCTTAGATAAAATGGTGAATGAAACTTGATGAATACGTTTGGAAAGAGCTACGATATATACCTGCAAAACGCAGAGGTTGTTCGAGATTTATACAGTATTGTGATTTAAACAGTATTTTTTAAAATTTCCATTAATGTTTACATTTTTCATAATACACGACATGACAAAATGGAAATAGGATTAGCAAACAGGCCATATGGCCTATGTCAATGCTTCTCCGCATATAGTTCGTTATTATCTTGACTTAATTCTATGGAGCAGACATTAGGACATTAATGAATGAATCAAAACAAAGAAAATAAAGAAAAGAAAATAAAGAACAAGACACCAAGTGCATTTTATGTTTATAGGTTGTTACTTGAATTCCGTAAAGCGGTTAGTTTCAGTTATATAATTCTGAACGGATTTTATAAGGTTTTCATTGTCTAAAGGAGATAAATCGTCATTGCCGTGAAGTATAGTATATATGCTGAGGTGGTTAAGGACAAAGTATCTCCTCGATGAATTTTCACATTGTTTTGTCACTGAACAACACGCTCCATGCTGTTGCTACTGAGATCATAATATATAGATCTTATCTATTTTATGATTTGTGTTGTAATACGAGTGTGAAAGGAAACGATTAATCATACAATAATATCATGAGAAAATATACCAATCACGAATTAAACGCATATGATTTGCACACCACCATATGATTTTAGAGCCTCACGTTAGTGACTTAAATTCATATCGTTCTTTCAACACATTTTCGCTTCATGGATGACAACGTCTATATTATATAGGATTGTACCGGATTGTACCGTTGTCAAGCGAGACTGAGGTGCTGTAGCAGACTTATATATACATCAACATGGATTAAGCAGTTCAAATCCGCGGACACAAGCCCTCCATCAACAGAGATGAAGGATATCTCATCCCATCTGCATACAATGAACTGAGAGCAACAACTTAGCAGAGCATTCCAGCCATGTATATTTTCTACTTCTTGGACATTTGACTTCCTCCTGTTGTCACTGCTTTATTACCACTATCCTATAGTTGTTGCTGTTAATCCCTTTGATGCACGCCTACATGTTGTTTTACTTATTCCCTGTAAAGTCTGATCTGTGCAAAGAGTGGGCACCTGCTCCTTTGATAATTATGATTACCCCTCTCTAATAGAGTTTTGTCATTTGCAATGAATTATAGTAACCCTTATCGTAGATTACCCAGCAACATATGTTTGCTTGGACACTGAGCCGTTGCCTACCTTTTCCTGTACCACATAAAATCTGCATGGTATGCCGGTTGATATTGTTATTTGAAATCGGCAGACAATGCACACCTGTTGTTGCTGCAGGACAATGAATATTTCCGATACGACATTGTAAGTACTTGGGGGTGCAGACATATGACTTAAATATGTTTGCGCATGCTGCTTAATAGCATATTTGTGTAATACCACAATATACATGGATAAACTATCAAACTATGCATCGTTTAGAAAAAAAGTATTTTGAATACATGAAAGAGAATATTTATAAAGTTATGACTTGTGAAATTTAATTGTGCGGACCAAATGTATGTTTCATTACAAAGGTCTCTGTTAATGTCTTCCTACAATCAACAAAATATCATCATCTGGTGTTTAACTGAACCGATAAAACCTACTGGATAGAACCCAAAAGACGTGTATTGTCCATGCGGCACCACCCGACATTGTTTTGGTGTTTTCCCCTGAGTGGCCGCTCTCTGGATTACGCAATTGTTAATTGCTGTGGCCACCAGGGACAACCGAACCGGGACGGTGGCCGCTTGTAGGGACAGCCCCATAAACAAGAAATTATCAGGTGTGAAAACAATTAGATTTTCTCGGGTATTGTCACTTTGAACAGTGATACATTGTCGCTTAGGTATTGTTTATCATCTCAGTTCGGTACGCTGGTCATGTTGAGCGTGTTGATGGAGGCATTTCTAGGAATATGTAAATGATAAAATATTGTTATTATGTATCTAGTATGTGTCCAAACATATTGAATGCATTTATATTTATAGGAAAATACTGAGGGTTTTTCATGTTGTTCAGAATATATGCTAATAATAAGCGTTCAATGATTTGAATACATGAATTCATTCACCTAAACTATATACAATGTATATATAGAGAGATGATATATATGCCAGGGTAGAGATTGCAAGCAGAGTCAGTACTGGTAGAAACTTATTATATAGAATAACCTATGCAATTGCAATCTCTACCAGTGGAAGCTCCATTCTGATCCTACATATGATTTTTTCATATGTGAAACCATAGTTTGTATCAACAAAATGGTCATGATTAGGACATTATCAATTAATGCAATTTGTATTAAAGTGAGATACATTGATATGGAATTATTTGAATTTCTTTACATTTTTCACATATTAAAATAACATGCATAACAAATGAATATTATTGTTCAGCAAATAAAGTGTTGTTTGCCTACAGAACAATCAGGGTTTCTACCAGTTGAATTGGAAATTGTACTGGTAGAATCGCATCTGACAGGTAGGATCCGATTTCAATCTCTACTAGTAGGATACTGGTAAAGACTGCGAAGTCTCTACTGGTAGAATCTCCGATCAGATCGCAATCTCAACCCTGACAAATATTTATATATATATATATAGACACATATTTCTCCGAGAGGATCTATCTCTGAAACATTTGGCAACAGGGCTAATGTCTAACATGAAATGACTGTAACTTCGTCCAGTGAAACTCATGTTATACAGAACGTGAATAAAAGATGTATAAAAAAAATCACCATATTATTTTTATTTTCATTTCGTCTTGATAAGATGTTAAAATATGCGTTGTAAGATTTGTGCGGCGATCTACTTCTGGGAACCATTATCCCCTCCCACTTGAAGTTGTTTACAGGAGAAAGTAACATCATTTAAATAAAGTCCATATTGATTTATCCTAAAATGGTGTCTAATATTTTTCAATTAAGACAATTCTGGTAGTGAAATAAAAATTTCTGCCAGAAATTTCTGCGGAAAAAAAAAATTCTGCCAGAAATTTCTGCGGTAAAAAAAAAATCTGCCAGAAATTTCTGCGGAAAAAGTTAATTCTGCCAGTAATTTCTGCAGAAATGCATTTTCAGAGCCCATTTGTGAGCTTATGAACACGTGCGCGCACTGGCACATGAACTTTTTGAGTTCATCTCCCCGAGATCTTTCCAATGATATAAAATATGTCTTTGTAGCTCGCTTCCTTCTATGTGTCAAGTTAGGACTCGCTGGCCATTCCCAAGTTGTCCCACCCGGCCTTTAAATGTTTAGTTGATATCTCACAGGCGCGAGCTTTTTATATGTTATGACAGTAAATTAACTGTTAATATAATTTCATTTGTCTATTTCACCACACGTTCTCCTTACCGAGTCACTTTCTCAGTTCGATACTTAATAGCAATGTCATTATTTAGCGTTGACAGAATTTCTAACTGTGATATAAATATGTCGTTGTCACAGACAAAACTCAATGTCTTGTTTTATTGACACCTGTGTGTCTGCCTGCCTGTCTGCTAATGACAATATTCAATACACAACTGCTATCACTGACCACATGCAATTTGAACTTACATTATGTAATTACACAGACAGGCAGGTGTGATACTTGAACACATGACATGTTATGATGTCTGTTGATTGCAAACTGTTATACACAAAAAATGAGCATGTGTTTACAAAACCAAACATCTCGATATATACACACACAATGAGCCGTAGGGCATCTGCAAATGAACAAGCCGTTACACTTGAGTGCACACCCACCCGCTCTGACTGGGTTCGGTATCCCGGCTGCTTCGTTTTGGGGAAGCAAACCCAAGTACACAATATTGCACTTTTGATTTGCGATATTAGGCTTATAATTTTGTTTATATGTTTTTTCATAAGCAGCAATGTATATTATATGTCATGAATAAGTGATAATTGTGTTGTAATTATGTTTGATTTTTTGGTTGCATGTGACCTTTAAGGTATTTATTGGTTAGTTAGAAGTTGATTACATATGCCATTGTTAATATGTATCTCTTTTGTATTGGCCTATGACCTTTCATGCAATAAAGAATTAAACTGTATTGAATGGCTCGCAGACGCTCACGGATATTGTGAATTATATACTTACTTGAGTGAATATCGCCATGACACGTGTGTCCTTATGAGGCAGCATGAACTGACACGCATCTATATTCTACACCCATGCTACATGTATGTGTTTATGGCAGAGAATTAGTTGTCACTTTGACAATAACTACTTTCCTTTAACATTCGTGGATGTGACAGCTTCAGTTTCAATTGATTCGAAGACGCTCACGGACATGATGAGTTATATAGTTCCACCAGTAAATATCTTCATGACCCAGATGTAAAGCTGAAAGGCTACCATGCATTCAAACAGTTTTGACATTGACAAATGAGCCAGCAGAAACATGGCGGCTGCTGCACATTAACGAGTTCATTGCACCATGTGCAGGTGGTATTGTGTGTATATAAGTAACGGGTAACAGATGTGCGTATTAACATCAGAACAATATATGATATTATTACCCTCATAACATTGCTAAAAAATGACGGCGGAACAGCGCTTCAATATGAGTGACTGCTGTGATATGGCAAGCCAGGTCGGCAACGGATCACTGTAATATGATCGGAGCAGGACAACAGGCAACCGGGCAATGTCCATCCAGTACAAATATTACCACCCATAAACGTTTGTTGCATCAACGTGTTTACGACTCCTTATTACACACGTGTTCTGAATATCGTAATGAGATAAGTTTGGTTATTTGAAACAGGTGCTGTGTAACCAGTTGAAAGTTACTTAACGAATGTTGTGTAACCAAACTAGGTTATTCAACGATAGTGACGTCATAATGCATAACTACTTTTACAATCAGCTGATCGAGTGCGAGTGACCTTTCTGGTGCCACCTCGATATTTTAAATTCACATTATAACTCCATTCAAGCAGTTTTTCACAAAAAATGTCAACCAAAAAAAACATTAGGTTTGTGGGCAATCAAAATTCAATTTCTGTGTCCAGGGAATTAGTATTATTTTTCAATTGAATATTTTAAATTGTATATCTTCTTCTATATCAAGTAGTCGTGACAAAGTTATCTCCCCTTTTGTTTACATCCGGCGTCGTCTGCTTGATTAAGCTTTCGCTCGTGAATAAATCAAAATGTTCAAAAATATCTCGTTAGAACATTTTCCATATTCAACACCCACTCGTTTTGTAATCTCTATTTATTCAGCTAGTTTTACACACAGGCAAAACAACAACACAAAAACCTGAAAAGGGGTACATGGTTGAAAAGTCATTGTCAAAAGTTTAAGTAAAGCTTCAGCTCTCAAAGGCATTCTTTGTTTGTTGTTTTACTCCGCACTGAGCAATATTTCACCTATATGAGGGCGGTCTGTAAATAACAGAGTCTGAACCAGACATTCCAGTGATTGACATAACGAACATCGATCTGCGCTATTGGGATACGATGAAGTGTCAACCATGTCAGCGAGCCTAACCACCTGATCCAGAACTGGATCTTCAGGGAGCTGTCCCAAAAATGTTCAATATCTGTAATAGTGAGCCGCAGAACGGATGTAGACTCAATCGCGTGCTGTCGTCGTTGTCAGTAGTTTTGACGATTATCCTCTATTTGGCTAGCCAAAATAAGGGTGATTCCCAGCTGATTGCCGGTAGCTGGTATTATACTAACCGTTTTAAACAGTCATAAACACCATTGAAAATGAGCAACAAATGTGTTTTAGATGCTTTATTGTATTTGTGCTTCACTTGTTCCAAAAAGTATAAGATATTTGCTTGATGTATATATTATATAATGTTGTATTTGAGGGGGCACCTGAAAGGGGCTTCACACATTGTACCCATGTGTAATAAGATATTGCTGTAGTATGATAATATATCTCTAGTATGGTATACTCGCCGTTAATTTGCTACTTTCTCCGATGGCGTTTCAAGTTTCAGCATACATATAACAGTCACACTGGCAATCACACGCCATTAACATTTATGAATGTCGTCATCTTTGTCTACTTTGATTTAATCATTCTGTTTGTTTTTGTCTTATGGTAGGAGACTGATAGTTTGTGATAGAGTTAATAGGTGAACTGTGGTATGAATCGAAGCACCACGGGGGATTTTCGATTCGTGCCTAAATGAACCCGTACAAATACAACCAATCCTGACTTGAAACCCGGTGACAGCAGTTGGTTGATGTGTCGGCCACGCATTGCCATAGTTACAGTGGTTGTTCTGTATTCTGTTCAGAGCACTTTACACATTTTATATTCGCTTACTTCTTACATTTGACTGTGGTCAAACACATGTGCTAATGTCGAAATGCATCTGCAAGACAACGCGACAGATCTGCCTCTCGCACTGGCCTACCCGCGACTATAAACGTCCTCAATTGGTGTAGGTTCATCTTCATTTCTCAGATGGATTTAGATGACGGATAGAAAGTTATTATCGTTTGATGTATACTACCCATCAAAACTTTAGACTCACTTAAAGTACTCACTGTATGTTGTGTGTGTGTGTGTATGTGTGTGTGTGTAAATATGTACACACACACGCACACACACGCGCGCGCACACACATACATACATACATACATGCATGCATGCATACATGCATGCATGCATGCATGCATGCATGCATGCATGCATACATACATACATACATACATACATACATACATACATACATACATACATACATACATACATACATACATACATACATACATACATACATACATACATACATACAATAGATGAATTGCACGAGGAACATCCATAAAATTGCTGGAAAGCCTGTGCATATATCGTGCATGTGAACAGTTGCCTTTTTTTTGTAAAGTTTTGTTAAGAATTCGCCAATTTTCACTGAGTTTCACCATTTATTGAACCCATGACAATAATCTCTTCAACGTTAAGAATTTGTTTTACAATACACCAGTTCATATTTAAACAGTATTTTTAAACAACCGGGAATATTTTGCAACATAGTTGACTGATGTACGTGGCTACATTTACACTAAACATTTGAAGGGTAGTATACACATCTGAGTGAGTCAGTGAGTTAAGATTTACAGTCACATCGGCAAAATAGCAGCCATATTGTGACTAAAACAAGTTTTAAATTCACCATAAATACATGACTGTAAAGGATAAAAATCTAGAATGTGTGTCAAGAAGTAAAACTAGCATTTCTTTGTAAAATTGGATTTCAAATTAGGACAAAACAGTATAAAAATGGGCTATGGATGGCCACCAACTGAAGGTAGATCATCATACTAGGAACCATGGGGACTTACAGTGCCTTCACCCACCACAGGTGGTACTAAGGTGATGTACAGAAGGTGATGCACTATGAAATAGTGATGTTGCCAGGTGTTCGCGGAAAGGTGGGCGTATCCTGCCCCACCGGTGGAACACGTCATAAACATATGCTACGTCTGGTCATTTGTTCACCTGAAATAATTCGGGAACGTGTGGTATAAGTCAAAATAGGGAATTGCATCGGACATCATTTTTTATGTCAAGCCTCGCTCTCCCGGACACTTGCCTTGTCTCAAATTTCTGTCCATTCAAATGACTATCCAGCTATTCTAATCTCGACAGTAACGTTTTTCAGATTTTTCGACAGATTTTTCAGAAGCCACATTATACCTTCTATGATATCAATGAGTATTTGGCGAAGACAAAAATCGACATCGAGTGAGTGCGTAAATGCTGCTTTAAGCTGCATTAACAATAATTCAGTTCTTCGAGGCAAGAAGATAAATAATTATTTAGGAACTAATATGTAATAAATGTGATGACGAAGATCATCACTTCAGTTCACCGTCACAGTAAACAGTACAGAAACGGACATTCAATTTTAAAGTCTACATCTTCAATGTTCTTATGATATGATGAAATTAAATGGTTAGAAACGATATTAAAAGTTCAGCAAGTGTATGAACAGAATAAAAACGTTGGTTAATGAGCGAAAACTATCCACTCTTGACTTTCAAAGAACCGCAACAAGAAATATGCCGTGGGGGTCCTCTCCCTTCAATAAACATGAGTGGGCAGTATCCGTCAGATCACCAATTCATCTCGTCAATTAAGGTCAGTAAGGGCTGATGGTATGAAGCGTGTAAGATACTTGCTTGATCAATCTTTGCTGCCACGTATTTGTGACGTTTTCCTAAAAGCAGTTCTTAGGTTCTTGCATGAAAATGTGCTGCTTGACATTGACTTCTCACGATTCAGCTGCAGAATCTGCCTTTGACTTTCCTCTAGCCAGCAACACAGGAGGTTGATGTCAGCCATGGACAGATTCAAATGCCATATTAAACTTTTTACAAAGAACGGATGATCGATTTTGCGTATTTAAATTGCCTGAAGACAGAATATACTATATTAAAACATTATGAATCTGCTTTCCGTGAAACGTTTACTAAGTTGCAATGCCAATAGGATAGCCTTAGCCCCTACCATAAAAAATGAAACTTGCAACAGTGTTATACGGTAAACATGCATCCCTGAAGTATTAAGAGAATAACATCCGATTCTGTAGTCAGATTTGCAGTGTGACTCAGGACTGATAACCTTTGGCTCGTGACTAATAACGGTTAAACACAGAATTGAGACAGAAAGTCGGGAATAAGAGAAAGATAAACATTGAGATGTGAACTTGGCTAAAGCTTTCGCGAGGCAAGGACACGACAAGGTCGTCAGAGGAATATTACGAATTACATGAGTTAAAGGGAGGATAAAAAAAGTAACAAATCACGGAAAAGGGGAGTCACTGATCGGTGCTGTCTGAAACCCCTCCAATTATAGTACACATGTGTGAAAGATCAGATACAGTTATTAACAAATCAAAACGATATGTTGAAATATGTGATCAAGATCAGGTCAGGCTCGTCTCATTTATAAAGACATATTTTGGCGCTAAGAGCTCAGAGTACGGAGAGTTCTAGCTCAACATTTCGGAAGCCAATCCACTTCACTCACATCCCCGTGTGTTCCCCTGCCCTGTCTTGTGTTAAAGTTACACTTAGAGAGAGATGGACTAAGACCTATGTGAGTATAGAACTTGGTGTTGCGTTTATCCTTGAATATATGTGTGCCAGTACATGAATGTAATGTAGTTAGTTAGAACATAAGGTCGCCCGACACCTAACTCTGGTGACTGTGGTAGGGTTTACTGAAGCCTAAACGCCAGTTACGACATCAGTTGATCACAATAATTACAGTACGCATATATAATGGTTGCAGCTTACACCTTGTCTCCATTTTTCGATCCGCCAGTGTATATATGTGTATAGCCAGATTATGTCTAGTAAAGCTTGTTAATATGACAAAAGTATTTGCCTTTTTCAATTTGGTTAACCTCAAGCAGTATTGACTGCTACGCAGTTTAAAAGTTTACGCTATTGCAGACAGAATTAGATTTGCATTTATATTTAATTGAATGCAGACTCCACGTTTAGCAGTTAAGTTGGGCTGATTGTCACGCCTGGTCTAATAGGGGGGAATAAAAACGACGTAAAAGACAGGATTGGATATATTGGAATGACGTTCGGTCATATACTCCAGTTCCAGTTCTGTCCGTCTGTTCTCAAGACAAGGCAAATTAGAGACTTTGAAAGGTATTTCAAAGTGATACACATAAAGGCAAGAATTTTATGGACGTTAACTTCTTTATTGTGATGGACACGACGTTTCGTTGTATACTCACCTGATGAAGGAGTAAGAATATACTCCGAAACGTCGTGTCCATCACAATAAACAAGGAAGTGGACATCCATAAAGTTCTTGACTTCAAATAGGTTTCAACATGCAGACTTTAAACAGTGGAGTTTCTAAATGCATTCAGAAAATAATTCAGATCTTGATAGTTAATGATTTCAAGCTCTTGAATACATAATGTGAGTGTCTGTATCTGTGAACATAAAAAGTAGGACCCAACGGGTTTTCCGATTAAGGGGAAACGCTGTTTGTCAAACTTCCTCATCCTGATCTTTCAAATGTGTTGAAGAGGTTCTGACTTTAGCACGTGCTGCTCTTGTTACTCGTCGAAGCAGCTTGAACTGATAAGCATCTACATTCTTTTGCCCAATGCTACATGCGTGTGTTATAGAAGAGGATTAGTTGTCACTTTGAAATTAACTACTTTCCTCTACCATTTTGCGATGTGACAGCTTCAAGTTAATTGATTCCCTTTCGGCGGACGTTAAATGGACTTATGCAAGTTTTGACACTGATAATTGAATAAGCAGAAACATCTCAGCTGTAAAGTTTATTAAAAGTGCATTGTGAGGGAGTATATGGATTTTCATATTCCCTATCGTATTTAATGATATAATTCATTTCTTCATTAAAATGGTGTGTTAAACACAGAAAAATGACGATTATGCTATTTTTTGCTGACATTTCTACACATACCAACACAAATTAGTTTTGCATGAAGGCAGGTATACAGACCTCTTTAACTATATAGATTTTCTATATTTCCTGTATATCAAAATATTCCAATACCCAATGTCCTCTGACATGGCGGCAGCTGCAAATTATTAAGTTCATCGCATGGTGTACAGGATGAAATTGCGTTTCTCTGAGTGAGTGAGTTCATATTTATCGCCACATTGGCAATATTTCAGCCATATGGTGACGAAAATAATCAATGTTCATTATAAAGATCAATAAAACTCAATTTAAAAAGCTGTTGACGATGAATAGTGAAAATGCTAGAGTATCCCAGATAAGGTAAAACTAGCATACAATCATGAAACGATATTATTAAAGAGAACAATACAATATAAAAAACGGGGTATGGATCGCAAACAACTGAGTGTAGATCACCATTCTAGGGACCATGGGGACTTACAGTGTCTTTGCTACCTGCAGGGACCCGACCTGGAGTGATATCGTCTCTTCAACCGCTGGCGATTGTAGGCAAATATAGCTTTAACTTTAAATGACAAAAGTACTACGTTATACAAATCTGGTAAGTTTAACTTGACTTTGAATGTTACGGGACTTCAGTATAGCAATTTCAAAACCAGATGCATCTGAAGCGGTATGTCAGTGCACAATTTGTAATCACATACATGTATATAATCCTGGGGTAAAGCTACACGAAACATTCTAGTGCCTGACTCAAACCTCGAGAAGATTGATGTTAAAATCGACGTTTGGTATTTTTTTAAACCTATAAATTCCAAAATATCACGTGCATGTGTAAATTCAAAAATAAATAAATAAATTTATTTGAACAAAGTGCATCTGCACATAAAATATTTTAAGATCAACATTTTTAGTTATTGGTCCGGTCAAAGGGAGACTACTCTCCTTTAGGGTTTTCTCCAGCAGATGAATATAGTTTCGCCAGTTTTGCGAACGTGATGTTGAAATATTGAAATTAATGTTTCTCATATATTTTCAAAATGTTGCCAACAGTTTTAAAGGACCTCGTGCATTTCCACCCCTATTGTGCATCTATGGGTAAAGCTCGGAAAGTTTGCATTACTTACTTTCTGATAGGAATTCTAATTATCAACCCGCAGATATGTGACTAAGTTGCTTATTACTTAAAGGTAAGGGCTTAGGTCTGTTAAGCGAGTGAGTGAGTGAGTTTAATTTTCGTCAGTAATTCGGCCATATTGTGACTTGATCATGTTATATGGTTTTAAATAATACATTTCAACCTAAACCCTGGCAATAAAGGAGAGTGAAAAGACTAGATAATTACAGATATAGGTCTTAAACTGGTAAGTAAGGAACATCTTTAGAATTCAGCACCATAACTTCTCGTGAGGACGGTCTCTGTCGTAGGCCACGTGTCACTAAGACAAGCAACCAGTTTTGTGAGACTCCGTCGGGCGGGAACTCGCCACCTTGAGTTACGTCCACAATGTTACATAAAGTGCAAATTTAGTCATTCCAGAGATGTTACGGAAATAAACGGAAAGCGTCGAATAGGTCACGGACAATTACGAAGATTACGGGTAGACTTGGCGTCTCATGATTTCAGTCTATGGACAATTTGTCAGATTCGCCACGGGGTGGCGCGAAATAAAGCCGGTTGTTGACGTAAGGCGTCAGACGTCGAATTCATGGTATGCATGAATGACGTGCTTTTGAAAATATCATCGGGTGATTTTCCGGCAGGTAAGGTGTTGTATGAAACATTGTACAGCAGGGGCGGATACAGGTATGAGAGAAGGGGGATTGGGGACACACTTACCCCTCCCTCCAAACACCCCACCCCCACCCCCACCCCGATCTACCTTTGTTAACGTAATGTACTAAGGAGTTAAAGAGACATGAGCTTGTCTGACCAGTGTCGGCACGAGGGTGAGGTAACGTTCGAATCATTACTGAACGAATTATAGCGTGTGGAACTGGCGTAGTGCAAGTTCCAAGCCACTTTCCATTAGCCCTTTCCATTAGTTTCTTCACCAAACCATTTCATCGTGTTTTACGGCGTTTTTGTGTGAAGAAAGTATCTCTAATGCGAAAATAACCAATGGTACACATGCATTACACCGGACATCTACCTACTTTATTGGATTAAGATCCTTACCCTAACTGTAAATCCGAACACTGACGTGTCAATGCAAAATTACCGCTTCGAAAAATAAGAAATAATATATAAAATCCATTCCTGTGTAATGATACAAAATTACTCAATGATAATATTAATAGTTCCCATTACTAATTCATTTAGCATAAATATTATGTTGAAAGCAAAATATACAACATCTTTAAAATAGAAATGCTTTCATAAACTGGAGTTTGCTAAAAAGTGCGCTCACGCGACAATGTGCATTGAGACAGAACACCGAGCGGAGCTTAGGTACACTCGATAACCCAGCAGCAGTGACTGAGGTTACTGAGCATTGTTTACGTGAGTAATTATTATATTTGATGGAGGCGATATTTTGTTTTGATATTAAAATATTTTTCGAACCGAAGCGAGGGAAGTACGTTGACAAACTTTGCTCCCTATGCTCGCATATAGACAAACTGGTCCTATTTCTCTGCCCTATTTGCTGCAGTTTCTCCTGTGGTTTGAGAGTATCGGGGTTGGGGGGAGTGTTTTGATTCTTAGAAGGGAGTCATTTCATCCTAGAATATTGTCATTCCAGCGTGTATCAGTTCAAAGATTAGGTCACTTTATTGTCCCCCACCGCAACGCCGAACGGGGTACTATGTATTCGGCAGCGTTCGTATGCACGACAGTACGTAAGTAAGTACGTCCCTATTCTTGTTAGCGCGATATTTCATGCACTGTTGAACCCAGTGTCTTCAAATTTGGTGGCATCCTACGTTGGGGGATTACCTTATTTTCAAGGCCACCATTACACATTGACTACTTTTCAAACTTATGTACACTTGATATCTCATAAAAGGTTATATCCAGTTTTAGCCTCCAAGCTGAAGAATATATTGCCATTTCTTACAAATTTGATGTCAGGAATTAACATAGCGTGTATCAGGGTAGGGTAGGGTAATAGGGGGTTGAGTACCCGGGTAGAAAATATGTAGCCGTCCCAGCCCTAATACACACTGATGCTGACTGTGGATACGTGCACCTGCATCTCTACATTCAAATCTACTATATTCCTGAAAATATCTTCAGTTAGGAGAAGATGACTAAAACTACATCACACAAAAAGGTAATAATCTCCTATGTCATTAAAAGATAGAAACTTTGTTATAAATCTGTTTGTAAATCTGTTATATTTTGTTTTCTTTCAGGGCGGGGGACATTGTCATGTTAGTGGCAAAAACTTGTTCTATCCTTCGACAGGATCACTCATGAATGAAGTTTAGTGGTAGCAGTTTCATCATGTCAAGCTGGTCATTCTTGGAACTGTCAGGACCATACCCGTACTTGTCTCTCTGAAATACCGTCAGTCCATTATTTAAATTTGTATTCTGTATAGGGCTTGTGCGTGCGTGTGGATATTATAAGTTGTTCACTGGTCTCGAGGGGGACATGGGCTGATGTACCCTCGATGTTTGTTTATGTTCCCTGAGCCCGAAAGGAGAGGATACATAAAGAAACATCGAGTGTACATCACCCCATGGGCCCCGAGGGACCAGTGAAAAAACGTATTTATCTTACCGAAAACCTCAATTGTAATTCTGAACTGTTTGAAGCACGTGTATCATAGTATGGAGTACCAGACGACATAACAAGAAAAACAAGTTGAGAGTTATCTCTCTTCTATCGAATTTGCATTCGCAAAACATCGGTAATTTCCGTACATCATACGTGATTCAATTCGAGATAACGAATTACTACTACGAAGTACTAAATGATTTCGGCATTCCCAGCGGGGTACACAGAAATTGTTACTCGCTTGTTAGCATTGAAAATAACAGCGCTCAGGCAATCAGAAAACGAAATCTGTGAGGCAAGATAACATAAATTGTTAACTGGTCTCTAGGGGGGACATGGGTTGATGTACCCTCTGTTTTTGTTCATAAAAATAAGCAAACATAGATGGTACATCAACCCATGAGTCCCGTGTGACCAGTTCACAACATATGTATCTTACCGAACACCTCAATGTTAATTTGGAACTGTTTGAAGCACGGATTTTGGATCGTAATAAGGACTACCGGAGTTAGGAAACAGTTCAAACACTACTAGCACGAAGTACTGAACGAATTCCCACAGGTCGGCATTTCCAGCGGGTAACATAGAAAATGTCACTCGCTTGTAAGCGGGGTACATTGATTGTCTCCGCCGATCAGAAAACGACATCTATGTGTGAGAAAATGTGTATGTTAGCGTACATGTTTTTATTATATTTGTATGAGTGGACGTCAGGGAGATCAAAGATATTTTTGGCATCATAAACCGAGTACATTTTTGAATACCACAGAAATAGCCAATCAAATGACTTGACCTATCATACTTGTTTTTCAGATATGAATGACAGGGCAGAATACAATTTCACACACGCTGTTTACCATCATCATTTTATTCTCATTCATAGATACACATGTAATATTTACTCAAATATATACCAAAGGAAGGAATCTGTGGAGACTATCTTCGTCAGCTATATACTGAACCGCAAAAGAAATGTCACACTGATAGCGGTTTCTTAAAGCACACGCTTTAATTCACTCTATGTAACTATCAAAACGGAGGATTGAAAGTTATGGTTAGCAAATAATCGGGAATCACATTTAGAGTTCACACAAACAAAATCACCAGAAATGGTACCATTTGGATACCTCAAAGTCAGTATCGTGTATGGCTTCCATGGGCATCGATGGAAGCGTTGCATTGTCTGTACATGAAATGAATTAGCCGATTGATTAAGGCCACGGGCACTTGGGTTCATACTGTGCGAAATGCCTGATCGAGTCCAGCCGCAGTTGTCGGCCTTGGTTGGAGGTCATTCAGTTTTCTTTGAGTCTCCTTCCAAAGATGTTCTATTGAACGTAAATCCAAACTGGGTGCAGGATATTGTAGGGTTTGGATACCATGTTGTCTTAGGAAGGCCAATGTTACCCTGGCCGAGTGGGCACGAGCGTTGTCTTGCTGGAAGATGTGATTTCTGTAACGTCCAAATCGTGGTACAACGTTGGGAGTTATGACTTGGTCAATATAGCGAGCAGCTGTTGCGTCATTTCCTTATCCTGGACCAAGATTATGGAACACCACAGTATCAACTAACTGGTTCAGACTGATTGTAACCCACACCATAATGCTAGGACCACCCCACGAGTCTTTTTCAACAATACACTCGTTGGAAAACAGTTCCCCATGCCTTCACCATACTTTCACTCTGCCATCGACTGTCGAAACACAATATCGGTCTGTTGTCCCAATGGTCTGACGTGTTGTTTCCATCGCTCTATGGAAGCGATCCTGCAGATGGTTGCGCACAATCTGTCAGTCTTGACGTTGTGATGTTACTGAAGGTCGTCTACTGGGTGGATGGTCTTGGATGCTGTTAGTGACCTGAACCACTCCTGCAGTCGGTAGATTGTCCTTACATATACGTTAAGATGATTGGCTACCCTCCGAGCTGTCTGGACAACTTGCAACCGTCCACAGACTTAGTTCCTCTGATCTCTCGTAAGTCGTGGCATGGTGATTGTGTCAAAACAACAATGATTTCAGGCAAGTGTGGAACTCCCTTTCATTGGTAGGGTTGTCACGACATGCACGTGCATTTTCATGAATATCATACGGAACCTTATACTATGTCTGCCTTTTAGGTACGTTTGGTCGATGTGCCTATTCATCAGAAAACACAGTGATGTTGGTAATAGCTGTCAATTTGGATTGAAAAACCTGTTAACAAAACGGTACAATCATAATAAAAACACCACCTTTTAAGACCAAAATGTTGCATTTCGTTTTGAAAGACGACGTTTCTTTTATGGTTCAGTATATATCACGAAAGCTGACATTCAAGAATCTCTGTGTTTAATTACATTCCCAAAAACAATCCAATGAATGTCATAACCTTTCCTCTAACGGAAGCAATTCTTAAGTTAACAACTCCTGAATTCCCACAGCACAATACTGCTGAACCATCAATGGCGCTTGAAACCAGCCACACTTTATTTGTAACCAGAGAACAAACAAATATATACAGTTGACGATATCTGGTGCAAATTCGGTATTGTCTTCATATGAGCTTTCACCCATTTCCGACTGACAAATAATTAAGTTATTGTTTCACTGAAATTGAAATGTTCCATACATGGAGGCAGCTACTGACATGTATGTTAGCCCTGTTCATAATCTGAAACGGCTTCAATATGTATCCAATGATTTGGTCATCAATGTTACCCTTATAGACCAGGCTGATTCGGGACCTGTGAACAGTGTGGTTTTGTTTATAATTGCTGACTGGGAATACGTGAAACGGAGAGATAATGGTAACATTTTCACGCAGCTGTTTAATATCTATCTATTCTAGACTCAATCAGTTTTCGAAGTGATGAATCGTTTGTTTTCTCAGCCAACATTTGTAATCTTTGGAAAAACAAATCCTTGGCATACTGGTAAAAGCATAACGTCAAACCTGTTTAAGTGAAGTATTCTGTCACGATTTATATTCGACAGATTTGACTTGCCACTCCGCGTTTCATTGGTTGGAACATTCTCAAATTTTGTTACGAAATTCAAGTTGAAGGTGTGCTCAAACAACACCTGAGATAATTCTTGATAAGCCGTCAAACCAAAAAAGGCCATGCTCCGTAAGTTTTCTTTGGCACTTGCCAGCATGCGATAGTGTCTTTCTTCGTACGTGAGACCGGAAGCGGAAGTATTGTAACAACCAACCAGGCTCAGGTCGGTTAACATCCGGGTTTGTCTATTTATTCCCAGATTTGTGAAACAGCCGATGAAGTCTTCAAATGTTACGTTTTTCCAGTTTTCCTTAAAGCATCGAGGAAGCTCTGTACTTGTTGCAGCATGACCATTGCAAATATACCTATTACTTAGCCATGTTGCTCCTCTTCTTACATGCTGCCACTCGCTGACGAACCTTCGAAGAGGGTCTCTCACCATTGTCATGTACAAATGCCTGAAACACGATCATTCAATGACAAGCAGGTAGCAAAAGTACTGTACGTCCCCATGGTCCCTAGTATGGTGATCAACCTTCAGTTGCTGGTGATCTATAGCCTGTTTTTTATGTTGTAATGTCCGAAATACTATTTAATTTGCATGCTAGTTTTAAATCTCTAGCTGTGATATACTAGCTGTTTTACAGTTCTTTGGCGACAGATTTCGTATTATAATATTATAAAGTAGTTATGTGTGAACTGCGTGCTATTTGCTAACATTTGTAATGAAGATGTCAGTCCACACAGCCTCAATCACATTGCTTCATATGTTTCTTCTATTATCGATTTCAATCATGGAATCGATTCTCGTCTCATCTGTTTATGATGACATTCATGTTGGCCTCCACCTCACTTATCAACCCCCCTCCTGTCACAGTGGCAGACCCAATTTACATATTACTATGTAATCTTTATTACTTGAATGCGTTTCAGCACAAGTCAGTACCTCTGTATTCTCATTTTGTTCACACGGACATTACCATGTAAGATAATACAAGCACATTGTAATGAGAGTGAAGTCCCAAAACTTTCAAAACTAAATTTAAACTTACTAGTTTTTTAAAACGTAGTATTTGTTCTCTTTTAAAGTTGGCTAAATATTTCCTACAATCGCCAGCGGCTGAAGGGATGGTGTAAACCCAACTAGTGTCCATGCAGGTAGTAAAGGTACTGTAAGTCCCCATGGTCCCTAGTATGGTGATCTACCTTCAGTTGTTGGCGTTCTGTAGTCTTTTGTTATATTGTATCGTCCTCTATAGTTAAAGTATTTTAGATTTAATTACTAGTTTTAAATATACACCTGTGATAGTCTAGTTTGTTTTACTGTCCTTTGTCGACAGATATTTTAAATTGATTACATTGTTTTCAAATACACAATGCCATTTTAGAAAGTGGTCAAATGTAACATATGTTATACTTGGGATTACACATTCGCCTGTGTGTTGCCGATTAGGTGCCTGACTCTGAGGGTGTGGGTTCGAATCCCGGATGGGACTCAAAAGGTACTAGAATCTGTACTTTACTAAGAAAGTGTAATCCCAAATATAACATGGTACCTTGTTTTCATCGCTATATGGCTCTAACATTGCCGATGCGATGTAAATTTTTAACTTACTCGCTAAAATGAGATTGTGAAACATGTGCTGTGTCTGAATCAATTTTATGCCAGCACATAATGGTGACACATGGCAACAACATGGCAATGTACCTAATGAGTACTCTGCACTTGCTTTTAGTCAACAGGAGTCAACACTATCATCCCAAGTATCCAACCCAATAATTCCCCTTTAAATTAAACATGGAAGTTGTGATTTATGTCAATTTGTGATTGAAACTGCAGGCTCTATGAGAAGACAGGCGTTTACGTTCACATGGTGTCTAAAAGAGGCATTGGTGTTAAAGTATGAACACATAACTACGGAAGGGACATTTTCGCATTGTGATCCTCACACAAACAAGAAATCAAAGTGCTTCAACAGATGCAGATTTTGCCCAGAGAGAAACTACGTGTGTAGTTTGTGCTCAAGTATCGGACAAAGGGCAGTAAAACAACACGAATATCGCAATTAAAACAAGCATTTAGCTTAGAAAGTATTTGCCTATTTGGGACAATACAATATAAAACACAGGCTATAGATCGCCAATAACTAAAGGTACATCATTATACTAGGGACCTTGCGGTCGTAATTTCAAGTAAAAGAACACACAAAACGTACGTGTTAGAAACACTAGAACAAAAGTTTAAAAAGCAGCATTACTATTTCTGCGCATGCGTACTTCAACTCACTCACTACACATGCGCAAAATTCATTGAAAAGTGTGACAATGCAGCTACATATTCAATGTTTGTGTGTAGATTGTAGAGAGAGAGAGAGAGAGAGAGAGAGAGAGAGAGAGAGAGAGAGAGAGAGAAAGAGAGAGTGTGTGTGTGTGTGTGTTTACATAAACATGTTTGGAACATAGAGACACACATAATAATGTTCATGCATAGCAACATAATTTCTATGTATTTGTAATAAAGCATACGTTTATTGTTTCACTGGCCAAGATTTGTTTTCATTACAATTGATATATCAGAAAAGTTTCGTCATCAGAAAAAGAGATAACGATTTGTACCTTTGCTTGATTGTCCTGCCGTGACGCTTGTTTATTTCCTCCTCTGCACATTCATGGAGATAGGTCCAGTCCGCATGCATTTTGCAAGGCCACTCATTTAGGCCCCTTTGGAAGAGAACATTGAATTTCCATTTCCGAAAACAAACACACCTATTGGATACGAGGTTCTTACAATCACACCAAGGTGGGACATTGAAGTCTTTGTCCATATGTCTCGAAAATGTAGTACTTCCAGTTCTCTGTATGCGCAAAAATAGAATAACATCACTTCCATTTGCACTGACATTGAAGTTTCGGATCAAATCCTCGTCAAGGAAGTAATGCCATGTACGCTTTCCTAACATGTACGCTTTATAATCATCCAAGGGCGAGATGTAATGTGTGTAGACATGCGTCGGTACAGAAAACGTATACGTCACTGGAAAATGCAGGTCCAAATATTTAAGCATCGAACATAGGACAAGGATAGTCGTCGTCAAAGTTAACACAACAGCTAGACACCTCGAACGCCGTAAGTTCATCTTCACCATAAGCATCCTGTTGCATATACAGCGTGTGGCAAAATGTTCTATCGCAAGATGATTTGGCAATGAATTTGACGTGAAACCTATCCAGGCACTGTCAGCTGGCGTGTGTTAGCATGAAAGTCGTCATGACCGCCTGGTTTGTTACCAATTTGCGTCCAACAGGTGGGATCAAATTGAACGGTGAGCCAAGGCTGACTAGCGTAATGCTACCAGACGTAATGAATTACCACTGTGGCCACACTAAGAAAAGGGCATTATATTTTGTGTAATCTGGTAACTATTATGCTGATCACATTCATTACGGTTCAGCTTCATGAAAAACAAACGTTGCCCTATATTTTTGTGGAAAGATCATATCTTTGACGTTTACAGAACACACTTACTTAAGTATCATAATTAACAAAAGGCTGAGTTCCAAATGTCAGTTCACATAGGGCTGTTAGTGAGTGAGTGAGTGAGTTTAGTTTTACGCCGCACTCATCAATATTCCAGCTTTATGGCAACGGTCTGTAAATAATCGAGTCTGGACCAGTGATCAACCCAGTGATCAACAGGATGAGCATCGATCTGCGCAATTGGAAACCGATGGCATGTGTCAACCAAGTCAGCGAGCCTGACCACCCGGTCCCGTTAGTCGCCTCTTACGACAAGCATTGGTTACTGAAGATCAATATTCTAACCCGGACCTTCACGGGTAATAGGGCTGTTAGAGTGGAGTACATATAGAGAAAGTGAGAAAGTACATATACAAGTACTTTGAAGAAAAGTCATCACTCTAAGCTTCAGTATCCAGGTCTCTGAGGGGATGTTAAAACATCTGACTGTTTACAACGGATACAGAGTCTGCACACATAAAATTCATGATTGAACGATTAATGTAAATAACTTGATAATATAATGATTGCCAAATGTGTGTATTGATTAAGTAAGCGAAATTCACCTCTGGTCGCAGAGAGAAGCACCGAAAATACACTCTTCAAAAAAGAAAGGCATAGGTAATTTTGATAATATTGGACTCATGTAGCTGCGGCAAAAGCAATACAGATATACTGTTTCTTTCTGATTGTAAACAGCCTTTGCGCCAAATTGGGGCGGTGGGATAGCCTAGCGGTTAAAGCGTTCGCTCGCCACGCTAAAGACCCGGGTTCGATTCCCCACATGGGTAAAATGTGTGTAAGTTTTCACCTTTGTACCATTGAAATTACATGACATAATTGCTCTTAAACTAAGGGAACGTTCATAATGTGTGGCCATGGGAGATGATGAAAATGATTATGCAGAAGCATGTACAATGTCACCCCCATCCCCACCCCCACACCTCCGGTACAATTTATGCACAAAGTAAGTGACCCCCCTGCATGTCATATACAAAATCAATTACCACCCCTAAACCCCATCAGTTTTTAAACATAATGTATTATTTATATGTACAAAGTTGCTTCTTCCTTCATGAACATGCATGTAACAAGACACACAAAAAGACAAATACGAGAGCTTGAGGTTACCTACAAGCAGTCTGTGACGATGAATGACAACTGGGGCCGTCGTTTGGTTTGCAACTGCAGAACGCCTCAGTTTTACGCACTGACATGATGGCAATACAAACTCACACCAGTGTGCCACCAGTGAGTCTTTCATCTGGTTGCTATGTTCTTGTGTTAAGTATCGACACATTGGCGGATCCCCCTTTCTCCTGAAGATTTATTAAATGACCACGGAAACTGACATGAAAACGGGTGAAAATTAACTGTCCACCCCCATCCCGCCCCTGCGACAGTTTACATTCAGTATCCTGCCCGTGGTTAAGTGTTCCATAGTTCTTGTAACTATGGGGATTGTCCTTTTCCAAGCATCCGTGATCTACCTTCATTTGTTGGCGATCGTAACTTATATGATTATCATTTTATGGTAACATGCCATGTTTTAATTTTTAATCTGTGATGGTCTACTTATTTTATTGTCCTTTATCCGACAGAGAGTTATATGGCTTTTTTTTTTTTAAATATTTTTTTTACATATAGATAACTCTCCTAATCGCGATATGGTTGAAATATTGCCGATGTGACTCACTTACTTATTCATCCATTCAAGCAGCTGGTGTAAGACGCGTGGAGTTATATACACTTCAGAATCAGAACAGTGAGAAGAGAAACAAGAATTGAGAGTATGTATCTTCGGAACTTGTAAGCTTTATCATCCTGCTTTCTTTCAAACCGAAGCTTAACAACAAACACCACCATATGTAATTGAAGATGATTTTCACTCTCCACGGTTTTAAGGGCACAATATCTACCACCATATTGCCATGGATATCTTAATACGTGTGAGTTTAATTTGGTTGATGAATTCTAATAATACAAGTAATAATAGCAAACTTTGTATGTACTGTATACACATCATGCTTTATGATTGTATACCATTGTATGCCCTTGTACTATAGTCCTCTTCAGTATTGGAATAAAAAAAAGATTTAATGAATTCTTAACTAGGGTGTCCAAACTGAAAATCATACAATATCTTTGAGCGACAAATTTGTCTGACGCTAAGTGAAGACATCTATGCTTGTTTTCCAATTTTAGCCTCGCGTGGTAGGTATTCCCTTCATTGTTATAGTTGTTATATTTCTGGGTCTCTTTGGCAGACAGGTACTTTGGGGCCATCGGGTCATCGTGCATAAATGTAAATAACGTTTTTCTCGCAAAGCCTATTTCTAAAGCATCTAATATGCCCGTGAATGTCTACATTAACGTGTATAATTGTTTTGAAAAGCTCACAGCGATTACTTGTAACTTGATGACAGATAAGCATGCTATTTAGTTTCAATGCTACTGTAAGATTCATCTTATGCAGAGACCAGCTGTTATCGCTGTCACAGATTGTGTTCATTTTCTATTATGAAAATTTAGCACTGGGGTTTGTCTACAATGAAACACTTCTATTCCATATGCATCACACTGACCCATGTTTGTGGATGTTTGTCGCAAGAGGGGACTGGAAAGATTGGGTAGTTAAACTCTCTGACGTGATTGATGCAATGGGCGATGCTCATGGTGTCAATCAACAGATTGTCGTTTCCCGGCTGGATTATTTACAGACCGCAGTCATACAGCTGTAGATAGAATACAGCTGTGAATAGAATACAGCTGTAGATAGAACACTGCGGCGTTAAACACCAAACAGACTGGCAAAGGCTGAACCCACACATATGTCGTTATGAGATATGACAAGACGTGTGCTATAGTTGCAACACTACCAAACCAGGGCTTCCTTTCACAAAGCACTCAGGTGATCGTAAGTCACTAAGGTGACTTTAGTGCAGTGGTAAAGAATGGGAGAATGTTGAGCACTGGATTGTCTGGACCCGATTATTACAGACCGCCGGCATATAGCTGGAATATTGCTGAGTGCGGCGTAAAACTAAACTCACTCACTCACTCCAGTGTGAGTGTGATATTAATAGTTAACGTCACATCGGCAATATTTCAGCCATATCATGATGAGTGCATATTTGACATTGAAATGTTATATGTTAAACAAGTAGAATATCACAATTACAACTAAAACTAGTGTGGAAATTTAAAAGCAATAGCACTATTTGGACAATACAATATAAAAACTGGTTATTGATCGCCAACCACTGAAGGTAGATCACCATACTAGGAACCATGGGGACTTACAGTACTTTTGCTACCTGCATGGACCCTATCTGAAATTTATATCATCCCTTCAGCAGCTGGCGATTGAAGTCAATTTTAGCCTAAATTGAAATGACATAAATACTACATTTAAAACAGCTTGTAAAAATAAATTTCCTTAGAATGTTTCGGGACTTACGTACCCTCTCAGGAGGACAATAATTTTACGCTGCTTCAACCCCCTTTGAGGGTACAGCCAATAACAATCTCGGTTACTAATTTAAACTACCAATAATAAAATATGCATGTATTTACAAATCATTTAACACATCTAATTCTTTTAAAAATGCAAAAATTAAATGAGAACTTATATTATTAAAAAGATCCTTCATAGTTCGTGATTTGAAATAGTTATCCCTTTTGATGGAATATTCAACACAGTCAAGCAAGACATGCTTGACCGTGATTCTTTCATCACAAGGGATGTAGAACGGAGGATCCTCACCTTTCAATAGGTATTCATGAGTATATCTTGTGTGGCCAATACGACACCGTCGTATGATGACCTCTTCAAATCTGGACTGGCAACCAAAGTAGGTGTAACCAATATAGGTTTTTATTTCATGTAATTTATTTATACCTATCTTGGTGTCCCACTTCTTTTGCATTAGATGATAATGCTAGCTTTGTAATCAGAGTGTGGAATAAGAAGTGGTGTCACAGATTTATTGAGTGCTGCCTTGGCAGCAAGATCGGCCATTGTATTCCGAGCAATGCCAACATGGCTGGGTAACCAACAAAAGACGATGTCGCATTGGCCAGTAGCAAGATCATTATACAATTCAATAATTTCTAATAAAAGTGGATGTTTACAAGACATGTTTGTAATAGCCTGAAGACACGAAAGAGAATCAGAATAGAAGATGTATTGTTTATATTTACGGTGTTTATTAATATATTTAAGAGCTGTTAATATGGCGTTGATTCTGCTGTGAAAATAGAGCTGTTATTTGGTAGTCGAGAAGATATTGTTGGGATCCAATGACAGTGGCACATGCCACCGCGCCACCATCCTTGGACCCATCTGTACAGAAGGATTTGTATGTATTATATTTATTTTTCAATTGATTATATTCTTGTTTATACTGTAATTCATTAGTTTCAGATTTCTTAAACTTTGTCAGAGTTAGGTCAACTTCAGGCCTCACCAGTTGCCAAGGAGGAGAAGAAAGAAGACGGGAAGGAGATATATTTTGCAGTTCAATGCTGGCAGCAGTAATGTATGGCTTAATCCTGAGCCCAAGAGGCGGAACAAGAGAAGATTTCTTGTCGTACAATTCCTCGTAAAGAGGATTAAGATACAGTGAAATGCAGGATTAGAATCGTTAGAATATAGTTTGGTAATATATTGTAAAGATAATTTTATACGGCGTTGGGTAAGAGATGGTTCATCTGCCTCGACGTAGAGACTGTCAACAGGAGATGTTCTGAATGACCCAAGACAAAGTCTCAGACCTTGGTGGTGGACAGAATCTAATAGTTTTAGGTTGCTTTTGCAGGCTCCACCATATACAATGAAGCCATAATCAGGCTTCTAAAGTACCAGTCATCTATATAGGTGTCGGAGGGTAGTTTGGGCCCCATCCCCACTTTGAATTAGAAACGACTTTCAATAAACCGAGTGGTTTCAGGCATTGCCATTTAGAAACAGTTCTGGGTCTTTATGTGGTTTATATTTACGGCAGAAATGTATACAATTAGTTTTTGAGTTAGAAAATTGAAAGCCGTCTTCAAGACACCATTTATTTATCCTGTTTACACACAACTGTAGCTGCCGTTCAATAGTATGCATATTCTTACCGCGACAAGAAATATTAAATCATCCACAAAAAGTGATCCATCGATTGTAACAAAGTGATAGACAAAATACTGTCTTGTGGGACACCCTGATCCTGATTATAATGATCAGACAGGGTTGAACCCACTTGGACTTGAAATTGCCTGTCTGTTAAAAACTGTAATATAAAAAGAGGTAAACGACCCCTTAAACCAAAATCATGTACATCCTATGAAATGCCATGCTTTCAGGTGGTATCGTATGGTGTCTGGAGATCAAAGAATATCGATACCGCATGTTGTTTATTTACTATTGCACTTTTGACAAAGGATTCTAAACGAAGCAAATGATCAATGGTACTACGATTTTTTCCTGAAACCACATTGAATATTTGTTATGAGGTTGTTGGTTTCAAGATACCAGGTTAATTTATTGTTACCATTCGTTCCATGGTTTTACAGACACAACTCGTTAAAGAGATTGGTCTGTAATTTGATGGATCAGTATGAAGTTGGGAAATTCCCTGAAGTCCATATATGATCAAATATTTCCAAAAGGACTGCCAGCGATGACTCAGGCAAATGCTTCAAGAGCTGATAGTGTATATTATCAGCTCCTGTAGCTGTATCATGAGCTTGCCCAAGAGCAGTATGGAGCTTATGTAGCGAAAATAATTCGTTAAAATCTTCGCCATTATCCGATTTAAAATTAATTCTTTTCTTCTCCTCTTGTTTCTGATATTTTTAAACTCGGGAACATAATTTGATGAAAAAGAATGCTTGGCGAGGGTTTCACCAAGTTTATTCGCAATGTCAGCTTTATCAGCTAATAAATTTTCACCATCTTTAAGACTTTTTCGAGCCTTTGCCTTTATCCCTTGGACCATGTTCCACACCTTTGAAATCGGTGTACGGGAATGTATTTTGGAAACATAGTTCCCGCAAGACTGACGCTTATTCTGTTTAAATGCGCATTGAGCCTTGGCATTTAAAATTTTAACTTTATCGAAATTATGGACAGTAGGATGCCGGCGAAAATATTTTTCAGCTTTCTTCCTACCCTTTCTGGCCTGTTTACATTCATTATTAAACCATGGTTTACGAATATGAAGAATTGCAGAGGATTTGGGTATCGCTTGGTCAGCAATGTCATTGAGTATATCGGAAAACAATTGTATAGGATCTTCGCTGTTCACAAATACGTCATGTTTTAAGTGATCAACACACAAAGCCTCATATAATGACTAATCAGCCCCGGCGAAGTTCCTTCTTGATGAAGGTGGATCATCACCAGGGCTAATTGTTTTGGGAATGGTTGGGAAGTGATCACTCCCACATAAGTCATCATGAACCATCCATTCAAATTCATTATATAAGTTGGAATCGGCAAGTGATAGATCCAGGGAAGAATATGTTCCCGTAACTGGATGTAAAGAAGTGGCTGAATCGTCATTTAAAATACATAAATTATTATCAGAAATGAATTCCTCAAGGATTTTACCTTTCTTATTAGTAAGGGCACTTCCCCAAAGTGGGTTGTGTCCGTTAAGATCGCCCATGATGAGACATGGCTTCGGAAGTTGATCATACAGATTTTGAAGATCTGATTGTTGAATATTTAAACAGGGAGGTGTATAGTAGCTGCACAAAGTCAGAGCAATGTGCAGAGTTAGACGAACTGCAACAGTTTGAAGATCCGTATTTAAAGTCACAGGGCTGTCAATGACATTATGGTGCACCAAAATAGAGGTGCCTCCAGTAGCTTGATCGCCTGGAGGGGAGAAGGAATGATGATCACTAAACCGTCTTAAGTTAAAGGTATCAGTATTTTTAAGGTATGTCTCTTGAAGACATAATAATGACGGTTGAAGATCTTGAATGAGTAATTGTATTTCATTGAAGTTATTCTTCAGTCCTCGGCAATTCCACTAAATTATATTAGACAACTGAGTCATGATGGTGCCTCAACTGGTGATCGCCCCCGTAAATGTGAGGAGGAGCTATTCCTCCGCCTGTCCTGTGAAGATAGGGTAACCTCCACGTCTAGAGGTCCAAATGGGTTCTCTAGAGGAAGCACTAAAGGTGAAGGGATGGTTGGTGTCTGTTTCTTATTCATTTTTTTCCCTTTCGTTTTCGACAGGTTAAGTGTGTCGGGCTGTTTGTCAGACGTTTTGGATTGTGTCTCAGTCTGAGATCCAGATGATGCTGTAGTGACTGTGGAAGTCGATGGTGTGACTGTGGAAGTCGATGGTTTGATTGAAGCTGAATTCACGGGTTTTTCTGATTTGACCCACGTCAGGTCAGTCTGGCATGTCACGGGGGCTGTTGCGACAGAGCGAAATACTGCAGCAGAGTAGGTGATGTTTAATCGAGTTGGGACCTCAGTTGATAGTAAGCTTTTGGCGTCAAGGTAGGAAATATGTCTTTCATACTTTAGTTTCATTATTTGTCACTCCTTTTGCCACACTGAGCAGGAATGACGTTTAGTGGTAGCAATTTCATCATGTCAAGCTGGTCATTCTTGGAACTGTCAGGACCATACCCGTACTTGTCTCACGTTAGACAATTTCGGGTTAACCTCTCTGAAATACCGTCAGTCCATTATTTAAATTTGTATTCTGAATAGGGCTTGTGCGTGCGTGTGGATATTATAAGTTGTTCACTGGTCTCGAGGGGGACATGGGCTGATGTACCCTCGATGTTTGTTTATGTTCCCTGAGCCCGAAGGGAGAGGATACATAAAGAAACATCTAGTGTACATCACCCCATGGGCCCCGAGGGACCAGTGAAAAACGTATTTATCTTACCGAAAACCTCAATTGTAATTCTGAACTGTTTGAAGCACGTGTATCATAGTATGGAGTACCAGACGACATAACAATAAAAACAAGTTTAGAGTTATCTCTCTTCTATCGAATTTGCATTCGCAAAACATCAGTAATTTCCGTACATCATACGTGATTCAATTCGAGATAACGAATTACTACTACGAAGTACTAAATAATTTCGGAATTCCGAGCGGGGTACACAGAAATTGGTACTCGCTTGTTAGCATTGAAAATAACAGCGCTCAGGCAATCAGAAAACGAAATCTGTGAGGCAAGATAACATTAATTGTTAACTGGTCTCTAGGGGGACATGGGTTGATGTACCCTCTGTTTTTGTTCATAAACATAACCAAACATAGATGGTACATCAACCCATGAGTCCCGTGTGACCAGTTAACAACATATGTATCTTACCGAACACCTCAATGTTAATTTTGAACTGTTTGAAGCACGGATTTTGGATCGTAATAAGGACTACCGGAGTTAGGAAACAGTTCAAACACTACTAGCACGAAGTACTGAACGAATTCCCACAGGTCGGCATTTCCAGCGGGTAACATAGAAAATGTTACTCGCTTGTAAGCGGGGTACATTGATTGTGTCCGCCGATCAGAAAACGACATTTATGTGTGAGAAAATGTGTATGTGCACGTACATGTTTTTATTCTATTTGTATGAGTGGACGTCAGGGAGATCAAAGGTATTTTTGGCATCATAAACCGAGTACATATTTGAATACCACAGAAATAGCCAATCAAATGACTTGACCTATCATACTTGTTTTTCAGATATGAATGACAGGGCAGAATACACTTTCACAAACGCTATTTACCATCATCATTTTATTCTCATTCATAGATACACATATATGATGTAATATTTACTCAAATATATACCAAAGGAAGGAATCTCACACTGATAGCGGTTTCTTAAAGCACACGCTTTAATTCACTCTATGTAACAATCAAAAAGGAGGATTGAAAGTTATGGCTAACAAATAATCGGGAATCACATTTAGAGTTCACACAAACAAAATCACCAGAAATGGTACCATTTGGATACCTCAAAGTCAGTATGGTGTGTGGCTTCCATGGGCATCGATGGAAGCGTTGCATTGCCTGTACATGAAATGAATTAGCCGGTTGATTAAGGCCACGGGCACTTGGGTTCATACTGTGCGAAATGCCTGATAGAGTCCAGCCGCGGTTGTCGGCCTTGGTTGGAGGTCATTCAGTTTTCTTTGAGTTTTGTTCCAAAGGTGTTCTATTGAACGTAAATCCGGACTGGGTGCAGGGTATTGTAGGGTTTGGATACCATTTTGTCTTAGGAAGTCCAATGTTACCCTGGCCGAGTGGGCACGACCTTTGTCTTACTGGAATATGTGATTTCTGTAATGTCCAAATCATGGTACAACGTGGGGAGTTATGACTTGGTCAATATAGCGAGCAGCTTTCACATCATTTCCTTATCCTGGACCAAGATTCTGGAACACCACAGCATCAACTAACTGGTTCAGACTGATTGCAACCCACACTATAATCCTTGGACCACCCCACGAGTCTTTTTCAACAATACACTCGTTGGAAAACAGTTCCCCATGCCTTCACCATACTCTCAGTCTGCCATCGAATGTCGAAACACAATATCGGTCTGTTGTCCCAATGGTCTGACGTGCTGTTTCCGTCTCTCTAGCGAAGCGATCCTGCAGATGGTTGCGCACAATCTGTCGGTCTTGACGTTGTGATGTTACTGAAGGTTGCCTACTGGGTGGATGGTCTTGGATGCTGTTAGTGACCTGAACCACTCCTGCAGTCTGTAGATTGTCCTTACATGAACGTTAAGATGATTGGCTACCCTCCGTGCTGTCTGGACAACTTGCAACCGTCCACAGACTTAGTTCCTCTGATCTCTCGTACGTCGTGGCATGGTGATTGTGTCAAAACAACAATGATTTCAGGCAAGTGTGGAACTCCCTTTCATTGGTAGGGTTGTCACGACATGCACGCGCATTTTCATGAATATCATACGGAACCTTATACCATGTCTGCCTTTTAGGTACGTTTGGTCGATATGCCTATTCATCAGAAAACACAGTGATGTTGGTAATAGCTGTCAATTTGGATTTAAAAACCTGTTAACAAAGCGGTACAATCATAATAAAAACACCACTTTTTAAGACCAAAATGTTGCATTTCGTTTTGAAAGACGACGTTTCTTTTATGGTTCAGTATATATCACGAAAGCTGACATTCAAGCATCTCTGTGTTAAATTACATTCCCAAAAACAATCCAATGAATGTCATAACCTTTCCTCTAACGGAAGCAATTCTTAAGTTAACAACTCCTGAATTCCCACAGCACAATACTGCTGAACCATCAATGACGCTTAAAACCAGCCACACTTTATTTGTAACACCAGAGAACAAATATATACAGTCGACGATTGATGCTTCAATATCTGGTGCAAATTCGGTATTGTCTTCATATGAGCTTTCACCCATTTCCTTCTGACAAATAATTAAGTTATTGTTTCACTGAAATTGAAATGTTCCATACATGGAGGCAACTACTGACATGAAACGGCTTCAATATGTATCAAATGATTTGGTCATCAATGTTACCCTTATAGACGAGGCTGATTCGGGACCTCAGCTTAAGTTAATGTCGGTAAAGAACAGTGTGGTTTTCTTTATAATTGCTGACTGGGAATACGTGAAACGGAGAGAGATAATGGTAACATTTTCACGCAGCTGTTAATATTTATCTATTCTAGACTCAATCAGTTTTCGAAGTGATGAATCGTTTGTTTTCTCAGCCAACATTTGTAATCTTTGGAAAAACAAATCCTTGGCATACTGGTAAAGCATAACGTCAAACCTGTTTAAGTGAAGTATTCTGTCACGATTTATATTCGACAGATTTGACTTGCCACTCCGAGTTTTATTGGTTGGAACATTCTCAAATTTTGTTGCGAAATTCAAGTTGAAGGTGTGCTCAAACAACACCTGAGATAATTCTTGATAAGCCGTCAAACCAAAAAAAAGGCCATGCTCCGTAAGTTTTCTTTGGCACTTGCCAGCATGCGATAGTGTCTTTCTTCGTACGTGAGACCGGAAGCGGAAGTATTGTAACAACCAACCAGGCTCAGGTCGGTTAACATCCGGGTTTGTCTATTTATTCCCAGATTTGTGAAACAGCCGATGAAGTCTTCAAATGTTACGTTTTTCCAGTTTCCCTTAAAGCATCGAGGAAGCTCTGTACTTGTTGCATCATGACCATTGCAAATATACCTATTACTTAGCCATGTTGCTCCTCTTCTTACATGCTGCCACTTTCGCTGACGAACCTTCGAAGAGGGTCTCTCACCATTGTCATGTACAAATGCCTGAAACACGATCATTCAATGACAAGCAGGTAGCAAAAGTACTGTACGTCCCCATGGTCCCTAGTATGGTGATCAACCTTCAGTTGCTGGTGATCTATAGCCTGTTTTTATGTTGTAATGTCCGAAATACTATTTAATTTGCATGCTAGTTTTAAATCTCTAGCTGTGATATACTAGCTGTTTTACAGTTCTTTGGCGACAGATTTCGTATTATAATATTATAAAGTAGTTATGTGTGAACTGCGTGCTATTTGCTAACATTTGTAATGAAGATGTCAGTCCACACAGCCTCAATCACATTGCTTCATATGTTTCTTCTATTATCGATTTCAATCATGGAATCGATTCTCGTCTCATCTGTTTATGATGACATCCATGTTGGCCTCCACCTCACTTATCAACCCCTTCCTGTCACAGTGGCAGACCCAATTTACATATTACTATGTAATCTTTATTACTTGAATGCGTTTCAGCACAAGTCAGTACCTCTGTATTCTCATTTTGTTCACACGGACATTACCATGTAAGATAATACAAGCACATTGTAATGAGAGTGAAGTCCCAAAACTTTCAAAACTAAATTTAAACTTACTAGTTTTTTAAAACGTAGTATTTGTTCTCTTTTAAAGTTGGCTAAATATTTCCTACAATCGCCAGCGGCTGAAGGGATGGTGTAAACCCAACTAGTGTCCATGCAGGTAGTAAAGGTACTGTAAGTCCCCATGGTCCCTAGTATGGTGATCTACCTTCAGTTGTTGGCGTTCTGTAGTCTTTTGTTATATTGTATCGTCCTCTATAGTTAAAGTATTTTAGATTTAATTACTAGTTTTAAATATACACCCGTGATAGTCTAGTTTGTTTTACTGTCCTTTGTCGACAGATATTTTAAATTGATTACATTGTTTTCAAATACACAATGCCATTTTAGAAAGTGGTCAAATGTAACATATGTTATACTTGGGATTACACATTCGCCTGTGTGCTGCCGATTAGGTGCCTGACTCTGAGGGTGTGGGTTCGAATCCCGGATGGGACTCAAAAGGTACTAGAATCTGTACTTTACTAAGAAAGTGTAATCCCAAATATAACATGGTACCTTGTTTTCATCGCTATATGGCTCTAACATTGCCGATGCGATGTAAATTTTAAC